>NC_057930.1:12121212-12424242 GCF_017639315.1 Drosophila ananassae
AATGCCAGACAAAATTAACACCTCTTTGCCCAGCTGCTGAGCAGTGGAGCTGCTGCACGAGCTGATTTTGCATTTCAGATGGACACTAAGCCAAAAAAAAAGGAGAAAAGGGAGGCAGAAGCCGGGCGATTCCCACTCGGAAGAAAAAAAAAGAGAGAAGCCTAATTGGCATGCTAAACAAGCTGCGTTCAACACGATCTACACCAACCTATCAGCAGCAGTCGTCGAACTCCAAAACGAACCCCAAAATACCAGGGAACAGTGGTCCTTAGAGGATAAAGTGGTAATTCAATTCAATTATTTTCTTAAAACATCTTCTAAGAAAAGCTTAGCTGACAATCTCTGGAGCTTGGCTTTACTTTTCTTAAAAATTTATGCTATAAAGCTATAATATTTCTTTAAATATTTAAAACCACTGTCCTGCATCACTCCTTCTATGGCTTGTTTGTTCAAATTGCATCGGAAATGGTGGAAAAGTGCGACATTAGTTTCACACGAACGCCCACACTGGGGAACTAGGATGAGGGACTGGCGAGTCGAGGGACTAAGAGGGCTTCTCAGAGGGAGGCAGACAGCTCCTCCGAAACAAATGTGGAAAAAATTGATCAAGTTTTCAAGATTTGGTCAAACCTTTTGTGGCCAACAGCTATTGAATAGCCAAGCAGGCAGCAGCAGCGTTTTTAAGAAGTGCTTCTTAGCCATCAAAAATAATAATAATATTTGATAATCTCCAAAGAAAAAGAACTTGAAAGTGATGTTCTTAGAAAACTTAATAAAAGGTGAGGGTAAGTACCCAGTATCTAATAGTTACTTTAGTAATACTTATTAAAGATCATTGAAACTCTCTAAAACCCTTTCTTAAGAACCTCTGAAACTCCAACACTTTCAACTTTGATGACTCAGACACTGATATGGAGAGAAGGCTTTCAATAAAAAAAAAAAAGAAATACAAAATGCATTCAAGGATGGGGCATGATATTACCTCTGGCCATGCGGGGCCCATCAAGCCCGGCGTCTGGCGACCACATTTGGGATAAAAACTCCAAGATACGCGCCGCCCGAAAACCTTTTTTTCAGCCACACACCACTGGCCACTCGCCACATTATGGCCAAGTTAAGATCGGGGCACAGACAGAGTCAGAGGCAGAGGAGTATATGGATATGGATGGCTTGGAACGTGGAGTGCCGTTATCGCTGCACTCACTCAGTCCAGTCAGTCAGTCTTGGGACCTAATCTACGGCGAGTTATCGGCCAAAAAGGAGCCAGAAGGTCGGTCGGGCTCGGTATGGCCAAGAGAGTATAGCGAGTATAGCGTCCTCGTCGCCAAGTGAATCATGCCACATGGGTCTCCACGGATTGGATAAGCCTCGGATGTCGCTGCACTTATAAAATAATTATAAGACAGAGAAAGGGGGGGGTCTTGGGGCGGTGGTGGGGTATCTCCCACCTGTCCCACCTGGCTAGAGTCGCAAAAGTGGTGGCCAGGAATGCGGGTCGGGTCGGGTCGGGTCGGGTCGGGTCGGGAGTCGGGAGTCGGGAGTTGGGTCTTTCGGGCTTTTTGTGTGGTCGAGTCGGGAATAATCGGACAAAATGCCTTTTGACTTTGACGTGCCAAACAAAAGTCGCGGCCTTATCGCTGACCTCGATCTCTACGCAACTTGCACTCTAAAAAAAAATTAAATTCATTAAGTAATTAATGTTTAAAAAAATTTAACAAAATATTCTAATTAGTTCTATCTATGCTAGTATAAAAAATATTTCCAAATAAATAATCTAAACTTTTCTTTCTTTATAATTTCAGTTTCTTTAATGGATTTACTTTCTGATTATAAATCAATTAAAATTAAAATTATCAACAAGTACAAGGGTTAATTAGTGGGTCGGCAATGTCATGCTTTTTAGGTTTCTAGATTATTATTATTATATATTTTTATATTTTTTTTCTGTGCAGCTTGACAACAAAATTCCGAAAACGAAAGCCAACGAGCCCGGCCGAATAATGACAGGCAATGAAAATCGAATGTAAAGCAAAAAAAAAAAGAAAAATCAAAACCAAAAACTGAAACCAAAATCAAATCAAATGCCAGAGCAATGTTCCACGTAAATCATAAATTGTACTATCTGGCGAGGAGATCTACAAACGGATGCTCCAAAGCGGGCCAAACATAATTAAGAAAACCGAAACCGAAACTGAAACAGAAATCGAAATCGAAACTCGCACTAAGAGATACCAGTACCCAGCAGATACCCCCAGCCACCAGTGGCGGGGGAACTGTAATGGTTATGGGGATGGGGGCATGTACGAGACGAGACGAGATGGATGGCCCAAATGGCAGCTCCAATCGTATCAGCCAGGTAGCATTCAAAGCAAATGGTATGCCGGTAGCTCTAGCTTGTCCAGATTCAACTGCGATATGCTAGCCGACATGATAACCGAGAAACTGGAGATGGTTTTTGGGAGCATTTCTACGGAATCTTAATTACTCTCTTAGATTTTTTTAGAAAAATATAATGTAAATAAATGGATTTTAGTTTTTAAGGTTAGATATTAATGGTGTTTTTTGGATGTATTATAGAAATATTTCATCTTTGGATGGTTTTTAGAGCAAATATGTTTAAAACCAATATTCTCAAAGTTACATAATCTGTTTTATTATCTTATACTTGATCAAAATCGAAGAAAATAGCTTAAAAAACGTATTTCGAAATCTATCCTTACCTTATAACAAGTATACCTTATAGCATTCAAGTTATAAGTCAGAAGACTTCTAAGAATCAAGACTTTGGATGGTTTATTATCACAAATGGGTTTAAAAAAACACTTGAAAAGTTGTCTTTTAAACATTTCAATATTCTGAAAGTTATATCATCTAGTTTATCATCCAAAACAACTTAACTTATAACATTAACTATTAACTTATATAATTTAAATTTTTTAACCATATAAGAGACTTCTAAGAATCAAAATTCAAATGACTTATGTATAAAGAGTAATATTTTTATGAAAACCCTATAAAATATAGAGTAATAATGAAGACAGCAGTTAGTGAACCCCAAGCTCCCTCGATAGAGACAAACCCCAAGCGAAGGAATCATTCAATGTCGGCGACAAAATATCTTTATTCATCTTGCTTAATTTCTTTTCAAATCAAAATCATATTTTGCCATCAGAGCCGGGCTGGCCAGAGAGGGCAGGAGCAGGGCAGGAGCCAGGAGGGTCGATGGTCGATGGCCTTATCAGTTGGCCAATAAATGACGCACAATGACAGCGCGGCATCAGAAGATTGAGATGGGGAGGCAGACTGGTCGCTCGGTCGGTTGGTTGTCGGTTGGGAATGATGCGCAAGATTGTCGGGAGAAGACAGAGGGAATCGACTTTGCTATCAACATTCTCATAAATCGATGGCCAGTGGACAATCAATTGTGGAGGGGGAGGGGAAGAGGGAGTACCCGGCAGGACCTTATCTAAATGCCATTTAAGAGAGGAAGAAGAAAAGTCAGAAAGCACAGGTGGATAAGCCACGCATTTTCTGAGCCCATAATTAAAATGTTTTAAATGGCCGAGAGAGAAATAAGTTAAGAGGTAGTCCAAGGCGGCCCAGACAGAACACGTTGTTAACATTTATTTAAACCCTCACTTACCCCCCTCTGTGTGGCAGCTCCCCCCGGCAATTATACTAAACTGAACAAACAGCAAAGCTGTAAACAAACACGCATCCATCAGCGCCAAGCCCTCTTGGACCAGTTGCACTTTTCTGGTTGCAAGTTGCAGGTTGCTGGTTACCGGCTGACGGCTGCTGGATGCTGGATGCTGGATGCAACAGGTATTACCACGCCACGCACTGGAAACCCGTTTATGCCACAAAAGTCAAGGCAGGACGACCAAAAAACAAGACACACCAAGTGGTACCTGGACTCCCTGCTCTCCTAATGGCGCCTGTTGCCATGTAAATTATGCTTCCTCGACACTTCCAGCCGGAGGTTGCTCTTACCAGGGCTTGTTTTTGGTCAGGTATGGTGAATATTTTATAAGATTTGCTTAAGAATTAAATATAAATAATTATTAAACATTTATTCTTAATTATTATCATGTGTTTTTTGGGTAAATGATTTTTAAAGTATAAAAATAATCTACAGATATGTATCTTTAGTTCTTAGATTTATGATCCGTTTTTGTAAGGATTTTTTTTTAAGAAAAGCTTAGTATCTAACCTCTTTTTAAAGAGTATTAACCTGTTTATCTTAACTTCATAAATATTAACCCTTTGACTGAAAAAAAACAATTATATTCCTGATTCTCGATTCCCAATTGGCTCCATCTTGGCGACGCATTCGATAGCTCTTTGAGATATTTTTTCGCGGGCTCTCTCCCTTGATCTCCCTCCACTGACCACCGACCAGTGTCCACTGTCTACTGTCCACTGTCCCTTGGCCCCTATATCTACCCTGTCCACGTGTGTCCCCCCTATCATCGTATCATAATGGAAGACGAGACTGTGAGGCTGGCATTTAGATAAGACTGGCGGCGGCGGCGGCAGCGGCGGCTGTCTCCTGCATCTGCATCTTGGCCAGAATGCAAGTTGTGGGCCATTGAGGTGATTAGGCTTAAAGTGCTCTCTGCAACTCTGGTCACTAATCCCAAAGCCAGTTATGCCAGGGGGGGACTCATCGCATTCTTTTGCGCCAAAAAGCAGGCGCCAAAATCACATGATTGAGCGAGAAATCCACATCAGCGATATGGAGGAGAGCAACGAAACAAAGCCCCAAACTAATGAGATTTTTGTTTTATATTTTTTTTTACAAATTCTTGTTTTTTTTTGGCAAAGTTTAGAGATAAGAATCGAAAGAATTATATTGTTTTTAGAGGAGACTGAGTGTGCCATGCACTACCCCCTTTAGGAAAAAATTCCCGAAAAATCAATCTGTAACATGAGTGATTCGTTTTTAATCTTTGATTTCGATTTATGTACAAGTTGTTTGCAGTTATAGCACTGAGAGAAAATATAAAAAAGAAATTTCAAAAATTATATTTTTCAAAACAAATTAATATTAAATTTTTTTCATTTAATTCTAGACTTTTTGAAGACGTTTTTGATGATTTATGTCTCTAAAAGTAAATAAATATTTATCCTATTTTTCTCTTAGTGTATTGCCTGTATTCTGGGCCAGCTTGGGGAACTGGAAAGTTGGAAGTTTATTGGGTTGGGCTCGAAGACAACCGAACCGAAAGATAAACGAACAAAATGGCCACCGCGCGACATGAAGGAGCTCCAAATGCTCGCGGCTATCGCTGCGTGGGATCGGCGCAAAGCTAATGGCATAAATAGATTTCATATTGCCCTCCATTTGCGCCACTGCCACTGCCCCCTCTTCACTCCCCCTTTTTCTACCATCTTAATTACACATAGACCGAGTGCGTTTGCCTCATTTTGATCAGCAAATAAAATCTAGAAATATATTTTTATGGATTTTTAATCGATTGCCGCACGTTGCCTAGTTAGCCTGCCTGGTTTTCGTTGTTTTTTTTTTTTTGTTCTGGCCTTTTGGGGGCCAACGATTCTATAGATGGTATCTGGTATTCTGCCATTTCAGTTAACATTCGATTGTGGTGGGTAAATAGAAGATATCCGGGAGGGAGTTGTCCCTAAGGATAGTGGCTATTCCGGAGCTAGCCCTTTCTGTTCCATAGCTTCCAGTTCATAGTCTTAGTAAGTATACTATTATATCTATATTAATTATAATTTTATTAGTAAATTTACTAAAGTATAGGCTTAGTAAAAAATATCTAAAATACCATTTAGCAACCACCCTTTATTTATTCTCAGTGCCATCGCTTAATTAGTTTGGATGGTTTCCCCATCGACTGAAGATGTCTATTGAGACATCCTAATTGTGGTTTATGCGTAGGTGGCTTCCCCACTTCCACCTCCTCCCTCTGAAAGTACAACTGCTTATCTCTAATGACAAATGTCTGCTTAAAAATCTTTTAATTGCACTTGTTTCGGGTTTTCTTCTCCTGCTCCTTGCCTGCCTTCTGATAAGCCAAATTAATCGCAGTACTTAAATTTTCATTTTGAAATTCCTCCATGTCTCTGCGGGTCTCTGTATTCGTAGGCCCGATTTTCGATACGATTTCGTTTTCGATGCCAACTCAAGTGCAGATGTCAGTCTCCGTTTCTCCACCTCCACCCGCCCGTGATATCTCCACTTCGCCACGGACATGTAAACTTAATCAATTTATCGCCTGGGGGACTGGAGGAGGTGTTCGGGGTGCTCGGGTCTAGATAGCCCGGCTGTACACTTTGTAATTAATAATTGATTGATGAGGCGAATAAGCAAAACTAAGACTCTAGCCACAGTGACAATCGGAGCTCCTCCAAGAAGCCAGCCAGAGGAGCTCCTCCAGAACAAATAAAGACGATGCGAGATCCAATCTCTGGAATTCTGCTGATTAATAAACATGGGGAGGGGAATTGGGGAGATATAAAAATAGGAAACTGATTTCTATCTCCTCCACATAGTATGACAGTTTTGAAAATCATCTGGAATGAGTTTTAAAGTCATGCTGGGGACATTCATAAAGGATACTTTGAGAAGCTATAGCTTCGAAGATAGACATCTGATCCTTGAGGGGAGTACCTTAAACGATTCGTAGATCGATTCTTCATAAATCTGAAGACAAATTATTTTTTCATATTTTTGTCAACTTTTATGGAGGGTTATGGAGGATGAAATGAATGGGAGACCAATATCACCAATTGCAAAAGCTATATCTTTGCCAATTTTTATCCGATTCTTGAGCGGAATACCTCAATCGAATTGTAGATCGATTCTCCACCACCTGCATCAAAATCTGGGAATAAAATATTTTTCAGATTTTTTGTCTCATTTTCTGGGGAGTCCCCTTCGAAATGTGTAAAGTGCATGGGGAGGACAATACGACCCCATGCGAAGGCTATATCTCGGCCATTATCCATCCGATCCTTAAGCGGAAATTTTAAAAGATTTGTAGAACCATTCTCCATTAATCTGCATTAAAATCTGGAAATGAAATATTTTTTCATTTTTTTTTAGATCCCTGATTGATTCCCTTCGAGATGTGGAGTGATGCATGGGAGGCCTATATGGTCCATTGGGAAGGCTATATCTTCGCCAATTTTCATCTTATCTCTGAAAGGAGTATTTTAAATGATTTGTAAATAGACTCTGCATAAATCGGGATCAAAATCAAAAAACACAATATTTTTTCATATTTTTGTAAAATGTTCCCCTTCAAAATGGGGGAGAATACATGGGAGCCCCATATGTCCCGCTCGAAAGGCCATATCTTTACCAATTTCCATCCGATCTTTAAAAGGAATACCTTTAACGATTTGTAGACAGATTCTTCATTAAATTGCATCAAAATCTGGGAACAAATTATTTTTTCACATTTTTTTTAAATTTTATGGAGGGTCCCCTTCAAAAATGTAGGCCTTCCAGTAAAACCCACCGCGAAGACAATATCTTGGCCAATTTTCATTCGATCTTTGAACGGAATACCTTAAACGATTTGTAGATCGATTCTTCATCAATATACATCAAAACCCACTAACGAAATATTTTTTAACATTTTTGTTGATTTTTCCAGAGGACCCTCTTAAAATGTTAGTTGAAACCGCGAGTCTACGATATGAGACACTGATGAGCCCATATTTTTTTCAATAATCCAACAATTCCTAAGCAGAACACCTCTAAAGATAAGAGTACCAATTCTCCATTAATCTTTGAAAAAAATCATTAAACAAGAGATGAAAAAAATGTGAAAAATCAAAAGTCATGTGTGATCTAGCAATCTGAGCTGAATCTCGGTGGCGGGCTTAATATTTTCAAGGTCTGCACTTTGACTGGCAATGGCCACCAGCAGATAATCGAAGGAAAGAAACAGAAAGCTACAGAGCCCATGGTACAGTACAGTACGTGAATATATATACATATATGTATGGTATGAGGCTTATATGTGGCGATGATGATTTGCAGTCTAATGCCCCTGGCCCGGGGCAGGCGAGGCCCGGATTGCCGGTCTTAATCAGAGATTGCAGATGGAAGCGACAACAACGAGGCATTTCGAGGAGCCACCAGATGGAGAAGGGGCTGTGGAGTAGGAGGAGGACAGAGGATCGATGGATGGATGGATGGACGGTCAGTTTGGTTGGTCAATTAAACGAATGCTGGGGCTGGGAGATCGCCGGGAATAGATAATAGGACCTCGGCATGAACTTTATTTCGAGAGATAAGACCCAGCGACTGGAGCTCCAATGATTGATAAAGAAAGGCCAAATCGAAAAAGAAATGAAACTAATTAAGTGGGTGGAAGTCCGACGGATGGAGGACTGAGAAGGAGAAGGAGCCAAAAGATTTCTATCTCCAAGCGTTTCTCTCCCCTTTTTTTTTTTGTTTGAAATTGAAAATCATTGGAAATCTGAAGTAGAAATCAAGAAAGCCAACACTAGACGGCATTCTTCTGCTGCGAATGTGATAACGATAACGATTAACATTATCGCTGACAACGCACAAGAACATCACATCATTCCGGGCCACTCGAAATTGGAAACCCAAGCCGCCAGATGAACGCGTAGCGATAAGGTGTCGAAATTTGAACTGAGATTTGTCGCTCAGATATCACTTTCGACGTCTTTGTAAGCCATCTCTTTCTACAAAATTGTAGCTGTCTCTCTTTTTTTTTAATAAATAAGTGAGTCTTGAGGTGAAAGGTATATATGTAGTTTTTCTAAAGATAATGATATAATCTCAGAAACTAGTAGTTTTTAAAACCAAAAAAAGGCCATATCTTTTGGTAGATTATATATTTTAATTTTTAAATATTTATTTTATTATAAAATATAGTAAAATAAAATATAGTAAACTAATCTTTACCCTGCTACCCTCTTTATTTAGTCTTTGTTTATAAGGCGAAATCTATTCGAAGATCGGTGGTCGATCAGTCGGTCGGTTAGTGGGCCGCCGCTGATAATAATGCCTTCGAATTTGCCTTTGGAACCTTCCCGTCCCTCAATACTATGCTGGAAATCAGTTCTATTTGTTATTTTTTTTCGGCCTCCGATGATTATCGTCTAAGATTCGTCGGTTTCCAGGCCCTGACAGAGATTTATGGTGTGTGTGTACTGTGGCTATCAACGCCCTCGGAGACAGTGGAGGATCCACGAACTCCGCGTATGATTTTGATTCCCCAGACTGATTCGATCTGATTTTGAATCGAAAAATTAATTAAATAATAGATTATAGGGGTTATGATAGACTTTATAGAGTAGTAGATATATATATTAAAGTACTATATATATTCTCATTGTTGGGGATATAAATCGGTATCCGACAAACCACATCGCATTGACGTTGTTATCTTTAGCTGAAAATCTCTCTTGAAATTGTTATGAACGAAAAAACACACAACACACAAAATTGTTGTTGTTACAATTGTTGTTTTTTTTATTATTGTTATTGTTGTTGTTGTTGTTATTGTTGTTGTTGGGCGAGTTCATTCTCTCATTTTTTGAAGCAAAGCGCGACAATCTTGCCATCAGATCTTTTGATAAAAAACAACCAAACCGAACAGAGACCCCGGAGCATTGTAGAAATCACACAACAACCGACAGCTGTTTTAAGCTTTTTTTTTAACTTTATTTATTTTTTTTTATTTTTATTTAACGAAGGGAATGTTTGGAAAATGACTACAAACCATTATCGCTGACCGGGCATCAAATTTCAAACTCATTTCGATTTCATTTCACGATTAAACCGAAAATAAACAAATGATTGGATACTGGGTATGGGTTAGAGATAGGAGGGACTTTATTATCGCAGGTGATTAGTCAACTGTAGGAAGTACTAATCAAGATCTAAACCGAGTTTCGTAACTGGGAAAGAGATATTATATCAGACTTCCTCTAAAACATATTTTTTTTTTGCTTTTTGCTTAAAGATTATTTTTAAAAACTCTCTATATCAGTTTCCAGTTCCGTTCCTCATTATTCCACTTGATTAATCACTGAAGGAATTTCCCCTTTCAGGCGATAAGAAAACAGCAGCAATATCTGAAATCAGAGTGACTAAGGCGATCGCCAGGCTATACCCCTTTGGTAGAATCCGCCCCTGCCCTCATTCATTCGCTTCACTTGATATGCAAATGTGGCGCTCTCCAAAAACAACGATAATAAAATAATAAAAAAAAATAATATATAAAAAAAACAAAAACAATTTGCAATTTGTAATGCCTGTTTGGGTGTTGCTTTCTTTTTTTTTATACATTTTTTTTTTTATATCTGGTGATATTTCCTGGTCCGATTTCCACAGCAAATCAACAAAAACAGAGACAAAGAGCCAGTTGGGGAGCCGGGGCTTATCGCAATTATTAAAATACAATGTCAAAATGGCCAAAGCTCGAGATTATCTTTGCCAATTGAATTGGAGAGTGGCGAGTGGCATGAGGGGAGGGTGGCATGAAAGAGTATATATCCAGAATGGCTGAAAAGGCCTTGGCTTGCAACCTGAGCCCTGGCTTTTATCGCTTTTTATCGTGGCAACTGCAACGGCAGCTCTTCGAAAGCCAATTGCAATTGCAATACGCAGTTAGCTCGGCTCCTCTTATCGCCTCACTGGCCCCTTCTAACCAGAACCCCGCTTATAGAATCCCCTAAGCACCCCCCAAGAGCAAAACCAAACCGCTTGACACGTACCGCCCCGATTTCAGATACGAGAGAGAATACTCCACTGAAATCAGAGTCCAGGGGAAATACTACTTATATTAACAACAAAAAAGTGAATTTTAACAAAACATTTAATATTCTACAGAAAAGATTAAGTTTAAAAATCAAATCATGATGACTAAGTAGTAGGGTTTGGGACTTAAGATCAACAATATTATAATATATAATAAAGCAATTGTTCTTTTGATTCTTATAAGTTATTATATCTTACTATATCTTACGTATTATTGTTCTATTTTATTATATTTGAATTATTAGAATACTATATTATTATTAGAGGTACTATCTATGTATCGCTTCCTAAAGATATATCTGGGATATAGGATCTGGGTATAGAACTATAACTCTTCCTTAGCAACTCCTAGACTTCCTATACTTTCTAGTACTTCCTTTAATACTGCTTTTTAACAGTAATCCTCTAACTTATTATTCTGAATAACGATTAAGCATATCAATAACCCTATCAATAAGTAAAATCCCTAACTATTTATTATATATTACTATAGAATCTATTCTCTATACTTTATACTAAATCCTAACACTATATAATTTTTACTTTATAATCTATACATTAAAATCTATTACTATTTAATCTAATTCCTGTCCCAAAAACTATCCAAAATTTATAACCAGAACCTTTAAAATACTCCAAATTTCGGTTTGGTCGCTGCCATATAATGTACGGCTTAAATAACCTGGAAAAGACTAATGAAAAATGATTAAAACTGTTCAAGCTATATGTTAATAGATTTTGTCTTTCTAGAAATTCTATTAAGCTCTATTTCTCTACCTTTTTTTCTCCATAAAATAATATATTTTCCCTCCTACTCCCAATTTCTTTCAGTGCTGACAGCAAATGAGTTCTGGGCCCGCTTGCAAACGTTTTAAAAATTCGAAACTCAGACTCGCGTCGACTTTTGGCTAAATTGTCACCCGCATGGGGAGGGCTATGACGATGGCGGTGTCGATGGCGATGTCGATGGCACTGAGCCGTTGATTGTCTTTCTTTTGCGGAACGACAATTAAAACAATAACAACTAGACTAGAGACAAGCGAAACAACCAGCAACCGACAACCAACAGCTGGCCATTAACATAAAATTAGTGATAAGCGTAATTAAAATTTATAAAAAAAAGAAGAAAAACACAAAAAATAAAATAAACGGAAAGGCAACCCAGAAAAGTGTTTATCTTTGTGAGACGACTGCACTCCCCCAGGTCTTGAAGCTCTACGAGAAGTATTGAGATAGAAATCAATGGCAGGTGGAGGAGTTTTTAAATATTTTATACTCTAAACAAGATATTAAAAATAAAAATAAATAAAATAAAAATATATATAAATATTATAGGTAAAATATGAAGCTATAAAAACAAAAGCTAAAAGAATAAACCCCATTTCTAGATAGTATCTAGTAGATACCCTTTTGTAGCGTATCTGAGAATTAAAGCCGAGGGCGTTGTCATCACGATTCCTACACTGCAATAGCAACAATAGCGACTTTGACTTGGACTACGATACAAATGCCAGTTATTGGAGCTTATGTAAAAAAAAAAGTTAAAAAAAAAAATATGGAAAAAAAAGTAGTGCCCAGAGAAGCTCGAACTACGCAATTGTTTTTGGTGTTGTTGTGCCTTCCACTGTTGCTGCAATTGTGATAAAAGTTTATCGAGTTTTGCTTCGAGTTTTCATTTTTTCTTGCCACCCATCCAGAGCACCACCCACACAACCACCCAACCACCACCCACTCAACCACCCTTTTTCACCCACTCCCTTGTAGAAAACAACGGGACAGAAAGTGAAGCAAGTGTTCTAGAGATAAATATGCAAAGCAGAATAGTTGGCCAAGAGCTGAGGGCTAGAGGGGGTGCAGGTGGATAGCTGCCGAGGGATAACCCACTGATAGTGCAGGTTCAACAACAACAACAACAGCAACATCAAAAACAACAACAACATACAACAGCTGCTTAGATAAAAATGCCCTAAATTATCAGAAACGCAAATGGAGAAGTTTCGCGTTATCCCCTCCATAGGGGCCAGGTCTATAAATATTTTCAAGTTTCTACTTTAATGTGTGTTTTCCATTAATTTAGGGTTGTAGTACTTTTAAGGTTATCAGATAATGTTAATTATATGTAAGGGGGAGTTTTAAAAAAAGTTAATATTTTAGAGTCTAAAATTTAGACTGAAAGGAAAGATAGTTATATAGTTATTGTAATAACTAAGGTTTTAGAAGCTCTTAGTAGAAAAATTGGTTCTAAAATGTCATTACTAATTTAATAGTAGTATTTTTATATCGATAATTATCGATTAATGAGAGTTTTAAGGCACTATCTTAGGATCTTCCAATCCTATCGAACTTTTATCGTCTTGGTAGACTTTTCTTTGTATCTTGTATCTTGAATCATCACCAGTCTAAAATTTAGATTAAAAGGAAAGATAACGATCGAAGTGTTTAGTAGCTTAAAGCATAACAAGACTATTAAAATATCACAAAAAATAGTATAATAGTATTTTAATATCGATAAATGATCGATTAATGAGAGTTTTAAGGCACTATCTTAGGATCATCCAATTCTATCGAACTAGTATCTTTTTCGTAGACTTCTCAGCTTTTCATTGTATCTTGTATCTTGAATCATCACCCGTTTCAATTACAATCGTTTTAAATATCCCATCCAAATGCCTCATGATCGTCATATTTCGCCCCCTCGGAGTGTATCTAGAGCCGGACTTATCGATTCTTGGCAACTTACTGTGGAAGTTCCATTTTCATGACTCGGACCGATATCGCTCGGCGACTGGGTGTTGTTGTTTTTTGGATTACTGGATTGGCTTGCTCTAGAGGGGGGGTTGGGGATAAGGGAAGTCTATAGTTTAGCCAAACTGAGGGGGGGTAATGGGTGGGGCAGCGGCAGAGTCAGCCAGCCGAGAAACGTGCTCGGAGTAGTAGCAGCGACTGCGATAAGGAGTCCAAAATGGCAGAATGGATAAAGCGGAAAGATGGGTGGTGCTGCTGGTGGTGGTGGTGGCTCTACTTTTTTTTGGGGGGTGAGTTTAAGGTGGCGACTCCCGAGGTGAAAATCGAAGGTGCGAGGTGGCGTCCAGTGTCGCAGGTCCGGCACGTTTTATCGATTTCGATTCCGAAATGCATTCATTGGGTGTCAAATGGTTCGGGGCCATAAATATATCAAATATCCCAACAACGAAATGTAATTAGTTAATATTCTCGACTCTCTTTTGAACAAAATATTCACAAAGGTGTGTCAGCGGCACGTACAACAGGTATCGATATCGATAACGAAGCTTGACAAAGACAGTGTTTTTTAATATTTTTTTATTTAAATGAGAAACAAGAGATTTCAAGTATTATTTTTTATAAAATTAAATTTAAGGCTATCAGCTTCTTCTCATAAAAATATATTTTTTTTGAAACTCCTAAATAATTTATTAATTATTTTTTATTTAATTATCTTTTAAAACCGTTCTTAATTGTTAAAATTTTATTTATTTTTTTTGGTTGCTTTTTCATGGCATAATTTATTATTTATTTACCCCTTCTTTGTTTTCTGTGTTTGCACATGTTTTGTTGTCCAAAAAAAACCGAGATCTGCTGACCAAGCCACTCTGAATGGGTCAAGTGGGAGAACCAGCCAGCCAGCAATCATTAAATTACAAGCCAAAATTTTGTGATTAAAAAAAGGGGGGGAACCAATAGGACTAAGAACTAACCTTTATTCAACGGCTTGGGATTGGACTGTTTGCGTCGTGACATTGCGGGTCCAACGGCGGAGGAGCTACTACGTCGGCATCAAATCTGCACCAGATCCAGATCCGTTTCCTTTATGGCGGACATTTACGCGCACACATACACACCAGAACACACACACACGAACACACACACACAAACACTGATCAGGCACCTCTACTACCGGAGGGGGGGCAAATATCAATAATGGGCTATGATCGCGATTATTTGTATTATTTATTATAACGCGGTGATTAAAAATACTTAATGAATTTTTAACGATCGGAGCGGCAAAAAACGCGCGCGATTTTGAAGCCAACGGGCCTGTAATCTCAACAATATCTGATTAGTAACAATTGTTGATTTTGCTCTTTCTCTCTCTGTGATACAATTATTATTAGAATTATTATTATTATTGTTGGTAATGTTGATTGGTTTGTTGTTGTTGGCTTTGGAGACGCGTGTTTTATTGCCAAAAAGCAAGCGAGTGCGAGGCGAGACGTCCGTTCGCTTGAAATCGTCAAATTTCTTTGTTCGGCGGCGATGTTCGCGGGTTCGAATTCGAGTTGTTTATTCGAGAAAGCTCTTCGGCCCCAAAAAGCTTTCGCTCTCGGGTGAAACCGAGAGCTCCAACCAGTGTTGTCATTTCAGACATTTTTTGGCTTTTAGCCATTTTGAAACAACAGGATGCGCTAGTAATAAAATCTAGTAATAAATCCTGTCATTCTGAATTTAAATACAATGTGAGATCTTACTGACTAATTTACTTGTTTTTTATAAATTAAAAGAGTATTATTTATAGCCTTTTTTAGCCAAGTTTATATTTTCGACAGCACTAGCTTTTAAGCCCATTGCTGAGAGAGACAAAGAGAGAATGAGCTCCACATAAGAGCTTTTCTAAAAAGGGGAGCCTTAAAGAGAACAAGAGAGCGAGTCAAAAGAGAGTGAGAGCCCGCAGCTCCCGCTTTTTTATTTTGTTTTGATTGGCTCTTCATCACCCCACACGCTTTGCACTCTGATAAGAATCAAAACAAAAACGCCGAAACATTTACGCACGTTTTCACACTTCCCCTTAGTATCTCCTTCGCCCTGTCTCCTTCACAGACTTGGCAGGCAATTATTTTTCCCTTTTTTTCATAAGTTTTAGTTCTTATATTAAACACTTTCATTATCTTTTATTTAATTAATTACTAATATAAACCACAAACTAGTTTCATTCATTAAAATACGAACCATTTTTTGGATGATCTAAAGCAGACAAAACCTCTCAAATTCATAGAATAATCCAGTAAGACACATTGTCTTTCGCATTTCTACACTTGATTTGTTATTTAATTAGCTATTTAAGCTTATTTGCTTAATTATTTATTGTTTTCTTCACTTTTTTAGCTTTTATTGTAGCAGCAATATGGGAGAAGGCGTTAGTCGAATGGCTGCAACGCCATTTTGAGCACAAATACCGTAAGAGAGTTTCCGCCACCCACCACATGATGGCGCTCTTACGAAAATCATAGCATACTTTTTAGCTTCGTTGCAGAGGGCGCCATACCACCCGCCTGATTCAAATATTTTGCTTGAAAACCATCAAAATTCTCTTTTCAACCTATTATTTCTTTTTAATCCCATTATTTATTTAAATAAATAATTGCGCTTGTGTCCACAGAATTTCATTTCCTGTCCTCGCTGCTCTTTTGCAGCCATTTTATTTAGCTGCACTTCCGGTACATTTGTTCCCGCCATGTTTTATTCTTCTTAACCTTTTTTTTCCAATTCCGTTTACCTTTTTGTCTTTTAATTTGCACCTATTGCCTGTTTTTAATGGCTAGTCCTTGTTTTTTTTCTTGTTGGCAGCTGCTTTGCATTGGACACTCATAGATTTTAAAAATTCCGACAGCACCGGAAATGAAAAGCTTCCGTTAGGATGCTGGAAACGCGTGCTGCGGGAGGGCTGGAGGGGGGTGGGGGGATGGTTGCTCTAAGGACGTCATGCAAATTGGGAAGCTGCAGGGCAATAAATATCAGAAACCAGTTAGCGGGGCTGTAATCCACGCTAACATATGGCCGAGTCGATTAGCCACGCGACCTCCACAGTATACCCCTTGCCCGGCTGCCCTTCATCCTTCAGCGGTCATTTGCGGTTGCTCCTTTTCAGCCCCCCACTCCTCCTATATGAGGCGACACCTCCCCCCTTTTTTTTCGTTAATCGCTAATGAAGTATACGCACCGTTGACCTTCGCAACGTTCATTTAACTTTTTCGGTGACTTTTTAGGCAATCCCTGATCGCTTTTTTGCTCTGTTCTCGGTTTCTCAATGCAATTCGGCAATCGCCCAAGAAACCTATAAATAAAAGGCAAAAAAAATAATAAAAAATTAAATAAAAAGGTAAAGAGACTAAAGGTCTTATCGAGAATAATCTAGACCTTTATGGCCTTTTTAAATAACATTTTGTAATTTTTGTGTTTTTACATTTTTAATTGAACTATTTATTAAAAAAAAAGTTATTTTAATTACAAGGTACTATAAGATACAGCTATTAAAAATATACAATTAAAGAAAATAAATATTTTTAAGACCAAATAGTCACTTTCAAAAATATTTCTAAGGAATTAAGTTCAAAAATATATCACCTTCATCTTCTTTAATGACAAAATAAATATATATATTTTTAAGACCTAATTTTATTATTTATTTTATAAAAGATCATAAAAGTCACTTTCAAAAATATTTCTGAAGTAAATTAAGTTAAAAAATATCACCTTCATCTTGTATTTTATCTTTTATGACAAAAACCAGCCCATAAATAGAATAATTAGTTTAAAAATAGCTCCATTAATAAAGTATTTAAGTATTTAGACCTAAATGGCCATCAATAATGATCTAATCGACGTTAGGTATTCATATTTTAGTAGCTACCGTATCTAATAAAGGGGGAATCCCATCGACAAAGTCAAAAAACGATGATACGACAGCAAATTGAAAGGAAATCAATCAGTTGTACAAACGTATGTATATCCACAATTGGTTGGCCTTTAGTGTTTCACCGAATTTTTTATTTTTTTTGGCAAACAAAAGAGCCTTGAAAATATATAATATACCTGATGTGTGTAGTAGCCGAGTCTTCTGTAACTCAGCATAGTGCATTACACCCCAATGGAGGAGGCGGCGACAAGGTAAACCGCTTCCAGGTCAAGCAACTTCTGGCGGCAAGGCCATGCCCGTGACTGAAATGGAAATGGAAATAAAAACAAAAAATAATATTAAACCGAATATCTGCCAAAAAAATTGGCGGGGGAAGTGAATATCATTGACCCAAGGTGCAGTTACCTTGCGGGTGCAATGATCCGATCCGTTTGTGATCGGATCGGAAATGATGTGCCTCCAACCCTGGGAACTGCAACTTACCGACCTTACCCTGAACAACTTAATTTATATAAATTATATATATGGGAAATGGGGGTCAATACACTGATTGTGAGTTAATGGAAAAAATTATAGGTTTTTGGATTTTAGCATGATGATAATTTTAGTAGTTTTTCTTTCTTTATTACATGTTTTTTAAGATTATTTTTATATAATAAATTCTTACAATGTTTAGCTATCTTTTAGTAGCTATCTTTTAAAAAAAAAACTAGGAACTTCCTTATCTAATCAATTAAAATTGTGCAAAAAGCTGTTTGAAAAGGGTCTAAGTATTGTGAAATTACATCAATTATTAATTTTCCTTTCAGATTCTTGTGAAATAGAAATAGAAACTGAGACTTGAAGCTTAGAGACTAGATAGCTTAGTAAGATGAGAGACTATTAAATAGAAATTAAAATACAATTGCTTTTCTTTGACTTATAAAGAAGAAATAGTAGTAGAAGTAGTATTAGTAGTAGTTATAGTAGTAGGCTACTTAGTAAGCTATAACTCTTTTTTTTTTTCTCTGCACACTTTTACCAATAACCTTGTTGCTGTTCTCTTCAGCTCTCTCTCTTCACTCGATTGGTAATTAAATCTCTTACGTTCAATTGACTCTCTTTTCTCTTCTCACTGCTTTTCTGATGTTGATCCACTCCCAAGATCAGCTCGGCTGGGCTCCTTGCATAAATTAAAACAGCTGATGAAATTTGCCAAGTCTGTCGCATAAGCGAGCCAAAAAAAAACAAAAAAAAACCAAACAAACTGTTTCCCAAGAGGAGATGAAATTATTCACTTATTTTTATAAAAAGCTTCTTTGTTTTCATTTTTTTTCTTTCTTCCTTTTCTTCCTTTGCATTTGCCCACAAATTTCTTGTGCCGTTATAAAGCAGAGCCGTCGACGCAGCTGCCACCGCCCACAAAACTCAATGCATTCGATCAAAGTCCAATTTTGGCCACCATCCCACCCCCTTTTTCACTAATTTCACGACTAACCATGGATATTTTTAGTTTCTACAAATGCAATTTTGTACTTTGTACCCTCACTCTCTCTCTCTCTCGCTCTCACTAAATAGTCCCTGCTAATTGGGAGGCCGCCATTGCGGTAGGTTCGTCCCATGCTGCGTATACGTAATGTCGAAACTCAAGTGACCATGGACGGGTTTTAAATATACATATATCTATATCTAGACACCCCCAGCACCTAATAATTGATGAATGTGAACAGAAATAAACACAAATTGCAAGTGAATTGTGTTTAAAGGGAATTAAAATGAGGGAACTGGGTCTTAAAATAACTTATTAGAAAAGATGATGGGAATTTTATTCAAAGAAAAAAAAACTTACATAACAGCTATAAAATTAAGATTGTTTAAGATTTCTATATCATATATTTTAATGAGATTTAAAAACCTCTTCTATAATAAAACCTTTAAAAACACACCTTATCACATCAAAATAACAATATAATTTATTAAAAACATTTTAAAGACAATAACAAGTTTTGTTTTCAGTTCATTTCGATTTAGAACCGCATCCAAGAACCTCACAAATAAGTCCATATATCACCTCCAATAAAAGTCAGGCCGTAAAACAGGAAATCACGACTAATTAATGACAATAATTAATCTTATTTAGTGATCTACAAATACCAATTAAATGCTAAAGATTCATTCATAAATGAGATCTATTATTTTAAATCATTCGCCACTGATTGACCTGATTCTTCGAGTAATGGACATTCCCAGCCTCTCTGACCTCTCACCTCTTAACATAATAATATTTTTTTTTGTGGCACATTGGTCCATTTTTAGGATCTGGCTTATCTGCTGGAATTATTTATAGAAATCGGAGCACACTGGACGATGATGGAATGATGGAATGTGTTGTGCACTTCAGCGATTACTGGGCTGATAGATACCATGGTATGGGTATGGGTATTTCGGTTATTCGACACTTCAACCTCCAAGTGGAACTCGTAAGACGGATTTACGAAGTCGGACTGGCGAACTTTGCTCTGCCTCCTTCACTCATTCAGGGTCACCTTCCGCCGAGTCACCTTCACCTTCTGCACATCGATCATTCGCCCCACGCATGTTTTTTTTGCTTTTTGATTTTTAATTTTTGCACCAATCGCACCTTTAGGTGGACCCTAAAGATAGGGTGTCAGAAAGAGCGGCAAATCTAGGGAGAGAAAGAGAGGTAAGATAGCTAGAGTGATTCAAGTGACATCGTTCCAAAGTTCAAACCCGCCTCAGACATGCTTCAGTAGTTGATGATCAGGCGGCGAAAGCATTGCAGATTTCTTATTGTTATTCTATTTCCCAGTAGTTAGTCTATAAAGGGTATTAAGTATTCCAATAAGCCTACCAATTTTTGGCCTAAACGAGGATATAATATATCATGTTTGGGTAGTAAAAAATATCTCTTAAGGAGACTCCTATATACTACTACTTATAGCCCTTAAACTTTACTTTCTTTATATTTTTTAAGATTATTATTCTTATATTAAAATAAGCTCTTAAACAGTTTCTTAATTTTTAGAAAACTAAACCTAAGTAGTCTATAGAAGTTTTAGGATTTTTATTCTATTTTATTTTCCTATAAATATTAAATATCCCTCTTCAACGGGTACTGGTTAGTCCTTTCACTGACTACCATAACTAAATGACTTTATTTACTTGATTTTTTTTTTGTTATTATTGTGGAAGATCTGACCGGCCTGCTTTATATATTATTATTTTTTTACTCATCCAGCCATTGCATTCGAGGGCTTTCATTTTATTTTGTATTTTGAATGCATATACTTTTTGTGACTTGACTTGGTTCAACGTTTCATGAATATTGCTCGTTGACCTTAAATGCAATTTTTGTATTTTTTTTTTTTTTTTGCAGGCAACTCGTGTTTTGATGTTCACTTCCGTCGTTGTCCTTGCTAAAGTGCAAAAGCCTCCAAGCGACAAGTTAAAATAACAAAAAAAAATACAAAATAATTTAAAGCAACAAAAATTGAATACAAATAAAGTATAACTCACATGCCCCGTTTCGAATTTTGGTTTTCGATTTTGGGGATGCGATCACCTCATCTCATCTCATCTCCGATTGCCGATTTATGACCTCAGCCACACGATCAATAATTTGCAAAAATATGTTAATTATTTCTTTTGGATCCTGAGGTGCTGCGAAGCCGCTTCTTAGAGCTACGATTCAGAGTCCGATTCTAATACTATACGGATACCGGGGCGCCTAGCTTTTGATTATTTGAAAAAAAAAAACGCGTCGCGATTTCTAAAAATAAATACAAAATGTGGACAAGCGAAATACATTTTTTTTATTTCGCGCTCGTGCTTCGATTAGCCATCAACACAATCGGTTGAAGAAAAAATGTGCTAAATACCCAAATCATTGTCCACGCCGGCTGGTCATGTCCATGGATCACTTTGGGAGGGAATCTGTAGAGTGATAATTGTGGAAAATGTTTCTTAAGCTTTTCCCCAAAAATCACTTTATTTTTCTTGGGTCTAAATAAATTTGTTTACAAATAAAGTTGATGGAAATTTTTATATAATAAGAGGGATGAGTTATGAATTGTATTTCCTTGAAAAGTTTCCGTAGTTTCTATAAAACTTTTTAAACTATAATGCCCCCAAAAAAAGGTCAACTACCGCCCCTGCTTCTTGCAACAATGCTGCATGTTAAAAATACAAGTTACAGAGAAATTTCCATTTTAAATTAAATTTATGATGAGAATACCGAGTGCTGTAAAAGAATACATTCCGGGGAACTGAAAAGGCCATTCAATCAATGCGTGGCTGCGTGTAATCGCTTCTGATAAGCACCCAGACTTGAGACGCCCCTCCCCGTTTGGCACTGGCGCCCCGCCACGCCCTCTTTAGCCGCCCCTCCTTCGCAACAAAGTCAACAACAAGAAACGCGCCCACTTAAACAAACAAACAAACGCAACAATGTCAATAGGGGCGTCAGGAAATGGGGAGTCAAGTGACCAGAAAAAGAGAGTATTACGAAATAATTACTTTTTTGTTAAAAATATATTTTTTAAATATACATTAAACCTTGTTTATAATTCTAATATTATTATTTTAGTCCAAAATATATCTTACTATTTTAGAAACCCCTTTTTTTCAGTGCAAACTACCTAAGTACTTGGGCAATTTCCATTGTTTTTCGCTCAACGAGCCTCCTTTTCTTTATGTTTGTATATTGACTTTGCAGAAGGGTAGGGTACTACGACGTACTATATACCCTTCAAGGGCAGTCCATTAATCGGCTATACTTTTTTTTTGTCGCCTATCAGCCTATTCCCTCCCCGTGTAAAGCCCCCTTGGAGATTTCGCACATGGATCGCAAAAAAATAAATAAAAGAAGCGTGGAGAAACCGAAACAGAAACCAACGCCCCATAAACAAGGTCCGGGCTACGTCATGCCACGGGTTTCTGCTTAGATAAACAACCGAACCGATTCGGAACCGATTCACGCCCGATTTACACCCGATTCTCTCACTTGCGGTTGCGATGGTCACGTTGCCGGCGAATGCCACAATGACTTTGATAAACAGAAACGGAAATGGTGCCTAGCATGAGATCTAAGTATGTAAATAGGGATGACTCTCTACGTAGAGGTGGATCAACTTCCTCTAAAGGTTGCATAATACATAATACTATTATGGTACTTGATTACTTTTGAGGGTTATAGATTTGAGGGTTATGGATTTAAGGGGTATTCGAAAGCCTTTAAAAGAGAAAGCACTTCATAGATTGTATAATTTTTGATAATGGAAAAAGTGAAAACTTTGAAATATTATGAAGAATATTCTATAATATGATATGATATAGTATTTCAAGATTGTCAGTCATTATATGATTATAAAAATAACTTAAAATAAATAAATAATCCTTAGAAAATATTAGAAGAATATGATGAAAAGATATAGTATTTCAAGACTGGTATTTCAAGTAAAATATAATATAGTATGATATAATATAGGATGATAAAAAATTCCTTTAAAATATTTAAAAAAAACATGATGAGAACTTATAGTATTTTTAGATTGGAAGTATAAAATCCTAATAAAATGATTTAATATTAAGATCGTTGCAAAATATGATTACTTAATTTATAGTATAGTCTAGTATATAGTATAGTATAGTAGTTATACTAGTAGTACTACTATTGTATAATATATTTATAGTATAATAGTGCAATATATAAACTATAATACTAACACTATACTGTATAGTACAGAAAAACCTGGTTAACCTTATGAGTAATAATGACTACATCCTCAAAGATAGTATTTCACAATTTGGCAAAATAAAACCCTTTTAAAAAAATTAATTAATATACTTTTAATAAAATTATTCACAGTTTTTAGTAATATGATGTTTTATCATGAATATAATTACATTTCAATGATTTTAAAATATAATTACTTAAAGTATAGAATAGTAAATAGTATAGTATAATAATATATTTATGCCATATATATTTATGGTACAGTAGTTCAATATATTCTCTATTAAACTAATACTATATCGATTAGTACTAAATAAAACTGACTAACCTTATGAGTAATAATGATCACATACTCAAAAATAATTTTTCATTCTTTGGCAATAAGAACCCCCTTAAGAAAATAACTAAATAAACTTTAAAAGTATAGAATAGTACCTAGTATTGTATAGTATATGATATAGTAGAGTATAGTAGAGTAAAAGATAGAGTATATCTAAAATATTAATACTCTACTATATAGTATTGAATAAACGTGATTAAAATTATTAATAACAATCATTAAACCATAAAAAATAATATTTTATAATTTGGCAATATAGAACCCCCTTGAAACATAACTAAATAAACCCTTAACCCCCTGTATACCCCTTCTATTCACACAGTTGAACACCGCAGGAATTGCGCAGAAAATAAAAAACAGAATAACAACTAAATGATTTGCACTTTTGGACTGTTTGCTGACAAATATGTTATTTTCTTTACATCAGGTGGCCGGCATTAGCCGGAAGTAATGATAATCCCGATCGACACACCCAAGCCATGAAATTCATTCGATTCATTCACATTCTGATCACAAATCTATCTCGAAGATCAGCCTTGCAGATGACGAGGAATCGAACCGAATCACCTGCAATTCGCGGTGATTCTCCAATCTCATGTCTTGACCCCGAACCGAAACAGTCCAGAGCCAGTACCAGTCCAGCCCCCCCGCCGCTTTGTTGATAAACCTTCATTGACGGCAGATCCCACCCCTCTTGGCCAACAAAAAAAAAAAATGATAAGAGCCATTTGGGGGCTGATAAGAGCCACGCCTCTCACTCATGTTGTGACTGACTAACGGACAGCAAACAGCGGACAATGGACAGAGGACAGAAATTCTACAGAGTATATAGTATAGACCATGCGGTGGCCAGCTGGGAATTGCAGGCTTATCAGTCGCCCCTGTTATCAGACTCGAACCGAACCCCCCCCCCCTATTGTAGGGTTGATCCAAAAATGGATGAAGCCCCTGAGACCCGACTCTGTCCGGGGGAGATGTCCGATCCATTCCATTCCGTCGCATTATGAATAACGCAATTATTATTATTCTTGGGGCCCGGTGTTCACGTTGACTTCACGTGGCCCCAATCAGACGCCCCAGCGACCTCGTCAACATCGGATCGGAATTGAAATCGGAATCTACGTCGGCGGCGTCGGCATACAAAAAGTGAAATAAAAAAAAATAAACGGGTCTATCAGTGGCCCCCAGCCTCTAGAGTCTAGACCCCTGGGCCCCCCTCAGTATACTTATTCTAGATTTATTTCTATTTGTACCAAAGACACATATTTGTACGCGGTACTCGTCGGCTCTCAAGGGAATATCGTTCACGAATGAATGTTTGTTCGGGGAATACACCTGTTACTCGCGAGAATGAAAAAATTTTAAGAATATGATTACTCCAGAGAGGTAGCTGACTGCGTACTTTGAAATAGAGTTCAAGTTCTCTTAAGGTCTGAAGTCTCGTAGATAAATAGACAATCCGGTTAGATTATCACAAATAAGCCTTCATAAGCCTCTAAATTAGTTTACCGACTTTTTTATCGAGTTCTCTTAGTAACACAGGCTAGTCAGGGATAGTTTAGGGTTATTTGGATAAAGTCTGGAAAGATTAAGATAAGATTAAGATTAAATACTGCAAAAAAAAATAATAAAAATCTATAGAAAAGGGGTGATTTTTAAGAAAGTTATAAGATATCTAAGAGGTTTGAAGATATAGGATTTTTTGGATCCGAACTTTATTTATAATTTGTGAATAAAATATTTTATATATTCAAATATATTTGGATAAAGTCTGAAAGGATTTGAAATATGTAGTTCTTAGAAAAAAAAAAAAAAGAATCTATAAAAAAAAGGTGATTTTTAAGCAATTTATAAGACTACTAAATTAGTAGAAATTTATATGTCTACTAAGTTTTAGAGATAAAGGATCTATTGGATCTTAACTTTATTTATAGTTTTAGTAAAAAAAATTGTATATGTATATCCAAATATACTTGGATAAGAACTAATGCAAAATAAAAAAAATCTATAGAAAAGAGATAATTTTTAAGGTATTACGTTTAAATACTGCAAGAAACATAAAAATGTATGGAAAAGAGATGATTTTCAAGAAAGTTTTAAGATATATTTTAAGTTTTAAGGATAGAGAATCATAGGATTTCAGTAGGATTTAAAAAAAATGTATTTATAAGAACTAGAAAACTTTGTTGTTTAATATTTTAAATAATTTTTGAATACAAATTCTCCCGGAAATGTATTATTCTTGGGTATCTCTTAGTCGGAAATCTTTAGCCCATTCCTCTGCCTTTTTTTTTTTTTGCTCCATATATTATTGTATGGGTATATTTTCAACTTTATAATGATGTTATTTGTTGATTCCCCCATCGTACGATGCTGATGAACTGCCATCGAGGCGTTCGAGGCGTTCACCTGAACCGGTTCAGGGACGTTCCTTATCCTGTCTCCCCACCCCTCTCTTTTCACACTCCTGGGCTCCCAGGGACGACAACTTTCAAGTTCAGATGGAACATTTTGGCAGCCAACTGGGCAGGAACTGGGCCAAGGTCGAGAACAGAGAATGGAATGAGAATAAATGGCAGAAAAGCCAGAAAAAAGAGAGGTGGACCAGAAAGTAGAAACCATTGGGGAAGACCCCAATTCCGATTCGGATTGAAGGTCGCCCCTTGCATTGTTTTTATTCTGTTTACAATAGCTGCCTGTCTCTTTTCCGCCCCGACCATCAGGGTCGAAGATTTGTAAACTTTGTGGTTCTCACCATGGTTCACCCGCCCCCCTTTACAACCACCCCTCCACCGCCGTTCTGTTTATTTTTTTTTTTAGATTTCAGTTTTTGGAGCAACGCGTTGGCAATCACGTAGGCAGAGACGTCGACCGAGGCAGCGACGCCGGCAGAGGCAGAACGCATCACATGTGAGGGGATTAGAGGACACACACACATGACGAGGGGGGCTTAAGGGGTCTAAGATCTATAAGATCGCTCATAGAACTATCTGACAGATAAACACGAGAGAATCTTTTTAGAAACAGAGTTCGTTAAGAGAAGTTGTTAACTTTTAAAAACTTCTCTTTAAATTAAAAAAAGGCAATAAATTAAGTTTATCAAAATATAATCCATAAAAGAATCCCGAGTTAGTCTAACTAACTAATAAGTTTATTTAATTAACGCTAATCCAAATTAACAAAATATAAAAAAAAAAATAAAACAAAAATCGGGAATTATTAATTAAAATAGGATTCGTATTTTGCTGCCCATTCAGTCAGTGAATCGGGATTATTTGATTAGTGACCATGTGATTAAAATCGAATATAAAGTCAATGAAAATAGTCCAAAATATAATAAGAAAATCTTAATTAAATTTAAAGCTCTATTTATATAAGGGTCTCGAGTCAATCATGTGAGCCACTCCTTCGCCACAAATATTTGAAAATATTGACAATTTTTATTAACTTTGTCTGTCAGAAGAGTCCCCCTTTATTTACGAAGATGATCTGCCACTTTTGGGATAAAATAAAAAAATTATTATTCATTATGATGAAATTTAAGAAAAAAGCTCTGATAAAAATAAAAAGTTTCTTATAAAGATTACAAGGGATATTGCAAAAGGGAAATTTTCTCTAGAAAGGTACTTGTAAGTTGAGGTGTTCCCCTTCCTTGAAACCCATGATGACCCATTTTTCGAAAACCCCTCAAAAAACCATTACAGTTAGCATGTTTACATGTTTACAGTTATCCATGCTAACTGAAAATATCATCTTTAAGCTGATCTCGGCTTAGGAGATGCCAAGAATGGTAAGAAAAAAAATTAAAAAGAAGAGGGGCCTGCAGCTTGGGGAGTCACGAGTTGGGCTTATGACGTCATGGAGACTTTTGGTCGATCTTGGCGCGTTTTTTCTATTTTTTTTTTTTAGGTGGATAGAAGAATTTTAAAGGGGGGTTTTTCCCATTGCCAAGAAAAATGAAAATAAGCAACAAACATAGAAACAAATTTTTGGGGAAATGTTTAAGAAAGTGAACTTGAAAGAGGAAATGGCTGAAAATGGGAAGTGACTGAAATGGGGAAAATAGGAAAATGGGAAAATCGGAGGTGGGACGTCACATTTGAGGGCCCCCGGTTGCTGTGGCAAATTATAGACCCAGTTGCCAATGACTTTTGCTCGGACCGTGGTGTGCCATTCGCCACATACATGATTCGAATATGAATAATGTGACTTTTTTCCGACGAGGCCACTGACGTCAGGTTCCACCTGTGATTGACGTTTTCGACCAACGCCTCCTCCAATGCTGGCTGTCTGTCTGCCTGGGAAACAGAATATGAAAGATTTTTTTCGGCCCGGTTTCTGGGAAGCCTAATAATGAAGGGCGTTGGATGGAGCCTTGAACCCGGCAAAAAAAAGCTTACGCCAACGTCACGCTTCTTACGCTCTGACCTTTGACTTTGCTTTGGTTTTGGCCTTTTGGGAGCGCAACAGGAGCCAGGCCAGTGCCGCGTGGGTGTGACGTCATCATAAGAGCCAACTAGTGGGCTACGTAATGTCAGATGCCAGAAACAGAATGCGCAAACTCGCTCAGCGGAAAGGTTACGGGCCCTCTTTAAAAAACACTTTAAAAAAAAAGAGTAATATTTTTATTGGTAGTAGAACTGAAGAAATATTATTAAAAAAAAAATATAGAACACCTGGACTGGTCAGATCTCCCATTCCCAAGCTCTATATATTTTTCTCTCTTATCAGTATTTTTTTTCAGAGTGCCCCGGCGGCAGCGGCCTACGTGCAACGTAGAATGTGCGTGGGTACACGTGAGTGTTATTCTCAGAGACCGGAATCTGGGATTTTGCGTACCAGGGGGGCGGCAATGGATGTGGGCGGCAGCGTGGGCGTGAGCTACCTACGCAAACGAATGCAAGTCAAGCGAACCGAAGCCGGGGGTGAACTTGAACTCGCCGGGGAGCCGAGATGTGTGTCTAATTTTGGATTTAACCCGCGGCTGTTGATTAAATTGAAACGTTAGCAAATGCACATAAATTCCCCCCTTAAGGGGGGCCTTCAATAAACTCAACTGCGTCGCAGTTTGCATTCAAAAACAAGGACAAGAGTGGAGAGAGGGGCAAAGCACGGGACAGTAAGTGGGTGGTGGATGGGTGGGGTGCGGTAACGGTACATCGGCCCATTTACACGCCCACATTTGCCCGACAGAGAGAGAGTGAGAAAGAGAAAGAGAAAGAGAGAGATTGGAGGCCATCGGTGCTTCAGTTCCGCGCAAAAAATTTACACACGAATTCCGTTTCCAATAACAATCACGAAGCGAGAAACAAAAACAAAAAGCGCAAGTACTGCAAACACCCACACGCACACCATCACAGTCATACATATACACAGTCACACCGATAGGCACGCCACAGACTGCCTCGCCTCGTCATTGCCATCTCGCTCGCACTGCCCAGCCGACGAAGCCAAAGTATCAACAACTGTTCACGTGAACATCATGAGGTCAACGCGTGATACCAGACGGACCCACACAGACACTCACTCACACTCCCAGGCAGGCACCCAGGCAAGCGTGTTTAGCCAGTAAGAAGGTTATTTGTCAACGGGTCGAATACTTGATACCATGCCAAAAAAATTCTTAGCCTACTTATATGGTGCAAAAAGTAATAGTGCAAAAAAAAGCTTCTCACAAATGTATTTTATTAATAAAAAATACATAAAAAATAAAATAAAAATAATAATAAAAAATATAAATTAACCTCCTTAACCTTAATCATACCCCTGCGATACCCTCTATGGCGTGAACAGTCACTCGCCCCACAAGTCTGGTATGGGGTATGGCGTGCTAGTTATCCGCTCCCCCTCGTTTCGTTTCTTGTTTTTGTTGTTGCGCAAGAGAGAGCCGCAATAGTCACAGCTGTTTTTGGGGGCTCTCTCACTCTCTGAGACCCCCCTCTCTTATTGTGGTGTGCTGCTGCTGCTGGTTGCACGAGCCCCTTTTTGCTTTGAAAACTGTTATAGGCGGCTGTCAGATAGCATTGCCAGGTGCTAATAACTGCTGCACCTGAGCCGATTAACTGAATTACAGTCTTCCAAGCTTGAATTAATTATTACATGGCGTTAGTATAACACTCTTAGTATAAAATGGCTGTCCTTTTCCCATGACTCATCTCCGTTATCTCTTGAATTCTCGGGACTGGCAATGCCTTTCGCTCAACTGTTGAGTTCTCCCCCACAGTCCCCCACTGTCTTTTTTTTTCGAAAAACTTGCGTCCATTAATGAAATTTTGAACCAGACTCAAAGGCAGACTTTCAGACATTAGATTTCAAACTTAATGCAAATATATGCGACTGGGCCTGGTTTTTTTCAATATCTGTTATGAGGGGCGTCTGCCCAGGTTTAGACCAGCTTTATAGATATACATTTTTTTTGGTCTTTTTTGTTTTTTGGCTTGTTTGTTGTTCTCCATTCGATTAATCACAGAGACTTCCGTGGCAACAACTGCGTCAGCTTTTCAGTCACGGCTTTGGGGTGTGTCGGTGTAAGACTTTGCGTGCCAGCGTGTGTGTGTGTGTGTGTGTGGTTGTGTGCTGTGCACGCGGCTTGTGCATGGACAGCTATGAATAGACAGCCCCCAATGGAATGGCATGGAATCTTCCGCCCCCTCCCCTCTAATGCTATCTCTCTCTCGCTCTCTCTTACTCTTCAGTTATCCCCAAAAAACAAGTCTCGGCGGTAAACAGCTGATGACGTCCATGCGTCGGTTACGTGCTCCACCACCACCACCACCACCTCTCTTTTACCATCACTAACAGAGAAAGAGAGAGAGAGAGGCATAGAGAGAGAGGAGACCTGACCTTTTTAAGTACAGAACTGGGGGGCAGCTACACTTCTGCTGCCCACGTTTCTGCTGGCTGATGTTCGTACGGGCCGCTTCGTCCGGGTTTCATTGCACTGGTTGCTCCACCGATGACGACTATCGTCCCTCAATACACACACGCACACCCACTTACAAGTGATTACGTCGGAGGCGGCGGCTCCACCACACACACACCAACACACACACTCGACTGCGACGTCGACAGCGGCAGCTCTGCTGGGAGCTGAATGCCTTTGCCTTTTTCATTCGTCTCTTGAGTTCTGATCACAACGGTTCGCCTCCGCTCCGGAAAATATTATAAAAGAAAAGTCTAAAACGGCAAAAAAAGCGCAGCAGCAGTGCGAAATCATTAACCAAGTGAAAAAAAAATAAAGTAACAGAAACTGGGATTAAGCCAAGTGATAAGCCAGAGTGCAAAACAAACACAAAATAAACACAACAACAAACAAGAAAGGATAGTGCAGTTAAAAGTGCAGCAGAAAAGCCACAAAATGGATATGGATACCCTTCTACCATCACCGCCAGCAACGCCCCCGCTACGGGATAACAAGTTGGAAAATGTAAGTGACCTACAAAAGGCTATATCCGTTGGATATATATTAGTGGTGGTGGTGGGTGGGGATATATAGTGATTAGTGAGTGCATTCAAGGCAGTGGAAAATCTCAAATGAAATCGGCCATACACTCGTTCTCGCTTCCACTTGCCGCATTTCTAAAAACAAAAGTGTTCCATCCTGCTCTGACTCATTGTCAGCTATGTGATCACGCAGCCAGCACGCGTTCACGTGAACACCGCATGGACAGTGGATGATTGGCGAGTGGAAGCGAGAGGGGAGCACCCTGAACATTGGACTTGGCACCAGCAGAAAAAGCAAAAACAAATACCCCATCGCTAGTTGGTAGGGGGGACTCAGAGAGAAAAAGAGAGAGCGCCACAAGAAGACTAAGAGAGCGTAGCGCCAATATTGTTTGAGAGCGAAGGTGAGTTGCCATTTGGCGACTAAGAAAGGTAGAGGGGGGACAAGAGGGAGTGATGGGCAAACAGGCCAAGCCCCAACTCATAAAAATATGTCACATTGCTTTGACGGGCTTCTCTTTACTTTTTTTTACCCGTTTTTTTGTACAAACTTATCTGGCCGAGAAAGAAACAAACAACGTGCCGAGCCCATAAAAAGATTTCGACGTCGCCACACGAGCCAAGTCCCCCTTGGGCCCCCACCCACCTTTTCAGGTACCTGACGCACGTCATAATAATACTTCTAGTGAGTTTGCATTTTTCGTTGCCTGCTTTTGGGCGGCACTTGTGAGTTTCTTTGGGGGATTTCAGTTTATTCAGGTTTTAAACACGGAAAATAAAGAAAATGTAAAAAGTAGTATTAGTTAAAGTGTGTTAAAAATAATGAAAAAATATATACTTTAAATACCTGTTAAAAAATTCAATTATTTACATTAAAATCAAGCTCAAAAAGAGTAATTTATAAGCAAAAGGTGTTCAATGCGACACTGAATGCGTAATAAATTAAAGCAAAGTTGGTAGAAAGTCCGAATTTAATTACTCATCTCGCCTCAACCGAAACGGCCTTTCAAAAAGTTCAAAAAACCGCCAAAAAAAAACACATCTCCTTGGAGGAGCGTTGAACCCCAAACGGGGGGGTCTGGACCGGAGCTGGGTGAAGGTTAACGGTGAACGGCCTTTCCAGCCCCATCGGCCGTCGACGGTCGGCGGTTGGCGGTCGGCGTAATTAGCGACAAGTTACTCTGGGTCAGAGTTCTGGTCTGGGGGAAAAGTGAATGGGATCGGGAATGTGAATGCACTCTTTAAGACCTCCACCCCTCCCCTCTCCCCTCCTTTATGCCAATAAACTTTTACTAATCAACGCTTTCTTCTTCTTCTATTTGAACAGGTGGCCAAGGACGAGCAACAGGTGAACCAGAACCTTCTGAAGGCCAAGCTCAAGCTGGTGGCCCAGAAGAATCAAAAGAATGGCGGCATCATTACACCCAATCCCTCGGATACGGAAGATGAGGAGGTTCCCAGCAAGAAAATGCGCCTGGAACAGCCGGCCACGACCATGACACCACCACCAGATCAGAAAGCCGAGGAGGATCAGAGCAAAACCCCGGAGAGGGTCAGTGTCATTATGCGGGTGAACAGTTCGGGAGCCGTGTGCTCCAGCAACCAGGATGAAAACAGCTCCTCCAGCACCAGTTCCAGCTCCAGCGACACCACCTGCTGCAGTTCCTCCACAAATGCCACCGCCAGTACAACCACAATCGCTCCCGCCGTCGAGGATGACTACCCCGAGGCCAATGTCTGGCGCAATCTCAAGTTCAAGATGAACAGGAAGCGGGCAGCGGAAGTGGCGTTACCACCAGTACCAGTACAAAAGCCCCAGGAGATCCCGGCACCAGCGGAAAAGCTGGAACCGGAGGAGAAGGAAATCAAGCCAATTCTGCCCCCCATCTATGTGGCTCCCGTCGCCAGTCCCGCCAGCCAGCTCCTCCTGCTCAGCACAGTGGCCGCCCAGCAATCACCCACGCCCATACCGCTTTCCAGCGCCGAGGATAAGCAGGCACCCCGGATCACTGCTGCCCAGGCGGCAGCCACCAGGAGTCGCATCTACGAGTGCAGTTTCCCCGACTGCGGCAAGAACTACTTCAAGAGCAGCCACCTGAAAGCCCACCAAAGAGTGCACACCGGCGAGCGGCCCTTCATCTGCAAGTGGGAGAACTGTGACAAGCGGTTCTCCAGGTCGGATGAGCTCTCCCGGCACAAGCGCACCCACACCGGCGAGAAGAAGTTCCAGTGCGGCGTCTGCCAGAAGAAGTTCATGCGCAGCGACCACTTGTCGAAGCACGTGAAGCGCCACAACAAGGACAAGGCCAATGGGGTGAACCGTCACGTCTCCCTCACCAGCAGCAGCAGCAGCAGCTCCTCCTCCTCCGCCATGGCCACCTCCCTCTGCGATGCTACACTCCACTTGCGGGCGATAGCCCCGGCATCCACCTCGCCCAGCCTCCAACAGGTGTACTCCGCCCAGGATCTGCTTAGACTCCAACAGCAAGCCAGTAGTTTTGGTTTCGGTAGCACTCTGCTGCAGGTGCAGCGATGAGAAGGTCCTAGGAGATGACACCCCGAGGAGAGGAGCAGCTGCCCCCCAGAACCAATCTCAGCCCGACAGTATCGCCAGCTAAGCGGAAACGGAAACCCCCAGCACCAAAATCAGAATCAGATTTCAATCGAGAATATGAACAGAATAGTTAAGAATTAGAAATCCTATAACTAAGTAGGTGGATGAGTAGTGGGATGGAGAGTCCATCGTCCAAGAATTTTATTGCTGATTTTAGTCAAGAGTTTTTCGCACTGTGCAGCTGGTGTGTAGACATTAAGCTTAGTTAAGAGCTAGATCTTGTCATTATATTTTTTTCGTGCATATATCTTTAAATTCAATAGGCCATTGCCCCCACCCACCCATCCACTGGGGCGACTGGGGGCGAAGCCAACTATATTTCTTTCCAAGGGCACCAAGAGCACATCCTAGCTTAGCGATCCTCTTCAGATTTAGATTCAAACTCTGACTATACCTAGTGCTTGTAAATAGAATAATACTAGAGACGCGTTCTGCGTCCAAAATCTGTGATATTTAAGTTTTCTTAACTATTTTCTATTGTAACATAGGTTATTGCTCGTAATTCTCTAAATATTAAACACACAAACAATTGTATTTATTGCTAAATGTGGAAAAAAAAAGAGAAAAACAAAATCAAGAAAAGAAAAAATAATTGAATCCACAGAAGATTCAAATCTCAACAGAAGAAAATATACATATTTTCAAAAATAATTACAATTCGAATGTTTTTAATTGGAGGATCTTTGCTTGCATTTATTTTAAATTAAAGGATATAAGATTCATATCTTAAGGATAACTTGCACCCTCTCTTTTGGATAGAGGATAAGAATATAAGAGTATCTCTGGCAACTACATGCCCATTAAGGTCGTCAGTTCGCAGACATCCCTTGGCTTCGAGTGGGGCGAGCACGCCTGCCGCACAGCCATCTCCCAGGTGTCCAGCAGGTGCGATAGGGAGTAGTTCTTCGGCAGCTTGGACATGCGTGCGGTGAGTGCCTGCTGTACAGTTTGGAGGAAAGGAGTAGCCGAGTACTCTTGCTCCGTGAGGGAACAGTCCGGCGCCTGCCACGGATACTCCTCCGGCACACTGACACTAACGGGCGGGACACTCGGCAGTCGCTTGTCGTCCAAGCAGCAAATCAAACGAATCGCCTTGTTGTTCACCTGCGAAGTGGTGTCCAGTTTAATCTTAAACTTGGTATCCAGCCGGGCGATCTCGCCCTGAAGCACATGTGGCACATCCTGTTCGAAAGGGGAGGACTTCTCCTCGATCCGTGGTCGCTTGGCAGGCACTGGCGCTGCTATATCTGTGCCGAAGAGCAGCTCCAAGGTGGGCCGGAAAGTGCGATGCAGAGTGTGGTTCGCCACTGGGCTTTGGAGTGTTGTATTTATGACCTCCAGTAGGGGATTGGAAGATTTCTAATAGGAATATAAGATGAGAGTTTAAAAAACTATTAGCAAGAAGAAATTAATATCCTTTTTACCCCAAACTGTTGACCCGAATACGAAATCAAATCCATTCTCTCCAGAGCCTTTTCGCATTTCAGAAGAGTTTCCAGGGGGACACGCTGGGTGGGATTGCAGAGGATCTCCAGCAGCTTGCTCATTTTTGTCATTTTTTCCACATCTGAAATGGTTCAAAACAAATTTTCCAAAGAGTTTTTAAATAAAATTGATTTTATTATAAGATTTAAACAAAAATAAAATAAGGAAACAATTATTTAAATGATACTTTTTATTTCATTATTCACACGAAATTGATTTTGTTTCGGATTGAAACCTTTCACAGATCACTATATATAGTATAGTATAAGATGATTTTTCAATAATAATATTGAAGAACAATTATTTCCTTTAATTAGGCACATTTTGCGAGACAATCTTCTTTTGTTCTAAAGAAATTCCCAATGCCTCTACATGGTCCATGGGTAGGAACACATCTTTTGGTATGGGAAAAATAAGTATAGCCATGGTCAAGCATAGCACAACGCCCCTCATAAGCTGGCAATTTCTCGCAAATTGCTAAAAAAAAAAAAGGGAAATATTTAATTTTTACACCCACTACTTTCCTCTCAATACTTACGATCCTTTAAACCAAAGGACATCCCAACAAGGGACAATACAAACAGGAATATTAAAGCCAACTTCATTTTAGTAATGACGGAATGGAAAATAAAACCTCACTTATAAATGGTTTTTTAATAAATTAAATATCCATAACTAAATATTTCCGATTTGGCATATTACTTCTATTATTTTTTATACAATTTTTGAAATATAATCTCATTAGATTTGGTCATTTAACAGTTTAAATTAATATTTTGGCGTAATGAGAAATTAAACAATATATCCCTACCCATATCCATATCTGCGCCAATTTTTTAACCGATTATTGAGCGGAATACCTTAAAGATTTTAATTTTAAATGAATAATTAATTGTTTCACTCAATAATTTTTACATTTTACCACTCATTATTGAGCAGAAATTATTTTTTTAGATTATTTCTCCATTAATTGCACAAAAATCTACAAATTTAAATTATTTAATCTTTTTCCTGTGGCAAATAATAATGTAAAAATATAGTTATACATTATTTTCTTTAATTATTCACATTTGGACACACAATCTTTAATTTTCCTAAAGAAATTCCCACTGGCCTTACATTGTCCTTCCGTAGGAACACAGGTTTTAGTAAAATAAGAAAAAGTAAAGCCCCGCTGCAAAATGGGACACTTTCCCTCATAAACTGGCAATTCGCTGCAGATTCCTAAGAAAATGGAAACAAAATTAGTTCTTACACCTACGACTTTCCTCTCAGTACCTACGATTCTTTACACTAAAGGACACCCCCACGAAGGACAGTACAGAAAGGACTATTAAAGCCAACTTCATTGTAGAAATGAAGGGATTCCAATGACGGGATGGAAAATAAAACCTCACTTACAAATAAATTAAGTTTTTATTAAATTAAGTTTCCAAATTAAATATCCATAACTAAATCATTTCGCTATGGAATCCCCCATCCCTTAAAACATATGGGATATCCCTACTCTTATCCATATCTCTCTCAATTTTCTAAAGGGTCTCTTAAAAAATAATGAAAAATAGATGGGCGGCTAATATGACACTTGATCCGGAATATCTTCAATGACATTCTCTAATATTTTGCATCAAAATCCTGCACTTTTAAAATTCCCCAATCTTTGTAACAATTTCTAAGACTATGAGTTTGAAAAGATCTTAAGAAATAAATCACTTTTTTCATAAAAGTACTCACTTGTGCCATCGTTGCTGATCTTGGCCAGCATCCGCTTCAGTGGCTCAATGTACTTGGTCAGTTGCTTATACTTTTCGCGGTACATGGCCTCCTCCTGGGGATTAAAGGGACTGTTCCCGGTCACCTGGCCGGGTGTGTTGATGGAGGCACTCGGCGACTGCTGGCGGATGTTCCTCTGAGGATTCTGCATTTGCATCATCTGCGGACTGGACTGTGGCACCAGGGCCGGACTGGGTATCATCTGGGGAGTGGGCATCTGGGGTGTGGGAGGCTGTTGGGTGGGCGTTTGGTTGCCAACGCCCAGCTGCTGTTGCTGCTGCTGCTGCATTTGCTGGAGCTGGACCTGCTGCTGCTGTTGCTGCAGTTGTTGGGCATCCGCCGGCGAGGGGCTGGACCTCATGAACGGCTGGCCCGGCTGCTGACCTCCGACTCCGATACCTCCTCGATTTCCGGGGAACATCTGACCACCCTGACCCATCGCCATGTTAGGCTTTTGCTGTAGGTTTGGAGGCATATTCACGCCCATGCCACCCATGGGATTGATGCCACCTTGCTGCACGGCATTGGGCGGCAGACCTGCTCCGCCCACTTGCTGCTGTCCCGCAGGGCCGCCGACTACGTTGTGCTGACCCTGTTGCATGTTGGGGGGCATACCCTGCATACCCTGACCGGGCATTCCCTGCGGTCCGCCCATTCCATTGCCCTGGCCCATGCGCATCATCGGATTCATGCCCATCTGCCGGAGGAAAAGAGAAGCTATAAGGAGATTCAAGGACTTAAGAGATATACACTCACTGCCATCTGGTTCTGCTGAATCTGTTGCATGGGCGGCATCGGTTGCATGGCATTCACGTTGATGGGATTGTTTTGCATTTGATTTGGCACGGGACCAGCTGCTCCTGGGGCAGTATTTGCACCACCTGCCCCGACGACGGCGGGACCACTGTTCGGACCCGGGCCCACCATCTGGTTGGGCATGCCGCCCATCTGTTGGCCAGCATTGCCGACGATTTGGCCCTGATTCGGGGCACCGCCAGCACCCATTACGTTCATCACTCCGGGATTATTGCCGCCCTGCATCTGCTGTTGCATCATCTGTTGGGCACCACCGACGGGCATCTGGCCACGGATATTGGGCATGGGTTGCATCTGCTGCTGTCCCGGGCGCTGTTGGTTCAGGGATTGCAGCAGATTCGAGGCGGTGCCGGGACCACCTGGTACCGGAGCACCACCAGCACCCATGGGCATCACTTGAGGATTCCGGTTACCCTGGCTGGCCAAGTTCTGCAAGGCGTTCAGTGGATCCTGCATCATGTTCTGGCCACCGCCCATTTCAGCATTAGGTGGTGGTCCGCCTTGTTGCTGCTGCTGCTGTTGTTGTTGTTGCAGCTGCTGAGACTTCCTGGACATGTCCTTGTAATGCATAAACAACTTGGCCACCAGTCCCAGGTACTCGTCCTTGGTACGCGATTTGCGAAAGATATGGTTCTCCATAACGCTGGCATTCTTAGTCTGGTCCTGATAACGAAATGAATAGTATTACTTATATTGTGAAATTTATTTCGTGGGAAAATAAAAATTTACCTGAGCATTTGGGGGCAACAGTTCGTGGCTGAAAAACAAAAGAAAATTAATTAAAGCAAGCCTGCTACGCTTTTCGAGGCACTTACATCTTGGAGATGACGTTCTGCCGGAACTTCTGACTTTGCCAATCTTGATCAGCCATCTTGAATAATAATTAAACCACTATTTTTATTTCAAAATAATTATTTTTGTGAAAATTTGAGTGCAGTTGCGGCGATAGTCAACAGTTTTTCAAAATTAGTGTGACCAAGTAGAAGAGGCGGCAAAAATACCATGCGTTAACTTCTGTTAAAAATATTTAACAGAATCACCCTGTTATGTTACAAGTTTTTAAATTCTCTGTTAAGTTTGTAATAAATATATCACTTTATTTAAAAGATTTCACTCATTGGACTCACATTTTAGTTTTATAACGATTATTATTTGTTTATTTAATTATTACCACATTCTAAAATTTACCGCTTAAAAGAATTTCTCACTATTGGCTATTTTTGCTTAACGGTACATATGGTTCATGTGCTTTAATTAGCACCCTTTTGATTGTTTTGGTTCTTAACATTTACGCTACCATTACTGTTTACCAATATAACTACAACAAAGGCCACGGCAACCCCCCACCAGACCAACCACCTGTGTGACACTCTTCCGCCCTCTCCATTGCACTAACACACACACACATACAGTCTTTTCACAAAAATGAGAGCACTACACTGGCAATAATAATTGAAGATTTTGATACTTTCTTTTATAATAATACAAATATATATGTATATTAAAATTTACAGATTTAAAGCCTAGAATAAAATATGGAAATAAATTGTATTTATTTTTATTAATTTAAGAATTTTTCGTACAAGCTGTTAGTTACTCTCCCATTTCTTTCTTTCTCTCTCTCTTTATTTATCTGTGTGTGTGTGTGTCTCTCTCTGGCGCGTGCTGAGCGCAATTAGCACTCATCCGCCGTGTGTGCTTTACCGTTGCTCCCATGTTCGGAATCGCATTTTTTTCGTCGAAGAGAGCGGACGTGCTGCTCTAGGCTGGCGCATCGCATCACCGTGTTTTCGATTTTCGATTACGTTCTGGCGCGTCGACCGACGTCGTGTGTTTTTTGTTTAATTTATTTTGTTCAGTTGTTGCGTTGTTATTAACTTTTTTTGTATTTTACTACCACTACGTTTCACTTGTACAATTTTCTGTTCTCTGCAGTTTGCGCGCGGGCCTTTTTGTGTGTTTTTTAGTTATTTTTTTTTCGCTTCTGCCACCTGTACAAGTGTGCTGGGGAAGATAGTTCGAAAATAGAGCGATTTTTTTCTTAAAGTCGTTGCCGGCTTTTGCTGACGTTCCTCAATTCTACATTATTCCGTATCTAATTCTTGCAAATAAAAAAATAATAACTAAAATTCATAAGAAATAATAATAAAGACTAAAGAGTGTGGAGCGAGAAGAAGAAGTGCAAGTACAAGTCGCTTTTTATCAGCAGATATCGCGTATACGACGCGTGTTACCTTGAAGGTGAAAAGGAAAATTGTGCCACCCACTCCCCCCCCAAGTGATTCTGTGTGTGTGTGTGTAGCCGAATATTAAGTAAATTACAACAACAACAACATCAAAAACAATAATGGTATAACAAGCAAGCACATCACTTACTATTAAATTATATTACAAGTTACATGCTGGGGGCAGAACACAAAACAAAAAAAAAATCACAAAAACAAAAAAATATAAAAAACCAAAAACAAAATAATCAAGCGAAACAAGGCAAAAAAAAAAAAAGAATACACAACAAAAAACAAAAACAAACAATAACAACGGCAGAGACAGCGAAAAGAACGTTTAAGTGAGCAGCAGCTGCGACGTTGAAGTCAACGTCGACTGAAGCAGCGACAGAAGGTGCAACAGAAAAAACTACAACAACAAAAGCAACAACAACAGCTTAAATAGCAACAAAATGTCGAAAAACTTTTGAGGTTCGTATATATGTGTGAGTGTGTGTTTGTATGTAAAATATCTGTGTAAGTATGTCGAGTACGCGTGTGTGGTTTATTTGCTGCTTCAGTGCATATGCTTGCCCCTCCCCCCCATATTACCCACCCATATTCGCTGAGTGCGGCTTATACCGCCAACGTCGCTGCCGCTGCCGCTGCTGCTGCTGCTGCTACTGCCGCAGCCAACGCTGACGGCGGCGACTTGGGTGCTCTACTTTTTTCTCTTCTTTGGCATTTTTGTTTTGCGGCAAAAGCAATAACAACAAAGTCGATTACAACGACAACGATAACGGCAGCCCCCAAAAAGCGCCACACAGACAGCAAAAAAGAATAATAATATTAATTAAAAGTGATGCGATAGCAGGGTTACCCTCTAAGAGAGCAGAGCAGGAAGGAGAAGCCAAGAAGTATTGCCTACTTTTAAAGGATTTTTTTAAAAGGATTTTAAAAAGGAATTTTCCAAAAATTAACAGTTTTAAGAAGTTTTTTGAAGTTTAAAAGGCAAGACATAGTCTTAAATTACTAGATTTTTAAGTTTTTAGTTTAAAATTAAGTGAAATGAGAGAGTAAGGAAGTAAGAGAGCAGAGCAGGAAGAATAAGTCTAGAAGCAGCCAAGAAGTAGGCAAGGATTTTTTATAAAAAGGATTTAAAAAAGGAATTTTCAAAAAATTATTAGTTTTAAGAAGTTTTTAAAGTTTAAAAGGCAACTTATAGCATTATAGATTGAGTTTTTTAGTTTTTAGTTTAAAATTGAACAAATTCTTAAACAATATTACTTAATTAAAAGAATCATTTCTTCTAAAAAGTGAAAGTAAACTGCATTAAGGCCTACCTATCCCATTAAGAAAAAAAAAGAAAGTTACCAAGTCTCTTGTTTTAAACTATTATCTCTACAAATTATAGGTTTTCATTGTATGTAGTACCACCCCCCAATAATTCCCCCAACCAAGTGGGTATTTATTAAACCGTAGATCCCCTCCCTCCCACCTCTGCAGGGTATTACATCAACAACAATAAAAGTGTGTTGACATTTTTTTTTCTTTATTTTTTTTTGTTTTTTTTTTTTGCCTTTTACGTCTGTTTTGCTCTATACGTTATGGAGCAGAGGGCGATGTTGAGGTCCAAAGTAGAAGCTAAAGCTAAAAAGCAGAAGCTCTAGTCTCTGGCGGGATACGTGTTTAAATTATCAAGCCGAGCTTGTCAACGCCGCACGCACGGAACATCAAGACTACTACTGACACACATACGTGTTTGCATGCTAATGTCCGTATGTAGTACTTATATACATCACATATATAGACATATAGACCGAGTGGTATCTGTGGGATTGAAGTGAGTTTGCCGGCTGGCACTTGGATCGCTTTTGAATACCGACTTTGGGATTCATAGAGAAATGAATGACTGACAAGCGGCCGAGTCGAGCCGAGCCTATTGATTTTCAATCAATATATTGTCGCGGACATATATGTATATATGTCTACTACAGTTGGGGTCATACTAATAGCATTGCCTCGTTTAAAGTTCGAAGCTTAATGTGACTGTTTGTCATTAATCCCGGTATACTATTCGAAATAATAACAAAACATTAGTCAAAATAATCGCCACTTCCAGTTAGATAAATAAAATAGCAACGAACTCTACGCCATTACCGATAAGATAAACATTAGAACTTGATTACCATATTATATTTTTGCATGAGCCCACCTGTCGTATACTTAATATTTTTTTTTTATTTTTCTTGAATGAAAACTGAAGACTAAAGTTCAAATAACTTTGCTTCTTAGTTTATAATTATTATTATTATTTTTTTTGTAATGTACATTAGCAAGTTCAGTGTCAAACTACAGAGAGTTTTGTTTATTTTCGAGTTAGGAAGATAAGATAGATGTTTAAATTAAATTATGATGTTTAATTTTTGCACTCGGCAGACAGAAAAAGTGCGTTTGGCGTTTAGAGTTTGGCCTTTTTTTTGCTATTTTTTTTTTTGTTGGTGTCAGGTAACCTCATTTACTTTTTTTTTTATTGTGTTTTCAAATGAAAAGACTCGCTTTTTATGGCTGCATCTGTTTGCTCCTAATATTTCCGCCGCAATTACTTATTTGTATTTCCACGATGACACCCAGGTTTCTTATTTTTTCTATTTTTTTTCTTACTATCTGCCTGAGCTGTTGTTCGATTTTTCTTGAATTTGTTTTGCATTTGAATGTCGGGGAATCGGGAATTGCTATAGCTTCTTCTGTCGTCTTTCTTCGCATTTCACCTTTGGAAGCGACACTCTCCACGCATATACTACTACTGATGGTATAGGGTAGGTAGGTATAAAGACCTATACCAGAGGTACATATGCAAAATATTCAACGGCCAAGCGAAGCCAAGCGACTGTGGCTGTCACAGTGACGGGACGGGGACGGTGACGGTGACGGTGACTGAGCTGCCGGCGTTGCTGCCTCTGCCGGCGTAATCGTCACCGTCGCTGCTTTTTATTATCATTTGATTGCGTTGCCTTTATGATTGCCGTTGTTGCTGTTTGTCGCCTATTTTATTTTTCCTTTTTTACTCGCTTTTTTTTCTAGCATTCTGCTTTTTGCCGTTTGCTGCTCATTGTTTATTTCAATTCTCTTTTTCTCCTGCTGTTTGATGCACAAAGAAAAAATCTAAAAACTAAACACTAAAATATATATTTTTTTTAAAAACAATTTATTAGTTTAAATATGTTTTTAAAGTGTCTTTTTAAGCCAGAAAGACAATAAATATAAATTAGAGGATTATTTTGACTAAAAAGCATGCTTTGCCTTGCTTTTTCCTTCAAAAAATAACTCTTTCAATGAATATTCTTTAAATTTGTGTATAAAAACTAAAAAGATTAGCCAGTTTAATTTTTTAAATATTAGCTTATGTATTTTAAAAGGGTCTTTCAAGTCTAGGAGACAAAAAAAGACTATAAAGAAATGTTACAACACTATTTTAATAGAAAAGCATGCTTTGCCTTGCTTTTTCGTTTAATATTTTTTGTTGAATATTCTTTTTTATTAAATACTCTCCCAATTGATGTATAAAAACTAAGGAGTCTGGCCAGTTTTAATATTAAAATATTAGTTTATGTATTTTAAAAGGGACTTTCAAGTCAGAAAAAGTCAAAATACTAGAAAAGCATGCTTTGTATAGCTCTTTGCTTAAAAACAGGCTCTTTTTATTGAATATACTTTAAAATTTTGATACAATCTAAAAAGGAATGCTAACTTTAATAATAATTTAGTAGTTTATGTAATTTAAAAGCGTTTCTTCAAGCCGGAAAGACAATAAACAAAAAGTGCGACAGAAAAGCATGCTTTGCCTTGGTTTTTTTCTTTTAAAAATAAGTTTTTTATTAAATTTAGTCCCAAATTTTAATACAATCTAAAGAAGATTACCAACTTTAATAAATCTAAACGAAAATAAAGTATTTTTTTGAAGATTGTAGATTTCAAACTAAACTAAAAAGGCCGTGCTTTTTTTTTTTGCAATTTTCTGCAATGTGTGACAAAGTGTGAACCTGTCACGGTCTCTAATTCAATTTATTTAAATTAAATTCACTTATTTAACATTTAAATCCTTGTTTTATTTTATCCCGGTGCAGAGCGCACTGATTCTCCAACCGCAAAGCCAGAGCCAGAGCCCAGATTCGTTTTTGTTGCTCGTTTTGCTTGTTTACTGAATTTACTTAACTTGTTTTTGCGGTCGATGGTTTGGCCCTATTTGAGCAACTCTCACTGGCATAGGCTCTGGAGTTTTCTAGGGTCTGTCACCTCCAACAACAATAGCAACAATACCAACAACCATAATGACAACAACTGTCGTAATAGTACTGAGTACTCGATGCACTTTTCCAATCATTTCGGTTACTGTTGCTATTTGTCACGCATCGTCATCGAAAAACCAATCTTGTTGTTGTTGTTTTGGTTGTTGTTTGGAGGAAAAGCCAGAAACTACAACTTAAGGGAAATTGTGGAGGAAAATTGAGGAAAAAATAATAAAAAAAAAAAAAAAAAAAAAAGAGTAGCAAACAGCTTGAACGCTAATGGGAGCATGGAGCTGTCATGTTTGCTTATGAGCGGCGGCTTCATTTCCGCCCCTTTCAGGACTCGAAATAGCCCAGGCTTTCAGCCAGGATATGAAGCATATATGAGGGCGATATAGGGAGGGGGGCCGGGGCTGGAGTGATGTGTAATGTGGGAACTAGACCTGTCACATGTCCGGAAAATGCTTCGGGAGCGGCTGCCCTGCCAGTCTTGCCTTTAATTGGACTCTATGATTGGGGTATACCGGTAACTAGAACACTACTAAAAAGGGCCAATCTATTTATTATTTATCAAAAGAAATGAGTAGAGGGAGGTGTTCTTTAGGTATATTTTTGAAATTTCTAGAATCCTCTACAAGAAATTGAAGATCTTAACGATTTTTGACCAATTTTGAACCAGAAATGGACGATTTGAACCATGAAACAATTGAACGAAAAGCAAGAAATATTAATGACGAAAGAAACTACTAGTTCTTAGCCATTTTCTAGGCCTTAAGACTTTAGATAATATATAATTTTAAAAATTTCTAGAATTCCCTTAATGAAATAGAAGATCTAAACCATTTTTGAACAATTAAACAATTGAACTAAAAGCAATAAATATTCGTGACGAAAGAAACTTGACAAAAAGTATGAATAATTATGCTTTTTTTGTCTTTTTCCTTGCTATTTTCTAGGCCTTAAGACTTGGAATAATCAAATAATTTACATTTTAATTAAAATAGATACAAAAATAGATAGAAAATGATTTTTTTTCCAAGGAATAAAAGGGTGGCATTGCAGTCGCTTTTCCATATGCCGCCACAATCCTTTCGCTCTATTTTCGTGCCCATTTTCTTCTCACCACGGCAACCACTTGTTTTCCCAAGCACAACAACAACAGACACACTCACACACACACAGAGACACTCACTCACACTTACACCCACACTTACATGCACTTAGGAAAATTCTCAAAGACTCACACAACGATAGACTCGCCTATTTATTGACTGCCATTGTCCGTCTCTGTCGCCATTTTCTCAGGGCTTGCTCCTCGGGCTTTTCCTTGCTGGCTTTCCTTTCCTGCGTCGGCGCAGGCTGCGCCGCCAGCGTCTCAGTCAATGTCAGCTTCGGCGTCGCATTCCTCGGCAGCAGAGCAGCCTCAACAGATGAAAAAGTTTTTGCTGGAACGTCGCACGCGCTGTCACGCCTCCTTCTCGTAAAAATAACTGCTGCAGTCCTCAAAGTTTCATAATTAAAACAAAGCCAGCCAGCCCCCCCCCCTTAGTGTGTGAGGGAATCCCTACAACAAATACAAATTGAAATAAAATACAAAAAAAAAAGGGAAAAACAAAAATAAATAAAAATACAGAAACGCAGAAGCGCGCAAATGGGGTGTTTGGTGTGTCAGTGTTAGCCCGCGTTTTTTCCAATTCCCAACATATGGCAGCGTAATTCCGGGCATTTTTGGTAAGAATTTTCATTAAAAATGGGCCCAGATGCATTTAAGAATCATAAATCATAGTAGGCTTTAAATTTGGCCAACTTTTTTGATGTTATTGTAAGTTGGCCACATTTTTGTTTGGCTAGCAGATTGAGGCACAAAGTTTAGTCAGTTGGAGTCGACCTCTCCAACCGAGAACATCTTGGGTTCTGCTTTCCTTCTTTATTTTTTTAATTTATTTATTTTTTTCCAATAAAATTAAATGGCCAAAAAATAATATTATTTATTAAATATTAATAATATTATTATTTTGTGACCGTTCGACCCTTAGACTTGGCGGAATATATGTCTTGAATTTAAAGTCTTCATCTTGGGTTCTTCTTTCCATCTTTATTGTTTTTATTCTTGGGGAAAATATACTTTTGTGGTTCTGATTTTATTTTTTAATTTTTTTTTTTTCCTTTTCGAGCAATTGATCTGCCAGAAAAGCTTTGAACTCCTGCTCCTGAGTAGGAGCTCCAACCGACCAGCGGCTGGGATTCTTCTTTCCTTATATTTTATTATATTTTTTAATTTATTTTATTTTTGTGGTACTCCTTGACAAAAAATAATATATAATTTCATGGGCATAATCCTTGAGACCAACGCTTGAGTTGGTTTTATTTTATCTGGAAATTATTTTGCATTCGATTTTAGTTTGAGTTTCAATTGCTGGGGGCTTCGAATCCTTGAGAACAACGCTTGCCTCGTTGAAGCACCTCTCGAAGTTCTTCACTATTTTTTTTTTGTGGTTCTCATTTATTTAATTTTTTTATTTTTTATATTCGATGGATTAGTCGTCAGTTTGTATCCAGGAGGAGTTCTGCGATCTCTCTGATCACTTATATCCCCTCATTTATTTCCGGCTGGTCCGGGCTTCACGCCTAATTAGACTAAAAGCCCCCCGAAAAAATCGAAGATGCTATATTTCCGATTATACCGATTAATGGTCGAATGGCTCTGGCCGGACCATCAATATTTTTTCGCTTTGGAGGCAAAAGTGAATTATTATAATGAACACCAAAACAGACACTCGCCGGACATTGTGAGCTTCGCTTGTTTCATTTTAATTTTATTTCGTGACCGGAGTCCTTTCACTTCGCTCTTACTTCTTTGCTTATATATTTTATTTTTTTTTTTATTTGCTGTGAATCATGTGGCTGCCGCCGGACAACAGTTGTCCTTATGGCTGGTCCTGCCCTTGGTCATCCCAGGTGGTCGTCAATGGCCTTTGGATGGAACTACCATCGCCAGGATTCTTCGACCATCGCATCAAGGCGAAGAAGGGTATGGTTACTACTTTTATTCTTTTATTTTTTTTTATTTTACAATTTAAATCCTCTATTTTCCTTTTTCTCAATCTTGGCTTCTAAAGATCCCGTTAACTAGAATCACCTTAATGGCTTGGGTACTTATATAAGATATTAATTATTTTATTTTTTAAACCTACTTTTGTGGTTCTGATTTGCTTTTATTTTATTTTTTTATCTAAACAAAAAAAAAACAAGTCTTGGGACCTAAGTCAAAACCAAGAGTCGCGTGTGTCCTTATAAACTTATTTACTTTTTTATTTTTGAAAAATCTTTTTGGGGCTCTGATTTGTTTTTTATTTTATTTTTTTTTTTTATTCTAAAAAAACAAGTCTTGGGTCTAAGTCAAAACCAAGAGTCGCGTGAGTCCTTATAAACTTATTTTTTATTTTTGAAAAATCTTTTTGGGGCTCTGATTTGTTTATTTTATTTTTATTTTTTAATTCTAAAAAAACAAGTCTTTGGACCTAAGTCAAAACCACGAGTCGCGTGTGTCCTTATAAACTTATTTACTTTTTTATTTTTGAAAATTCTTTTTGGGGCTCTGATTTTTATTTTATTTTTTTTTTATTCTAAAAAAACAAGTCTTGGGTCTAAGTCAAGACCACAGGTCGCGTGAGTGCTTATATGTATAGTTCCTTATACATTTATTTTTTTATTTTGTATTTTTGTGGTTCTGATTTGCTCCTATTTTATTTTTTAATTTTAAAAAGAAATGTCCTGGAACCTAAGTCAAAACCACGAGTCGCGTGTGTCCTTATATATTTATTTATTCTTTTATTTATTAAACATCCTTTTGTGGTTCTGATTTTTTATTTTATGTAATTTTTTTTATTTTAAAAAGACAAGTGGTGGGACATAAGTCAAGACCACGTGTCGCGTGAGTGATTGTATAAGCACTTTTATTTTTTAAAACTATTCTTATGGTTCTGATTTTTTTTTATTATAAAAATACAAATAAGGCATACTTAAGTGATTCTGATTTAATTTTTTTTTTATTTTATTTTTTTTAATACAATCAATGTTAAAAGGACTTTATAAAAATACTTTCTAAAGCTTTTGTAACCAAGTGTTGCCAGAGCTGGCAAAATAAGCTAGATTTTGAGAGAAAAAAGTAAAAAATATGCTGAAAAACAAGCTAGCTATACCCCAAAAGCTAGAGAAATAAAAATAAATATTTACATTTTAATTTAGAGAAATAATCTCTTAGATTATATCTTGCAAGATCTAATTTAGATTAGTTAGATCTAGCCTGAAAAAAGCTAATTGGGCAACCCCACGGAGTGAAGTTAGAAGTTGAGCATGCGTGCAAGAGGTTCGACCCCTGTATGGAATAACTTTATAATACTTTATAACTTTATAATACTTTATAACTTTATAATACTTTATAACTTTATAATACTTTAAAACTTTATAATATAATATTTTTTATTTTTAAATTGTATTTTGATATCTGCCAAAACTGGATAAACTTTTTGTTAAACAGTTTTTATGAAAACCTAAATATTAAATTATTAAATCACAAGCCAATATATATCGAAAGTGATATGTTGATAAATAAAAGTTTTCTTCGATCTCCAGCACCGTTTTCTACTTTCAAACTTGATATAAAATTAGATTCCAAATCTCACATTTTTTTTTAAATTTCTTGCCATTTCATTACGTTTACGTATAACGTATTCTATTTATTTTGTATAAATTTAATCTTGGCTCAAGATTAAAGTTCATAGACGTCCGCTATTAAAATTTCTTATCATTTAAATAATGTCTTGGGATTTCTTAAATCCGGCACGACTGCTGATCTGTTTAGTATTACCAAGAAGCTCCTTGGTGGAAGGCATCTTTCCGTGCCAAGTACTGAGGGTGAGCTGTACACCTGTCCAGTCTATTGGCTTCTCGTAATTATTGGTTTTTTCCAGTGTTCCCCGGAGCTGTCCCAGTTTGCGGTGGGCGTTGACATTGAGTGGGCGTAGATGGGGTGGTTGGATTGTTATTTTTTTGTTGTTTGTGTTTGTGTTAGTGGCTGTTGCTCTTTGCATTGTCCATCCCGGTCAGCGAGTATTGGTGCGGAGGGTCAATCATTAATATTTCATGAACATTCCACATTTCCATTTCACAAAGCCGAGTCGCGGGTCTCTCATTTTCTACACAGGAATAAAAAGTTGTTAATTAAAATTATTGTTTTGGGAGAAAGTTTTTTGAAAACTACAAACAAACTATTTTCATTTGAAACTTAATGGAACTTTTTTTAAATAAAAATATTTTAATAATTTTATTTCATAATTTTGTGCTCTCTGTATAAGTTTCCAACCCCTTATCGCTCAATGATCCCCAGCCCCTCCTTCGACTGCATTTAGACATCAAAAACCCCACTGACACACTTGCCAGGACAACGAAGGACCTGCGTGCCGCTGAAGACCACATTTAATGACCAACAAAAGCGAAATTGTTGCGGGGGTGTATGTCTATGTCTGTATGTATGTACATGGCGGGGCTTTCCATTTTTCATTTAAATGCCAGGGAATAATTGCTTTTTCCTGTTGGCGGTATGTGGGGTCTTGCTGGGAAAAGTGTCGGGGAGACACAGGGGTGGTCCAACAATTGTGAATGCAATTTGAAAATGCTGCCAAGTGAACAGAGAACGGAAGTCCTCAAAAAAGGAACTGTACGGGATGAAGGTGGAAATAACCTTGACGCAGTTAAAGGCGGTATGTTAGTGGTAGAGTTTTTTTTTTTTTTTAACAAAAAAGGGAATATTTAATCATGTTTTCTTACTCATTAAGTATACTTACAAGAAGCATATTTGGCTTTCAATAAATGATCAGGGTATTTTCGTTAATTGCTATCGTTTTTAACATCAAATAGTTGGTTCTTTTGAATTGTAAACCATAATTATGATTGAATATGTGACTATTAGCTGTTCTATTAAAGCTGTTCTATAAAGGTTTTGAGTTAAAAATATTTATGATATAATTTTTAAATAAATATGAGGTCTAACCCACTTCTTTATGGCGTCCTCCCCTGTAATGTTTTCCAAAGATAGCCACTTTTTCATATCGTATTCCCATAAAATTGATTGATTGGCTTAATTTCCTAATTATATTTGATCTAAAAATGAAAACTTGCCCTTTAGGGAATTTATAAAAAGTTCAAAATAAGTCTTATTACAAAAATAAAAGCTTAAACACGTCAATAACTCCAAATATAACTTAATAATAATAATTTTAATTTTCCATTTCCAGCCAGAAAAATGCAAGCGGCCATGGACACGGCCGCCATGGCCATCTCTGTGGGTGCACCCGGATCCGGCTCGGTTTCCGGCTCCAGTTCCGGCCCCGGCAGCAGCAGCAGCAGTGGGAGCAGCAGCAGCGGCTATGGCAGTGCCACAACCACGCCCACCGGTGCTGGTCACTACGAGGCGTCGCCCACTTCGATGCCCATGGCCACGATAGCCACGGTGGCTCCGTTCTACAGCGAAGCCCTGACCTCGCTGGATGCCCAGCAGCGGCAGCAACACCAGCAACAGCAGCAGCAACAGAATCCGGGTCATTTCTATCACCAGAACTACGGATACGGAAGCTCCATGCCCCTGGATCCGGCCTACAACTATACGGCGCCGTCCTACAATGCCTACAGTGCGCCATCTAGCGGCGGCTTGGGGCAACAGTTGTCCGGGAACTCGTACGCCGTGAGTGCCGGTCGCTACGAAAAGTTGGCGCCCAGCTCGGGGGCCAAGTACATGGGGAATACGATCGGAGGAAGTGGGGGTGGTGCAAAGCCCCAGGCCACGGCCACGCCCTTTTACGCCCAACCTCTGTCCGGCGGAATAAGCAGCACCGGAGGCTACATGTCACAATCGAGTTCCATGTACGATCCGTACACAAAATACAAAATGCCCGCCCAAGCCACGCCCCAAACGCAACTGCCGTCGATGATGATGCCGGGTAGCCAGGCGGCTACAGCTCCGGGTCCTACTGCTGGCCAGCTGTACGGACACCTGGGCAGCCAGAAGCAATCGATGCAGATGGTCCAGCAGCCCCAGCAGCAATCCCAACAGCCACCGGCCGGGCAGCTAACCCAACTGGAGGCCAACTATGCGGCCATCAAGCCAAGCAGAAGCTACCAGGGGATGCCATCATCAGCGATCTATGGCGGAGGAGCTGGTGGCAATACCGGATCAATGAGCAACACTCTGGCGGGGACAACGTCGGCGCAGTACTACGACAAGTACGGAATGCCAGTGTCCATGTACTCGCCGAACGGCGGACTCCCCATGTACACTACGCCGGAGCTGGCGGCGGATACGGCGTACAGAAAATCGGGCAACTGGGGCATGGACTACAACACGCCGAACTGCAGGTCCTTGGCGCCAGTACCGCCGGTGGCCAATAGCTCGTACCATCACACGCATCCCGGGCAAGGATCTGGTCACGGACATGGACCTGGTCATGGCCCAACGGCTGCTGCTCCGAGCGACATATTCTACAGCTCCACGAAGTACGACAAGTACGGGAGTTCCGGAGTGACTGGCTATCCCAGCAATCCGTATGCGGGTACTGCAATCTCCCAACCCTACGCCGGAAGGAACTTATGGTCCGGGGCGGAGAACCCACCGCCAGCCCCGAATCCGCGCCAGAACTGCTGCGTCCAGGGCTATCCGCTGACCCAGCAGAGCTGCTACTACCCGAGAAGCAATGGCTACGGCTATGCCACACCCGGCAGTGCCGTCCCGCCCCAAACCCAGCCGCAATATCCTGTGGGCAGTGGTGGCGCCACCGCTCCCCCACCCATGAAGCTCAAGCATCCCACGGACATGTATGTGGGTCATGGATCCCCTTACGACACGAATCCTACGCAGCTCGGCTATGGCTACAATCCGCAATCCATGCCCGGAGCAGGCTCCTCCAATAGCATGAGCAGCCAGAGATACGTTCCGGCGCCTCTGGGGCTGGGGATGAGCATGAGCATGGGCATGGATCCGGGCAGTGCCGGGGGCTACTACAACGATCTCAACCTGAACAGCCTGGACAGCTACGGGCCGCCGCAGATGCCACCGCAGCAGACGTTGCGATCGCAGCCGTATCCGCCGGATTACCGCAAGAGATCCGCCATGGTGGCCTCCAACTCGAGCATTTCGGCGGGGAATCCGTGCTATTTGGGTCAGGGGTCCGGCAACGGAGTGCCAATGGGTGGTCCGCTCACCAATCCCATGGACAGCCATGTGATGGACAACTACGTGGGCTACAACCTCCATGCCAGCGCCTCCGCCAACCTAAGCTTCAGTGTCGAGGCCACAAAGGGATCCGCGAACGCCCAGACCAACAACATTCGGGACTTCCTCTCCACCTGGAAGGTGGACGACGAGGACGAGGCCGCGGCCGGGGTGGCTGAGCTGGTGGAGGCCCCAGCCGTGGCTGTGGTGGCACCCACCGTTCCCAGCAACCAGAACTTCATGTACGAATCTCTGCCGCCCACGGGACCACAAGCCACTGCCGTGGCCGTGGACCACCAGGGCATCAATCTGCCGGACATCATCATCGACATTGGAAAGGCCAGTGGCGGCCCGGTGGAGGACTCCTTTGGCAGCTTCGATGTGGAGAAGGAGCTGGATGAGCTGCGGCTCAAGACCAGTGTCTCCGAGCAGCCGGTCCACGACAGCAGTAGCGACGCCCTGGCCGAGATTCTCCGCCAGCCCGAGACGGCAGCTCCTCTTGTGGTGGAGCAGCCGTTGCCCTCTCTACCAATGCCAAGTCCCATCCTCAACAACAACGAAGCCTTCGTGAATCCTCCCACAGCGCTAGACTTTGACCAGAACAACAGTTCCAACTCGAATGAATCCAACTTTGCCAAGGAGTACGAGACCTTCATCCACAAAATCGATGGATCGGAAAGGGAGATCGAGGGGGCTGATGGCCAGGACCGGGAGAATCCCAAGCGGTTCAAGTTCTACAAGAGAAAGCGAAGGATCACAGAGCCGGCACAGGAGGATCTGGCGAAGGAGCAACAGGTGGGGGAAGCTAACAAAACCACGCAGAAAGTGTCCCTCTCTCCTAAGAAGCTGCTGGCCAAGAAGCGACGCAATCGCATCAAGATGTTGCAGATTCTGGAGTTCGAGAGTCCAAGGATCAAGTATGTGCATTACTTCAAGTCCCTGAAGCGGCTGAGGAAGCGATATGCCTCGAGTAGGACCAGAGAGCTCCGGGCCATCCTCACGAAGAAGCAGCTGACGAGAACCAAGGAACGCCGCCTGCCGCTCATCAAGCGCCTGATAAAGAAGTACGAGTCTGGCCCGGCATCTGGTGTCCATAATCCCCAGAGTCTCAAGGGCCTGAGTGTCACCGCCCTGAACTCCTCCGAATTCAGGAGCAGTCTGATAACCGGAGCGAACCGGGAAACCGTCATCAAGAGTGTCCACAGCTACAAAGACAAGACGGAGGCAGTGCATCATGACCAGCATTTGGATGAGCCCCCAAGATCAGTGGAGCAGCAGTGCTTCTTCAAGGGATTCGATGATACGGAGAACACAAATTTGTCGCCGAAGATCAAGTTGAGAGCCGATGAGGAGATGAGTGAGAAGGACATGACAGAAGTTCAGAAGCCCTCTGAACCAGCAGGGGAGGAAGTGTCTCCCAACAAGGATGAGCAGATCCATGCCTGGCTGAGAAACCAGGATGCCCCCAAACAGCCTGCAGAGCCAGCCAAAACCCTGACCAGCATAGTTCTCTCCTCGTCCTCGTCGTCATCTTCGAGCTCCAGTTCCAGCAGCTCCAGTTCGGGCAATGACGACTCCTCCAGTTCGAGTAGCCAGGACGGAGAAGCCTCCTCGAGCAGCAGCAGTAGCTCCAGTAGCAGCAGCAGCTCGGGAAGCTCTGTGGCGGGAGAGGAAAGCGATTTCAACGAGCTGGCTGCCCTGGAGAAGGAGCTCTCCCAGTCACAAAAAGGAGAGCCCAAAGCGGAGCCATTGCCCATGGACACAACAGAGAAGGTGGACCCATCGGGGTCACAAACCGAACCGGAGGAGGTCTCCAACCAGGATATTGCCAAGCTGAAGCAGATCCTGGAGAGCGATGGCGAGGAGGTGGCTTCGATCAGCTCCGCCGGCGCCCGAGTACCGAAGCTAAGTGACCTTAGTAAGATTGCCTTAAATAGTTCCTTAAAACCCAGAGAGTTAGTCGTAAGTCGAGACGGAGCATCCGAAGGATCTCCGCGAGTGAAAGAGCCCGCTCATCGAGAACTGAGCGTTGAGGAGGCGCTGGCGGAGATGTATCAGCAGATTGGAGTGGCCTCCGATCCGGAGGATTTCGAGGGCAAGGATGGCGGGGACGAGGGCGATGAGCCCAATCCGAACGGGCAGGACGTCCTGCTCATCAATCTGGCCGAGATCTTCGACTCCAGCAGCGATCTCTATGTGGTGCAGTGCGACATGAACGAGAATATCCTGGGCGTGGTGACCAGCGGCGATGAGGACCAGGAGATGCCCGGCCCGGATCAGTTGAATCTCGTCCAGGTTAATCCCGAGGAGGAGGAGCAGGTGAACACCCTGCAACTGATCCAGTTGCTAGCGGAACCCCAGCCAGAATTCGAGACACCGCTGATACATCACGAGGAGATCGTCCACCCGGAGGCGGATGGGGAGGAGAATCGGAATCCCCGCCAGTTGCTCAAATATCTTCACGGCAAGTATGTCCAGAGCCGTGTCAGTCGCTACTACCATGCCAATCGGGTGCTGAGGAAGTACCGGCGCCAAAGGGCTCGTCCTTCCCGACGAAGGCGGTCCAAATAGGAGTCTATCAGCTTCTACCAAAGATTAATACCGATCCCCATGGACAGGATCGAAGGCGTGCCTAATTTGGATACTAATTTAGAGAACCACATCCACGTAGAAATGATTTTTTTTACGACACTTTACTACAGAATCTCAAGACTTTTTTTCTAATATTTGGATTTGTTTTAGAAAAAGGAAAATAATATAATATAATATACTATATAGTTGATGTTTTAGGGAAAATAATAATTTTTAAAGTTTACACTTAGTATATGAATAATATGAATATTTATATATTTTAGATATTTGTGCAATATTTTTACATGGAAACTGTCGTGCTTATCTGGAATGCGCGAATTCGAATCTCTCAATGGGTTAAGCCTGAGTAAGCAGAGTTATGGACGGGTTGAGTTTTATTTAATATTTTTTATTTTATTTTGTGGGCTGGTTGGGTCAATTTTAGGGGAGATGGAGGGAGTTTCGGACAGACAGACAGACTCGCGTGCAATTAACGAGATATATGCGAGCACATACTTTATCGGCTAATGTATCAGCGTTTTAGTCGCTCGGGCGAGTCGGGCAATTTTAAAACGCTTTTCGCCAAAGGTCAGACCTCTGATTGAGATACATTCGCGGTAAAAAAATATATCGGAGGAGCTTGCGTGTTAACCTCCAACCAGAATGACCCCCCCCCCCTTAGACCACTTCTACACTTTTTATTTTTTAAAATATTTGCCACCAAATGCAGCTTAGACCAAAAATTACTAAAAAAAAAAAATAAATAATGAGAAAAATAAATAAAATTATAATTAATATATATGATCTGTTAGTAGTTGAAGACTTTGTTAGTGCAATTCTTGTGTTAGGTTCCTAGAGCAATTTTTTTGTTGCAGAACTATCCCCGGGATAGGAGTAGAGCTTTAAGTCGCACCGCCGCCCCCCACATTGGTTCCGTTTCATAAGAATCAAGTACAGTCTTTTAAGGAAATCTGAGGAAAAGGCCTTTTGTTTATAAAGCATTTCGAATCTGGATGCTAATCGAATTGGATTTGGTTTCCACCCACAAGAATTTTCAACGGTAGACTTTTGCGAAATGCGGATGCGGATGGAATACAATTCAAGGGCACATCGTTGCTGATTTAGTTTAGTTTTGATGGAAGACCATAAACTTGGAGTAATCTTATCTTATAATCGAGACCACCTAGATGTCTTTACACCACCCCTTTAAATCTCTCCATTCCCCGTAACGTAACACATTCCAAAGGACCAAACAAAAAAACAATTTTATTAAAATTTTCAAATCAAAATAATAATTATACTAAAGTAATGTCTAATGTTTAGCAAAACTTCTGAATGTACGCTCTTTGTTTGTAATCTTTTATTCGAAAACTAAATCATACGCTTAATTTTAGTACAAACAGCAAGAGCTAGCCCACTAAATGTAGTTCTAGTGATTAGCAGTAACAATAATATTTAATAAATATTATTTATTATTAAAAGAACGTGTAAATAAATGCCACTTCACCACCACTACCCTACTATCCTATTATCCTACTATCCTCTAATCCCTCACATCCTTCTTATATATCCTAGCTATATAATTGTATATCCAATAACAAATAATGGTTTTCGATGTACTAGTAAATTAGTCCTAAGATTTGTGACTTTATCAATGTGAGTGTCTTTAAACGAAACAACCAAAAATAAAAAATACAAAACAAACAAACAAAAAACATACAAAACGATATACGAAATCCTAAAAAGAGAATAATAAATGTTTTATGTAAATGTTAATTGCGAAGCGTGTTGGCTTTAATGATCTCTGAATGGTTTTATGGTCTTCCAAGTATAACTTGGCTAAAAAAAAAGTAAGTAAAAAGGTTAATTTGCATATTTGTTGTTCTTATTTTAACATTACAGGGTAGTTTCTTGTGTCAGAATGGATATTTTTAGAAGACTTGGACTATGAATAATTTTATTACTATTTAGGATGGGAGCTTCCTTTTGGAATTATTTAGGTCAATAGGCATTAAGCTTTTCAAAAATTAATTCTAATATATATATTTTTTATATTTCCTGAAAAATAAAACAAAAAACAGTCCTGAACCCCAAACCGCTTCAAAAATAAATAATTTCTTAAATACTTCCTTTATAATTTCTGTTTCTGCTTTCTTTTTAACTACAAAATTAACCATGAAATTATAAATTAAACCTTAAATAAAAACAAAATGATGGTTTTCTATTGTACAGAAATATTGCAATTTATTTTGTAGAATTAAAAAAAGAACAGCACAGTTCACAAATCTAGAATTTGCAGGCTAAAAAGTAAAAAACCAACTTGTGGGCTTAGGTTGGCGGCCAGTCCTCCATCTCCTTCCGGATATAGCCTCTCTCTCTCACTGCTCTCACACTATATAATATACTATATATCCTCCGGATCAAATGATTGATCTCTAGCTTTGGTTTCGTTTCATGTGTTTTTTTTTTTTTTTGGTCTCTCCGACTTTCTTCTTAATGACTCTTCCCTCCGCGAAGGCTTCTTAGGAGCTTCTAGGATCGACTTCTCTACTCGAAGTACCTCTTCTTGAGGTCCGGCGGATAGGTCACATAGATGTAGTGCTCGTTCTGACCGAGACCCGCCTCCTGTTGCACGATCTCGTGCGTGGAGGCGGAGGCACGTAGGGATTGCTGCGAGGAGCCCACATGGCGATGCCTCGTGTCCAGTGGACGCGGATGCGTATTATAGTGCCTCTGGGGCTCCGTGACTCCCGTTACCGTTACGGAACCACTGCTACTGGTGGTCATGGATCGTGCCGCCGAGCTACTTGTATAATCGCGTCGGTCTAAAATGTCCTGTGGGTAGGCCAGGCTCGTCGAGTGACGGTGCTGCAGGTGGGGATGCTGACCCACCGGGTGAGGCCGATGGTGCAACGGCGTGTTGGCGTTGGAGGAGCTGCTGCGCACGGCCCCTTGGGTGGGTGTGCCCACAGGAACCGGTCCCACTCCCACTCCCACTCCCGATCCCGCCACTTGACGCTGATCGGCGATGTAATGCCGTGGACTGTGCCGCAGATATTGCACCTGTTCCGGATACAAATCCCGGACGTTCTGTTGCTGCTGTTGCACTTGTTGCTGTTGCTGTTGCTGCTGCTGTTGGTAATAGAATTGCTGCTCCTGGAGCAACTGCTGCTGCTGCTGCTGTTGTTGTTGTTGTTGTTGAGAAGCTATCCCGCCGGCGTCCAGGTCGAGGTCGTGACGCGTGGCATAATCCACATGGTAATGATGACCCACTCCTGCTCCGGGCATGTAAATGCTCCCGCCGCCTCCGATACCGGAACTGTGACTGCCCTGATGCTGTCCGTAGTGGTAGTGATTCGCACTGATTGTCGTCTCTTCGGAGCTGAAATAGATGACTTGGGTTCGATCAATCTCAATGGGCCTGGCACACGCCGCCCGGCCAACACCCACACACACTTACTCGAACAGTATCCAGATGATGTAGTAGCAGAAGCATATCCCCGTGGAGAGTACAAAGATCAGGATGATGATGAGGCCCCAGGGAAAGGCGCGCGGCTCCAGAGGTCCGTCCTCCCAGTAGCGATCGCAGGTTAGGTACCAGCACACCGCCTTGTTCATTTCCTCTGAAAGGACACTAAATTAATCTAATCCTCCTCAAGGATGTAGGGAGCGATACCCACCTTCCATTTCCTTGAAAGCCTGATCCGTCATGGACAGCAAAAGTCCTCCGATGCAACTCCTGAGCAGCATTTCGCAACGGGTCTTCAGTTTGCTCAGCTCCTCCGGCTTGCAGTTGGCCCGGGCCTTGTTGCCATTGCCATTGGCGCCGGAGCCCTCTTCCGCTTTGGCCGGATCCGTCGCCTGACCACTGCCCTCCGCCTGACCACTTCCCGAGCCGTCCTCCGCTCCCTCCTCATCCTCGTCATCTTCTGTGTCGTTCTGCTTTCTGGAGTCCTGCGACGGTGTACCGCCGGCCTTCAGATGCGCCTTGCCCAGCTCCTTGAGCTTGTGGAGCAGCTTCTCGCCCGCGGACTTGGGCCTGGCCGCCGAACCGTCCTCCGGGGATGCATCTAGGCGAAGCGGATTGGCTGTGGTGGTGGTTGCACGCTCTCGGGTATGGTGGTAGTGGGAATGGGTATGTGGATGTGGGGTACGCTCACCTGCCGGCGACTGATCCTGACCTGGCTTGGAGTCTGGCGGTAATTGACGGTTTTGTACTTTGGCGGCACGCGAGGCACCCAATGTGGAAGTTCTGTTTGAGGATTTCCCAAAAAAAAAATAATATTAGAAATTAATTGGCTATAAGGACGACCATCAATTACCCACCTTGGTATTAAGCTCAAGTAGGCGGCATTCGCTTTGGCCAAGGCGGAATTTTGTCCCAAGGAATCGCCCCAGACCTCGATGTCCGTGACGATGTGCTGGTCGCCGAATTTCAGGCTCGAGGCATCCTCCGTCTCGAAGACCTCGCAGCGCATGATGTCGCAGAAGTCGGCCAGGCAAACGGCATCCTCCGCCTAAAGATTTGGTCACAAAATATAATAATTAATTATTATTTATTAAAAAATATTAAGGTTATTATGAGGGCTTCCAAAAAATATTGAAGTCTAAGAGATAAGAATTCTAGGTCCAACCTTTCAAGATAACCCAAAAAAATGATAGATTTCTGTCTTGAAAGTATTTAATAAAATTTAATAATTTAATAGTTAAATAAAAAATATAAAAAATGAATCCTCACCTCATTTATAATATGCTTGTGGCGTGTGTCGAAATGCAGATCCAGATGCTTCTCCTGATAGAAGCTCTTCCCACATCTCCGACACGTCCACTGTGTGGGTCGATCCCGCTGCTTGGCATCCTGTCTGGGGGCAAAAACATCCCGGAAAGGATGCAGCGGACACTCCAATGGTAGCTTCACCTAATAATAAAGATAATAAAATATTAATTTATATAATAATGAACAAAAAGAGTGACAATACCTGATGCTTGTCCAGAATTGGTGTCCATTTGGAGCGCACTATTTTGCGCACCAGCCGGCTGTTATCTCGGGAACAGAGCAACCTCAGCACATTCGTCGGCGGCCATGGTATCAGGAGCAGAAAGTAGACCAGTGCAATCTGAAAGGATATTTTAATTTGCCATAAAAAGAATGAAACTCCAGGAACTCCAACACGCAACTTGCCGGCTGGGAGGAAGTTGACCCAAAACCACCCTCCCTGTTTTCTTTTTTTTTTGTTTTTTTTTGGGTCACTTCAAGTTAAAGGGAGAACCAGCAGAAAATCGATACGTAAAATGACTTCGCGGAAGCGAAGGAAGTCAAAGGACTCGCTCATCCCCCCCCCCCCCAGGACCTCAGGACCCATCATCCCCAACCCGGGACTTACCTCGAAATGATGATATTTAGGCGACATTCATACTATGTATTTGTTGTCGCTTTTGTTTTTTTTGTTTTTTTTTTTAGGACTTTTGGTACGATTGCTTTGGCTTATTTGTGATTTAAATCCCTTGGAATGCTTTTTTTTCCTCGTTTCTAGGTTATGTTCTATTTTTATTTGTTACTCCAGCTAACGGTACTATTTCAAAGATGGTGGCGGGGTGGAGAATATTTATAAGGCAGTAGAGTTAAGATAGTTGAAAGTAATTCCAGTGATTTGCCGTTTGCAATTTCGGTTTCTAACTATCTGTAGAAAAATAAAGGTAGGAATGAGCTTATTCTACGACCGCACTGGTGAAAATTTTGACGCTCTCTGAAACAGAATTCGCCACTTCCTGTGCCGCTCTCTCACCAGCTCACTCTCTCTCTCTCCTTTCAAACTCTCCCTTTTACCGTTATCCTGCGCCATCTATCGACAGCTGTTCGAGTGACAGAGTTGCATTTCGATAAAGGACCTTCATTTTTTAAATTCTGATAAATAAAAATAAGTTTTTTAAAACTATAATTTAAATCAGTTGCTTTATTTTGTGGTAGTTTTTTTTTTCTTTTTTCGCAATCCCTTAAGTGTCTGGAATTGCAAATAGCGCTCTGGTTTTTTTTTTGCATCCTTTTCTATTTTACAAAATTCTAAACTAAAATTAAATTGTTTTATCGCACAACTTTTTGGAACAAAGTCATCTGCTGAATTGGGGGCGTTTTCCGGGTCCATATCGAACCGGAAATCGCCCTAGCTAGGCATATTAAAATACTAGGGTACAGCCGGCGAGCGCTCTGGGGCGATGGGGGCAGTTCACAGTCCATTGTAGATGCGATTGATGGATGTTTGGTCGAGTATTTTCTTTAGCGCTGAAATTAAAAAATAATTCATTAGTTAATGAACCAAAAATTGTATTAAAGAGAAGTAGCACTTACCTTCCTTGTCCTCCTCGGTGAGGTCCTTCTTGGGGAACTCCACATCGAAAGTGATGTACAGATTGCCCGTCAGGTTGTTGTTTTCAAAGTTTGGCATTCCTTCGCCCTTCTTGCGAATACGAGCACCCGGCCATGTTATCTTCTCACGGGTAACGGGCACTATGTGTCCGTCCAGGTGCTTGATCTCCATGGTGAAGCCCACGAGGGCGTCCTGCAGGCTAATGGTGACATTTGTGAACAAATCGTCGTCCTTGCGAAGGAAACGTGGATGCGGCATTTGTTGCACGCGCACTATAAGATCTCCCGGCTCGCCATCAATATGGGGCTCACCCTCGGCCACGAATCGAGTCTCCTGGCCATCAACCATGCCCTGCTCCACCTCGATTTCCAGAGTACGTTCCTCGTTGACCAACTTGACGTTGGGGCATTCATCGCACACCGTCTGCTGGATCATCTGGAAGCGTCCCGGTCCCAGATTACGGGTGACCATCTCCTGGCGGCAGTTACACTTGCGAGTGCCGGAGGCGGGCTTCATCACCGGCTTGTTGCGCACAATCTCCACAAAGTTGCCGGAGTACAGCTCCTCGAGGGAGACGTACATGTTCATAACTATGTCAGCACCACGGGGCGTGTCCTGCTGGTGGGGATCACCGTTGCCGAAGTGGAAGCCAAAGTCGCCAAAGAAGCTGGCGAAAGGATCGCCGCCATGATCCATCATTCCCTCCTTCTTCAGGCACTCCTCGCCGCACCGGTCGTAGGTCTTTCGCTTGTCGGCATTGGACAGGACCTCGTAGGCTGCTCCAAGGTCCTGGAACTTGGTGGAGGCATCCGGATCGTCCTTGTTCTTATCTGGATGCAATTCCTTGGCCAGGCGACGGTACGCCTTCTTTATTTCATTTGTGTTGGCATTTCGCTTAACGTTCAGAATTTTGTAGAAGTCTCTGCCGGCCAGCGCCTCGTCCACCAGCAACAGGGCCAATTGGGCCAGTATCACAAACTTGATCAGCTGCATATTATCCTTGAGTTGGCTTATCCTTTGTTTAGTGCCAGAAAACCATGCTTTTTTGTCGGGAGGGAAACTAAAAAACTAAAATGCTGGCAAAAATTTTGTCGTTGCTACGCTTATTTGTGTGTGTGCGTCGTGGGCTGCGCTGATTGGCTGCCACCGGCTAGCCAGTGTTGCCACCTGGCACCTAACAGTGACAGCTGATGTTAACAGTTGCTATTGTGAATGAATATGGTATATGGATTTTATTTTAGCAATCAGTTTTGGGTTTAAAAGTGTTTATTTGTTTATAAAGATTAAAAAAAAAATAATTAATTGCTAATTTGTAATATTATTAAGAAATATTACTATTAAAAATATATTATATAGTTAAATATTTAACAGACCTGTTAGAACTTAACAGGTTTCTGTTATTCTCCCAAGTCTGGTCACACTCTGTTTATAGATAAGCAAAATAAAAACGAAAACAAATAGTTTAATCTAATTAACCAGACCACCGCTCGCAGTCAGCGGCAGTTTCAGCTTTGTCGGCATTTCTCAGCCACCGAGGCTGGTTTACCTTTAATACCAAAGTGCCTTTGCCATTGGGGAATTAGTTTCCCTATATTTTTAGAACTGCTCCTACGCTTCAGTTCCCAGGTGAAATTATTTAAATTTAATTAAATATTGTCATTAGAATCCTTTCTTTTTGCAGAATAGATTGATAATCAAGCTGGTTAGATGGTCAGGTGAAAGGTCAACTTGGAAAATCGCTGTAAAAATTGCAAAATAAAAGTCAAGGTTGCGATATCCAGTGCAACGCAGTTCCAGTGCATTTGTGTGTGAAATAAAAAGGTGAGTAATTCCTCACTTATTATGTTTGTTGCTAATAAAGCTTAATAATTTCCCTTTGATGATGTCAACAGTTTGAGCTCGGATTGCGAATCAAGATCCGAAGTTCAGGGTTAAAAAACCCAAGCGTATCATACCTCACGTCCCTTCATTGGTCGGTACAGTCAGGCTGCCCTAAAACGTCCAAAAAGCTAATAAAAATAAACTTTCCAATAACTTTTTATAGAGGAATATAGAGGAAATTCCATAATTGGTTGTTCAGTATAGTCTATAATGCTTTAAAGTAATTAAATAGCAAAAAATGTTAAAAATAGGTCATTAATATTGCTCCAAAGTTAGATATAAAATACTTATCTTCTCATAAAAATGTAGACTTCTTTATATATAGAATTGTTTTTGTACTTTCCGGGCTTCCAATTGTTATCAGCCTCCGAACAAAGAAAACTGCATAGCCCAGCAATCACTCATTAAAACAAGGCTGACTCAGAACTGAATACTGAAAACAAAGAAATCTTCACCCATATTTAATGATATTTAATATTATAGACTTTTCGATAAAAAGTAAGGCCCCGTTTCTATTTAAATTGCAATATAGTAGCTATTGGCATTTAGCGATTATTGTTGGCTCAAAACACACTTGTCTGCCGGGTTAATCGGGCTTGTCAGTATCTCTCCTGTCCTGGCTTATCTTATCCGTATTGGGCCATAAATAGGAACCCCTCGAGCGCGTTTATTCGAACCAAAGATCTTGGTCAAGAGTAAACAACGCACGTTTATAGTTTGATAACTATATTGGCCCACTTATCTTATGTTTCAAACTGTCAATTATAGAAATTCCATTGATGGAGCAATATGATTTATTAAAAAAAAAGAGTAAGATTACTTACTTCATTCATGAAACTCGTTACAAAAATATTATCGGGAGATATATTTATATTGTTTTTTATCTGAGAGAGAGTTTCAAGTTTTTTGAACTCGAAAAGAACCTGGATTTTCCTGAAATTTTCGTATAGAAACAGCCTATTTATCAGGACTGAGGTACTAGATTATCAAAATCCGTAGATTAGTTGCCGTATAAAGTAGTAAACCTCAAGTAGCTCCATTTAAAGACCCAGTAAAAAATCGATGGCAAAACAGTATTGCCCTGGCAGCGGACGCATGCGGATGCGATAATTTCAATAGTTTCTCTCTCCTAAAGTGTAAGTTCTCTTATTTTTTTGCCACCTTACCGGGAGGAAAGTGCTACTCAACTAGACTCCAGATCTACGGATGTCTGCACTTGAAGTGGCGTGTCGTCCGGTAATCTTCCCGAGCTGTCAAGTCAGTTGCAACGGACATAGCCGTCGGATTAATCTTTTTCTTTTTTTTTTGGTTTGTCGAAACCCTCAAGCTGCGACAAAAAACAGCGATAAGTGATGTATAATTAGCTACTCGGCAGGGAGCCAGTATGTCAGGGTGTATTATAGGAAATGTTGAATAAAAATTCCTCGATAACCATATCAGTTTATTGTCCTTTTGATTATGCAACTCTGATTCTTTCCCTTATTTCAGATGCCCAGCAGTGCTTAGGAGAAGCCATTTGAATCCCTGAATCTTCCGATATCCATTATCCAACCACCATGTGCTGCAAGTGTTGCGGGGCAACTCAACGCAAGATCTGGGTCTTTGGCCTGGGATCACTTTTTATGGTACTCGGCATTCTCACAGTAGTCTTCTGGCCAGGTCTGGCGGATCATTTGGTGGAGGATGTAAGTATTAAGAACCAACAGCTATAATTTTTTAATCTTCTCTCCAAATATAATCCTTAGATAATTCATTTATTAGCTGAGAGATTAGATTATGAAATGCAGTTGATTTATAGACTGGCCTTTGCTTTCAAAAAACACAAACTAATGATTTCTTTTTCGATTCTAGGGCCTCACCCTGAAACCAGGCACCGATGCCTACGACAGCTGGTTGGAGGCTCCTATTCCCATTTACCTGAGCTTCTACATGTTCAATTGGACGAATCCTGAAGAGATTCGCAATCCCAATGTCAAGCCCAACTTTGTGGAGATGGGCCCGTACACATTCCTGGAGAAGCACAAGAAGGAAAACTACACCTTCTATGAAAATGCCACAGTGGCTTACTATGAGAGACGCACCTGGTTCTTCGATCCGGACCGATCCAATGGCACATTAGACGATCTGGTGACAGCCGCCCATGCTATTACCGCCACCGTGGCGGATGAGATGCGACACCAGCGGAAAATTGTCAAGAAGATCATCAACTTTATGTTTAACACCGAGGGTGGAGAGCTGTATGTTACCAAGCCGGTGGGAGAATGGATCTTCGATGGCTACCAGGACAACCTCACCGACTTCCTCAACCTGTTCAACACCAGTGCGATTGATATTCCCTATAAGCGCTTCGGCTGGCTGGCAGATCGAAATGAATCGTTGACCTACGACGGTCTCTTCACCATCCACACGGGCACCGATGACATCTCCAACTTGGGCCGACTGACTCACTGGAATGGCAAACCGGAAACTGGATTCTACGATATGCCCTGCGGTGTAGTCAACGGCACCACCGGCGATGTCTTCCCGCCCAAGATGAACGTCAATGATGAGATTACTATCTTTGCCACCGACGCCTGCAGATTCATGAACCTGCGACCACAGGGAACGTTTGAGAATCATGGACTGACAGCCACGAAGTGGGTGGGCACAGACGAGACCCTGGACTCGGGTGAGAACTTCCCCAACCAGGCGTGCTTCTGTGATCCGGAGAGGTTCGGTGACGAGTGTCCCAAATCAGGAGTGGTGGAGTGCAAGGCGTGTCGCGACAAGGCGCCCATCTACTCCTCGTTCCCCCATTTCTATTTGGCGGATCAGTCGTACATCGATGCGGTGGAAGGCATGAAGCCGGAGAAGGAGAAACACGAATTCTTCCTAGCCGTGGAGCCAACTACGGGTGTGCCTGTTCAGGTTCATGGTCGCATTCAGATAAACATGATGATTGAACCGGATGATGATTTTGAGTGAGTTATTTGAATTCCTTACCCTCCAAGGCTTCTATTAAATGATATTTTTGTTTAAATTCCAGCATCTATCGCGGCGTGCCAAAGGTTCTGATGCCCATGTTCTGGTTCGACCAGTACGCGGAGCTCTCCTCCGAACTGGCCTCCAAGGCCAAGGTAAGCTTTAACTTAAAAACTTAAATCTAATATTATTTTAATAATGATTCTTCCTCCCTGCAGTTGGCCATCAACCTGTCCAGCTATGGAGTCATCTTTGGCTACTCCTTGGTGGGCTTTGCCAGTATTTTCATCATCACAGGCGTCGTCCTGACGCTAACCAAGAAGTGGGTGTGTGAACCCCAAGAGGATGAACAAATGATAAACACCATAGACTAGGTGGATCATTGTTATGAGTAGTTTTTTTATTAAGCAAAGCCAAAGTGCCAGGACACGAGTTAACCTTCCTAGTTCAATCGGATAGTCGTCGCGTTATATAATATGTAAGAGATGCATTCGTCTTGCATTTTGTGATAGCCCAAAAATAATCCAAAAATAATCTTAACCCACAAAACCGTCTATGGTACGTGCAATATTAACACTTCCCACGAGATTATAATTGTACTATTTTATGTACTTTTCAATTTTCATTTTATTTTTCAAAGATAATTTTTTTTACACAACTCAAGGACTTTTTACTTATCGTATACAATTGTTGGATGCTTTCAACGATTTGCTTTTCTTTTCTTTTCATTTTTTGTTTTTTTTTTAATATAAATGCATTAATTCAATGTTACAATGTTTTTTTTTTTGTTGTTTGTAAATGAATAAATTAAAGAGTAAATTATATATGTACGTGTATATATAATATATATATGTTTATTTATATATATTTTTGTATATGTAAGATATATGGCAAAAAATTTAACATTTTCTCAAAGATCACATTCCTCAATTTAGCCATAGACTTTTAGTCGAGAAAAATCTACGCAAATATTTGTGACATTCATTAAAAAAAACTCGAAATCATTTTTGCACGCACACTCACATAATTTGTTTGTCTCGCGGGGGGGGTTAATTAAACATCATCGAACAAAAAAAATCAAAAAATTAAAAACATTGGATAATAATCAAAAATAAAAAACAAAATCGCAAAACTTTCTCTCGCTTATCTCTACGGTGGGGGGAGTAATGGGAATATAAATTTTAATAATTTTTTGTTTTTTTTTTAAGGGGCGGGCAAGTCTAGGCACTCTTGAAATTCTTTAGTTCCCTTCGACCAGCAACCGTATCGGGTAGAAAAATATGGTTTACCGTTTCGTAACCGTTTCCCAAACCGATACACTTGCCGGCCCGATTCGTTGTGTGTGTGTGAGGGGCATTATTGCCGTACGTTTCTACAAAAAAAATTTGCATAGTTATTTGTTCTTATTGATGACTAAAATAAAGTTGTAAAAATAGAATGTTAAGTTTAAATAAAAAAATCAATCACAGTTGTTTTGGGCGGAAGTAGTTAGTTCATATTTGTTGTTAAGTATTCGCATTGGTGGTTCCAAACTAGGTTCTTCTCATCTTGCAGCTAAAGACTATATAAAGTTCTATGATTTAGTTTAGGTTTTTGTTGGTTGTCTATTAAGTAGTGGTCGTATTTTATACTTGAGTATTGTTGCTTCCCGTTTTTGTTTTTGTTCTTCGTCCTGCAACGTCCTGAAAACGTCCTTCAAACGTTCTGCTTCTCATCAGTTCTCTCTAGGTTGGCTCCTGTGTCACCTGTGTGTCTTACCTGTTACCAATTCCCTTAAGTGACTAGACTGGGTTCTGATTAATTTAATGCGTTTGCTGTTGTTCTCTTGAGGTGATTTTTTTTCTTTTCTAAGCTGTTTCTTGATTTGTAAACCTGTCCTTTCTGGCTGTCCTGCAAAGAGTCCTGTCCCCCCCTTCCAAAACTAGCGAATTATTTGCTTACTTTCCGAAAAAACACTGTGATCGAAATCATTATTTTTCTTTACAACTTTAACCGATCTATGCAAATATTTGCGAGAACGCCAAACAAAATGAGTCACAAAACACAATTAGGGGGCACATCGAACAGCTATCGAACTAGAGAGAAGAGTGTCCGTCGTCCATTTTACATTTTCCACTTCCGTTTCCTGTTTCCTTTTCTTTTTTTTTTTTGCGATTTTTTAACCGGTCTTGTGCTGCTGTTGCTGCTTCATCATAACCGCCGGTTCCATTACATAGTTATTGGCCTCGGCCAGCTGTTGGACCGGCAGGGGCGGCAGCTTGTCCTGCGGATGCCGGTGACTCACTGTGGTGGATCCTTTGCGGGACTTGCTGAGGGTGCCACTGCCAGGCGAACTATTGCTGCTATTCGTGGTGGAATGACCGGGCTGGGAGGCCGAGCTGGAACTGGCCAGTGGCATGGGCATCTCCTGGCCTGTCTTCGGGTTCACCATCGTCTGTTTCAGCAGGGAGCGATCGTTGCAGAGCGCCGAGATGAGTGGCAGGTCCAGGTGCTTGCTCTTCTCCCGAAGGAGAGCGATATCCAGGGCCTGGGCCTGGGCATGAGCCTGGGCCTGTGATCCGGCGGCGGCCATGGAGGCCTGCAGCTGAGCCAGGATGCTGTTGCTTCCGCGGCTCAGTCCGAGACCCATGTCCGGCCTGGGACGCTCTCCCGCCCACTGGGCGCCACTGGAGGTCTTGATCAGCGGCGAGTTGGCGCTGTGGGGATTCAGAGTGGGCGGTTTCCGAGGCGGCAGAAGGCAGGTGGTGCCAGGACTCGGCTTCGAGGGAACTGGAAAGCGAAAAGGATAAAGGATTAGTAGGGGAATTCAATTTTTTGAGAAGGATGTCTTACTTGGTGGGGGTTTTTCACTGGGCGCCGGCATGGGCGGCTTCTTGAGTCGCCTGTTGACGTAGGGGGGTGGTGGTGGGGGCGGCAGACGCCTCCCCTTGGGCAGCGAGTCGAGCGAATTCAGAATATTGTCGTCTGATCGCGATCGTGCAAACATCGAGGAGGACGAAGAGCCGGAAGGTCCTGTTCCGGAGGCTGCCGCCGCCGATGCCGCCGCCGCCAGAGCCGCTGGATGAAGGGGCGGCGGTGGGGGTGGCTCGTACGAGGAGCAGAGACTGGCCATCGAGGGCGAATATAAGGGAGAGTAGCCAGCGGCATGTCCTGGCAACTGGACATACGTATCCGATAGGTTCTGGGTGGAGGCGTAGCGTGAATGCGTGGACAGGGCCAGTGGGAGGTAAGGCGTGCTCCGGTATATCGCCGGCGACACCTGCATGGCCAGATACGGGTGATGGGGCGGCGGTGGTGCCGCCTGGGCCATGGCTGCCAGTAGGGAACCCTGCTTGGCGTCCAGATACTCCTGTTGGCTGACTGCCGGATCCTGGATGGGGTAGATGACATAGTCCACATCACTGTACAGCTGCTGCTGGTACAACTCCAGCTGCTTCCGGGCCAGTTCACGGCCGTATAGGTGCCCCGCCAAGTGCGGATGATTCGATGGCGGAGGAGGCGGTGGTTGGCGAGGCAAACTTGGTGGTGGTGGGGGCAGGAACTGCCTGGGCTTGATCACCGGCAACAGGACACACGACGGATGGGTCTGGTGGTGCAACGAAGCCGTACTCTTGTGCAGCCCGTAAGGAACTATGGGTATGCCGATGGCAGCGGATCCGGAATGCCTGTGATGGGCCGGCGGCACATGGTGGTGAGGGTGGTGATGCAACGAGGCCTGGGAGCCGCCAGCGTAGTTGGAGTTGTGCAGGGACTGTTGGCTCAACTGGTGACTGCACACGGAGCCACTGGAGGAGGCCGCCGAGGAGCAGTGGTGTGGCGCCGCATAGCTGGGCTTGGCTCCGTCCGGAATCAGGCTGGTGTGGGCCTTCAGTATACTAATCTGTGGTCGGGTGGTGATAAACCTGGCCGTGACCTCCTCGGACTTCAGGGAACTCATTGATCCGGCGATACTGGGTGCCGGGTTGGCCGACGAGCTCACGGATATCAGGGAGGTGGGCCTTGGTTTGCTGGAACTGGGATACGGTGGAGGATCTCGTCGTCGTAGAGCGGGAACCGCCGGCGGGGGTTGGACTGGGAGTGCCGGAACAGGAGCACTGACCTCTGGCTTCGGAGGCACCACAGCAATGGGCTTGGGCACCACCGGCTTGGCTATCGGCGGACCACACAACCCTGTCTTCTCGTGACGGGCCGTGTACGGTGGCGGTGGTGCTGGTGGCAGTTCCTGGTGCTCCTCCTTCTCCGTCTCCAGGGTCACATAGTCGCAGTCCGAGTGGAGGCTGCTCGACACCGTCTTCCGGCTGGGATAGGTGCCGCGACCCACTATCAGATTGGTCAGCTCATCGGCGGAGAGCAGGGAGTGCTTGTTGTCCGTGGGATCACTGCCATCGCCCCGAAAGGAGCTGCCCGTGCTGATATTCGAATCCGAACGAAGTCGGAACTCGGTTCTCTGCTTTTCTCTGCTTCCGTCTCCACTCTCCGGGTGCTGTACATGACTATCCTCCAGTTTCGAGGGCTGGAACATTCCGTAGTGGGAACTCTTCTCCGATTCCGCCATCTCCGATGACTGGCCGGTTAGCTCGCTGCTGTGCATGGTGTACACCCCGGAGGTTTCGGTGGGCGGAGCTCCATGGGCCAGGGTATACACTCCCGATACTCCCGACACACTTTCAGTTTCTTCCCTGAAGTCCTCGGGATTCGTTTCGCTCAGCGCGGAGTTCTGGGCGGTGTGACTGAAGCCCAGCTCCAGGCTGGAGGAAGTGGAGTGCACGGGCACGGGTGCGGTGGATCCACCAGCACCTGTATTGGCCGGCGAGGTGACCACCACAGTGCTGCAGGTGGAGGAGCACTGGGAGCCAATGTTGTGCTGCGAACTGGGCGAGTCTGTGGTGGTTGTTGAGGAGTCGTTGGCATTTCCTGATCCTCCCAACGCAGTGCCACTTCCTCCTCCGCCGATGGAGCTTCTCGGGACTATTATCGAGTTGCTCAGGGAGCTGTTGGCATTATTTACCTCCGCTGGTCTCACACTCAACGCCGCCAGTTGCTCCTCCAGATCCTTGAGCGACATCTGGCCCACACTCGAGGTCTGTCGACTGACACTGGGCCTGTCCAGGAGATGGGCCAACGCCAGGCTCTCCGTCGAGGGGGCGGCCAGTGGAGCAGGTGGAGTATTGATCATGATCTCCAGCTCATCCTCCGAGTGAACCCGATCACTGACTATCCCAGATGTGGTATTGGAACTGGTACTGGAGATGACGGAGATGCGCTGCTCGTTCTTCGACTTGTATGGCAGCAGGAGACTCCGGGAACAGGCGTAGCTGGCATGGAGTCTCTGCGACTCAGCCGCCTCCTCCTCCTCCCGCTTGGACACCTCCTTGAGCCGGGCTGCCAGCTTCATGCTCCACTGATGAGTGTCCTTGCAGAGGGTCAGCAGGAGCTTGTTCTTCTCGTCAGAGGCTGCGTAGAGGGTGATCCTGCTCTCTCCACTCCGGATCTCGAACTTTTTCCGTTCAAACGATAGCTTCGTGATATTTGGCCAAAGGAATGTGGTGGGTTCGGTGGCGGAGGATGTGGGAGTAGAGCTGCTGGGGTCCCCGCCCAGGATCTTGATACCTTTCGCATAGACCACGAACCAAGCACTGCCGGAACCCGGTTCGCTCTTGGCCAGCCTCATCCTGTAGGTGTGGGCGTTTATGGTTTCGTGGAGGCTGCAGGCCTGCTGGATGTACAACAGCTCCGCCATTGAGGTGGCCATGCCGAGGTGCTCCCGGTGACACGCCCTCATCGCACTCCGCGCCCACGGAGTGTGCAGTCCACCCGGCAGATAGTCCTCGATCCTGAAGTAGTCGGCTCCGTTCGGCGGCAAAGTCGGAGGAGGTGGTGCCGTCGTATCCCGCTTCGATGTGGATGCCACATAGGTGGAGAGTCGCAGCATCCTCTCATTGGCACGCTTACTGATCTTCGGCAGCGTGGTGGTGGAACTCAGTCCTCCACCGCCGCCCGACGATGAAGCCTCTTCGCCCGAATCGTCCTTGCCACCGGGCGGGGCATCGCCCAGATCCGCTTGCAGGGCCAAGCCGGCTAGGAAGACCAGGGCCTGCTCGGCCTGCTCCTTGGGCAGGTCGCGCTGCAGGATGTTGTGGCGCAGCTGCAGGTAGTAGTTGTGGCGGGACGTCTCATCTTTCAGCATGAACGGACTCTCGATGTAGAACTGCACACGGAAGTGTAGCTCCAGGAGGGGTCGTCCATTGGCATCCAGGCCCTAAAAATGAGTGACAAATTAGTAGAGGATCTAAGACTTTAAGGACTAGGTCCAAGGATTTGAAACTCACGTGGGTGTGCGAGGATCGCCAGCTCTTCGGGCCGTATTTGGAGAGCTTGCTCTCGGGATCTGCGAACATGTACTCGCCATCTGGAATTGAAATTAAAAAATTATTAAGTTAGATATAATATGATAAAGTATTATTATCTAAAAATAAATATACTATTTAGCAAACTTAATATTAAAATTTAATATCAAATACTATCTATAGTTTCAAACACTTTTCTGCTCTAGAAGAGTCTTAAAATTGGAATCTTTAAGCTTCTTTCGTCTTTAACTTCCTCTAAAAAAATAAAAATAAACAAGCTTTCATTAACAAAAAATTAAATAAAAACCCTTAAACCTCAACTATATTTTCAGGTTTCTTTCTATATCGGTTGTCAGGTTGAATTCCATCTTCTGACGAATTTCCGGTTGCGATTTTTTTTAAAGGGAACTCTTTTTTTGGCGCGCAGCCGCCAAGGTCGCTAATCAAAATTTTAAATGAACTTTCGGCTAAATGGAAGATGGTTTCCTCATCCTTCGGCTCCACCAGCCCCAAGCTCCAGCTGCCCCTGGGCCCCACAAAAGGGTAGAATCAGGCTCAAATCGGATCAGAGCTCTGAGCTCAGAGCTCAGACTTGTGTCAGTTTGTCAGGCAATAAACAAGCAACCCATTGACATCGACAAGAGTCCAAGAGTCGGAGTCAGGCTGTCAGTGGCCCGTTGCCAGTTCGGAGATGTACCAGTGCCAGTTTTTTAAAGATATGTGCCGGTCTTCGGTCTTCGGTCTCCGGTCTCCCCATTTCGTCCCATCATCACTGGCACCGATGAAGGGCCCAAGGGCATGTCGAGATGCTCGAGAAGGAAAAAAAACAACAACGAAATCAACACACACTTCATCGAACGAAAAATTTGAATTCCTGCATACGAAATGAAGAGCAGCAAGATGAAAAATAATAATTATGAAAAAAACAAAAAAATAATCAAGAGGAGGGGCAGCAACAGCAGCAGCAGCAACATCAGCAACATGAAGCAGCAACAGCAACAGCAGCAGCAGCAGCAACAATATCATAATAATCATCGGCGGCCGAATAAGTGCCTATCAATGACGACGTCGTGGAGTTGGAGCTGGAGCTGGAGCTGTAGCTGGAGCTGGAGTGGAAGTGGCAACAAGTGGTGGCACTGGAGTCCACATACACTGGAAGAAAAGTTATTTCAAAATCTATAAAGATCTAAGACTGAAGGGTCCAGAGTCTAGACAATCAGAACTTCTAGTATGTTTTTAATAAAGATTTAGGACCTCTCAGAAAAAGATATTTCTCTCAGTGTCGAGACAAAGTCAGGGCGAGAGCAAGTATTGCATACCAAGCCCAAAACGCAGCGTCGAAAAAAAAAAACGCTGAAGAGAAAGAGTAGAAAAAAAAACAGGTAGAAAGACAGGTAACCAAGCAGCAGCATTGGAGGAAAAAGAGGCAGCTGAAACCCAAGTCGTTCAGCTCCGAACTCCGAAACTCTGAAACTCAAAAGCGATTTCTTTTCGCATTCAAATTTCACTCCAAGGATGGAATGTGTTCTTCAATGCAGGATGGAATCCCACTGCTCCTCCTCCTCCTCCATCTCCCTTTTTTGTTTCTTGTCTTTAGGTTCTAAGAGCAGGTGTGAAGGCCAAAAAAAAAAAAATAAATAAATAAAAGAGTTGGGGTTGGAGTTTGGAAAAGGTAGCCCAGCCATACTGATGGCCTGATGGATCCTCACGCAATCGCTGCGTTCCATTGCATCCATCTCTCCCCCGCCACTACCACCGCGAACGTCATCGGTCCCGATCCCGATCCCGATCCCAGAGGCAGAAACCTAATAATTAACATATTTTCCATCGCATTCCTCAGCGCTCACAATTAACACGCACGCACACGGGACGAGGGGGCATGGGTAGGGGTGGCATGAGGCTGGGGCAGGGGCATGGACAGGGGGCAGCAGAGGCAGCAAAATAAATCTTCAATTTGAAACACATGCAACACAAATTACAGCCTCAAACCAGAGGCAGAGCAGGCAAAGGCTCATCAAGCCGAGGAATTCCATCCCGAAGTCGAGGTAAATGGAGGTGATCTCCACGAAAAGGGGGGCGGGGGCCAGAGCATAGTTGGGTTAGGAATTGAGGGGGTGGGGCAGAGCAGGGCATGGCCAAGCCGGGCAAGGCAGGAGGGTCTATACAGATGGAGTTGGAGAAAGACAGAGTCAGAGACAGCTGCGCCCAATGTCATGGCCTGGCATTCTTCAGATTCAGATTTATTTTCCAAAAGGTTTCAGTTCGAGTTTGAGTGGCCATAATAACAAAAAAAAGAAAAATCAACAAACTATAAAAAAGAGAAAGACTAAGCAGTACCCTGGAATTTGTTAGGATATAGGCAATAGAGTTATAGACTTGAGTACTTGATGCTTGAAGATTTTCATTCTAGAAACTTGAAGATTTTCATAATATTATATAAATTTTCTTATAAATTTTTTACAAATGTTTAAAGATATTATTAATTGATTTTTGATATATATTAATAGAATATCTGATATAATATTAGAAGATATTAGAATAAAATAATATTAGAACAAAGATATTAAAATAAATTTCAAAAATAATGCAAAAAATATATAATCTTCAAAGATATACAAAAAATAAATAGGTTTCCCCAATAAAAGACCAATTTCCTAAAACCAACTAACTAAAATAAAATGGTCACACTCTGATTACAGGGTATCACCAGGTCGGTCAGCCTTAATCGTATAAGTGTGTGTGCCTGTATCGAAACAGGCTGAAGGAAAAAGAGAACAAACGAACGAACAAGCGAACGGACGAAAAAAAAAAACATAAAACCAAAAGAATTTTAATTTCCGATGTTATCAGATGCACGCAGCCCGAAGAGGAGAATCCGCAGCTGAAAAGAATAGAGGGCAAGGGAGGAGGTGCGACTGTAGCAAGGGGCATGGGACAGGGGCAGGGGCAAGGGGATGACGGTTGCAAGGCCGAGTGTCCAACTTCGAGGAGACCAAAGATTGAAGACGAACCAGCACCAACGCCATATAATAATGATTATGAGCCATTAACATTAAATGGAAAAGAAAATGCTGGTCTACAGATTACAGCTACAAAGGGGGCGGGGCCATCACAGAGATGGCAGTCCAGCAGAGTGGCAGTGGCAAGTTGGTGGGGGGCTGAACTGGGAATCGAAAAGGTTGATTCCTCCACATCGACATGGAATGCGGCAAAGGAATGCCAGAAATGCGACAGCCTCGAAATAACACCAAAACGGATGGAGATGGAGTTGGAGTTGGAGATGGAGGAGTTGCTGGAGCATGTCTTGACCACTGGCGGGATGACAATGTTGCCAAATTGCCAACGGGCCAAAGTGCCACTTAAAGTGCATCATCGATTGGCCATTTTTGGCCAAGGAGCCTTCTGCTTTCAGTCTTCTTGGCTCTGAAATTTGCATAAAGATGAAATTTATTGACGCTGCCCGGCCATAAAATTGAAATTCATTTTCAGTCCCATCAGTGAACTCAGACGGGACATCATTTTGGCCGCCTTTTTGTATCTTTTCTTTATTTTTGCCCCTTTTCTTTGGTTTTTAAGGTTTTAAGGGTCAAGCCAAAAATCAAAAGACTCAAGAAACGAACTTGAAACAGAACAGACAGAGGATGTTAGGATAGTTTTGAATCGTTTAATAAATAATTATATTCAAAGATTATTAAGTAAAAATAAATAAGTTTTAAGATGGTTATTTTAGTTTATAAGTCAATGTCTACTTTTAAATTTGTAATTTTTAATAAAATAAGAAGTTTAAAGGCTTTCTTTTAAAGAAAAACTTTGGAACTATTTCTGAATATGGGAATAATTTTAATTTCTAAGGATTAATTTTTTTTAATACTTTTTTTTTTTATTTTGGCAAAAAAAAATGTGGCGTGAAATGCTGGTCAAGAGAATGCGGGAATCCAAGAACCGGGGACAGACCAGAAACCAGGCAAAAGCAACCGCATGCCACTCATGCAACACAGACACACACACACTTGCAACATCAACTGACATTGGCTGGAATCCTTGGTCAGAAAAAAAAATACACAAAAAAAAAATGAGAAAAAAGAACCAAAACACACACACATAGCCAGAATGCAAACTGCCAATTTCATAGTTGAGCCAACAGAAGAATCCTCTGAATCTTCTTCTCCGCCTCTTCAACTGCTTCTTCTTCCGCCTCTTCTTCTGCATCGTCTGCTATTTCTTCTGCTTGTTCTTCTTGTATGAGGCGAGGACGTTGGCATGCCCAACCCAAGCCCCAAGCCCGGCTCTTCTCCAGCTCTTCCCAACCTCTCTTGTCCCCCAGATTCAGTTAATGCCACGGCTCCAACTTAAAGCTCCAGCAGCGATTCCAGCTTCAAACTGCATACCAAATTCTTTTGCTGAAGATGTTGAGGCAACTTCCCCCTCCCCCCCTACACTCACTCTCCAACCCTGCCCCCTGCCATCGGCACCCGCCTTCCTGTGGTGCCTCTGCTCCCTTGACTGCCACGAAATTGATGCCAACCAGATTCGAAAATTTACGTGTTGTATTCTTGGGCAATTGCTCTAACAGCGTATAGGAAATTTTAAAGAGTAACAAGGACTATTTGAAAATTTTTTAAATTAAAAAGAAATATTAGATTTTTATATTTAAATATTTAGTTTAAAGATAGTGCTAAAATTAATTCGAAAGACAACTTTTTTGGAAGTTCTTATTAAAGAATAGGACTAAAGATTCTTATGAGGTTTTGGGAATCTATATAAAATAAAAATATCTAAAAAAAAATACTATTCTTTTTTATTAGAAAAATATCCTTATTTCTATTAAAAACTTAAAAAAAGGGCACTTAAAATTCGTTTTTGTTGTAAAAGTGAATTTCTTGCTCCTTTCTCGTTTGAACCTCCTCTATCCAATATTTGTGTGTATTTGTGGGCCTTTGGAGAACACATACACTATATATTCTCCTCTATACATATATATTCTCCTCTGCAAGTTTCAGTTCAGGCTTCTCCAACTCCATCTCCATCCTCGAAACTCCCAACTTCAAACTCCAGCCATCCTCCTTGGCTGTCGTTCGATTCGTTTGTGTTAATGCAACGCGCGACGGCTACCTGAATTACTGAACACGCGTCTTGTGTCTGCTACCCTGCCCCTTGCATCTTACCCCATTGCCTCATGCCTTCTTTACTGAACCTCAAACTCCATCTCCACCAGAGTTTTCCTGGGACCCCTCTGTGTATTCCTGAAATTGTTTGTTCGCCATGAAGGCAGGCGACGCGTTCCCTCGTCTTTTTTGTTCATTTTATGTGCCATTTTTTTGTGTGTTGGTATTTTTATGTGTTTTGGCAGAATGGAGGATCGTGGATCGAGAATGGAGGATGGCGGATGGCGGTTGGCGGATGGCGGATGGAGGCTGATGCCTCTTCTACTTCTGATGCTGCTGCTGCTGATGATGATGATGAGCAGCTTTTAGAGAAGACTGGTTTATGTTTATTAGTTGTATTTTTCATGCCTTATCGCTGGCATTTGGCTACTCTGCAACTCGGACACATTTTTTTTGCTATTTTCTTTTTTTTTGTTTTTTTTGGGAAGAAAGCTTAAGTGGTAGACTCACCTATGAGCACAGCCAGACCAAAGAGTTCGGTGTCCAGCATCCCTTGCGTGGCAAAGTGTAGACATGTCTGCGTGTAGACCTCTCGAACTCGACTCTTGGCATCGACTAGGAAGTACAATGTTTTCGGCTGCTGCTGCCCCAGAAGTCTGTAAATCGATACAATCGATTATGTAACAAGATAGTGATTGGAGAAAGCAATTTACAAACCTCAGGGCCAGGAATCGCGAGCCTGGTGACAGTTGCTCGGCGGAGGACGCGCATACTTCCAATGGCGCGCTGACGGTACAAAATGCTCGCATGCTGCATCATTTTCCGTATACAGCGCGCGCGTTCGAAATGCGTTGCTAAAAAATATAAAAAAAATACATGTTTATATATTTAAGTTTTTAAAAAAAAAATCACTCTTACAGCTAGCCAATATTTCTCATTAAAATTACTTTGGAATTGCCACAAAAATATAATCTTTGAAAGAAGGAACCTCCAATAGTTTCTAAAATCGGAACCCCCATATTATAAATGGATGTAAAAAATAACTCTTAAAACTATTATAATTTAAGTAAATTTCCAGAAAAACCAAATTTTTTCACGAGGCTCCCTCTGGAAATCTTTCTACAAAAATCTTAAAGTGCCCAAGTTTAAACCCTTCTTGTAATTGATACCAAATTTAATTGGTTTTTTGATATCTATGCTCTAAATTTTTAGTGTCAGCCAGCTCCCAAGATGGGGCCATATAATGCCGAACTGAAATTTCATCGCATTCCGGTAATAAATTCACCGCAGTGCAGGCGTCACATTTCTAACCGCATTTCTGGCTCATCAAATGGCGATAAGGCGCGCTGCCTCCAAGATCGAATCGGTTAGGCACCATTCTTTCCGAAGCAACCAAATTGATGCCGCTGGAGCCGCCCCAGACGATGGCGCCCGCCTCTTTTGGGCCTCAACGCTGCCGACTGTCGGACCGTCCAACATCGAACATCGACCATCGACCAACGAACAATTTCACCAATCAATAACGAAAGACTTAGGCGACAAACTTGATTAGCGGCCAGGCGACTCGTTGGAGTTGGAGATTCCAAACCTCATAGTGCGTGCGTGGCAGCCAAACTCCCGCTTCCCCATATTATTCCCCCCCCACCCCACACTACCTCCCCCCCCTCAATGCGTTGTGCATAAAATTATTAAAATTCAGTTAAAGAAAGTTCCAAAAGACAGAAAGAGAGAGAGCGAGACTGGCCTCGTGATGAAAGAAAAGTATTTTATGCATAAATTAAAATCAAATCGAATCAAATCAACTTTTTTTCTTATTTTTTTTTTTATTTTTATTTTTGTATAAAGCGCCGGCAGCGGCGACTATGGTTTCTACCAACTTGGTGGAGACGCATAAATTTCAATATTGGCGCATTTTCTGTGTCTAATAAATTTCAACGTCCAATAAATTTATTCAGAGTCAAGTCGAGACTCGGACTCAAGAGGCTCTAAAGAAAGATTGAGGTAGAGGGGGACTGGGACTGGGACTGGGATAGAGACAGATACAGAGACAGAGGCTGGCAGAACCGCCCTGACTTATAAATATATGATCGGTCCGATCCAAGGTATTCGCCCCTACTACTCCCCTTCCTGTTCATTTCGAACTCCAAAAGTGATCATCAATCAAAGCGCGCATTTGACATAAATTAGAAACCAAAAAAAAAAAAAAAAGAATATCTGGGAACATAGAAAACAAAACTCTGCTCCTCCTATTCCACCTCACCAACCATTCCCCAATCTTATAAGCCTCTCAAAAAAATAGAAATAGCTTTTGAAAAGCAATTATATCTAAGCCGATTTCCATGAGCACCTTGGACCAGGGCTAAGGTAATCTGGAGAACAGGCTCAGTGCCAGACTTAATGCCAGATCACCGATGATTACGAAACGAGAATTGGAATTCCAGAGGGCCCTAATGTGCTGTGATTGACTTATTACTCTGGAATTTATATATTTTTAAATGATAACCTTTTTTTTATTGGAGACTGGGACTGTAAATTCCACTCCACACTCATTAAAATAATCATTCACCTCATAAATCACACTCTATAAGAACTATAATTAGTATCCTTAACAAGTCATCATGAATAAATAAACTTCCACTCCCGGTAGTCTAATTTGAAATTAATAATATGCCTAGTTGAGCAATAAAAGGAAGCCATAAATGGGGCTATAACTAGAGGCTTTCTAGCCATTTAGATAACAATAAAAGGAAGCCTATTAGCCATCCAAGATTGCCTTCAAGAAGGAAACTATCTAAATAATCAATATGTATAGTTTCTCCGGAAGCAGAAACAGTGCAGCATAATTGTTTTCATTCATTTGTTGCAATTGGTGAAAATGTTGAAAAGAAAGAAAGCCAAGCTGGAATTTCACACAATGCCAGGTTATTATGCAATATTCATACCAAATGCCAAAAAGAAAATAAAATAAATAAAATATATTGCTGAATGTCTGGCAGCTGCGATCACGATTTTTTTTTCTTCAATTTTTGTTTGTGTTTTTTATTTTAAAATTCATATCTGGTTGGACAGAGGAGGGTATGAGTCAACGGAAGCAGAAAGCATTTTTTTTTTAATTTGAAATGCAAACAAATTAAAGGCATTTAACAATTTCAATCATAGCATATTATCCGCATTCCGTTGGCTAATGAGAGCGGGAAACGAAGAAAGCCGTGGCGACGCTAATTATCAAAGTAAACATCACGGAGGGGATAGCAGGCGGCGATAGCCTGGCAATTAAAAATAATAATAAAAAAAAAAAAAAAGAAATAATAAAAAAAAGTAGTAAGAGAAGTGGAGCTGAGCGGGGGCACCCAAGAGACACGCTAATCAGCAATTAGCAAATGGCAATAAATATTTTGTTTATGATAAAGCGGGGCAAGTGCCTGAGTGGGTCGTTTCTGTGCGAGTTTTTTTTTTTTAATTTTTTTTTTTTGGAATGCAGACGTCTACGGAAATAAAATACGTAGAAATTATTGTTAAGAAAAAAGGGGCTGCGGTGGGGGCTATAAAATCCCACGGGCTCTGCCGCGACTAAAACTCAATTAAATGGCGCAAGCGCCAGCAGCGAAATACTTTTCTGCTAGCTAAGCGAATGCCAGACACTAGGGTGGAGGGGGGAGTGGCAGGGAAGGGGGGTACTGGGGTAACGAGGTGGCGAGGTGGAGAATTAAAACAGAAACAGAGACATTGCGCATACGCCACGTTGTGCTGCGACAGCATTTCAAAAAGGCAAGCACTGAGAAAAGTAAGTAGAGTTTAAGGCAGAAAGTGAAATAAGAAAAGGGGGGTTAGCAGATTTAACTTAATTTAAGGGGAAAATAATAGTATTTATTATCTAATATTTTTTACAATTTTTATTTATTTTATTTTAAGTTTCCAGTCTTGCTATGCCCTTGTCTAGTGCCTTAAACATAAAAAACATCCCTTAAAGATAAGTAATTTATTTTAAAATTTATTTTATTTTTTCAGTGCACCTCTTTAAACCCCCTGTTGCCTCCTGCTCCCCCTGGCCAACTGCACATGCCAATGCACTGAGCTCATTCGGGGCGTGTGTTTGTCAACCGAGTTCCAACAATCGCCAAAGTCGAACGATCGATCGATCGATTCGTTGATCGACGGGGTGCAGCAAAAAGGGGCAGGAGACCACTGGAAGTGGAACCTAGAGCCAAGACTATGATAAAAAAAAAACAAAAATAATAAAAAAGAACGCTTCAACCGCATGTGCAGGCCGCATTGAAATGCTGAACGAATCAGAAACGGAATCAGAAATTGAAAATATCCATATGGATTTCAGCGCGGAATGCGAGTGCGAGTGCGCATTGATCGGAGAGGTCCAATAAACAAGGCAACGTAAACGATCATAAAATCGAGCAGCGTGGAATGCGAATACGAATCGAATCGAATTTAATTGAATCAATAGACTTTATGGGAATCTCAATCTAAGATTCTTAAAGATGATCACTAATAGTGGGATGTACAATAAATAATTTTAGCTTTCAAGGGATAATGTAGTATGATTCTATGTGACTAACTTACTAATCACAGATTCTTTTAAAGTTTCAAGCTCTAAAAATAGTTTCGAAAAAACCAGAATCCTCTTGAGGTAGCCCTCATTTTGTAGACTCTTCAAGAGAAACCCCTGAACAACCCACACAAAAAATCAATAGATTCTTTGCCATTCTTCTTAGGCTTGTAAGTCCCGGGTTAAGTGGCTCTCAAACTGGATTCACATTCTATGGAAAGTGTTTCGAGTGCTCTCGGATTCCGATTCTCAGACTCAGCCTCAGACCAACTAATGAATGGCGATCGAATTGGCGAGTTGCGATCGGCGAGCGGTAACTTTTGACGTGGAATATTTCGCTCATGAGGTTGCTGACTGGTCTGGCTGAGTGGCCGGGCCGGGACCGGCCTGAAAAACCGGAGCTAATTCTACCAAGTGTACATACGTGCGCCTGGGCCTTTTAATTACCAATAGAGAACTCTGACAAACAACAACAAGTTAACCTGGCTAACTGGCGTCAATGGGACGGCCAGAAATAGTTTAGTTTTGATCGCAGCTTTAGTTTGATGGCATTTTCACACGCTGGCCGGGTCTGGGCCTGGCATGGCTTGGCCAACAGGGCGGATGCGCGTCATTGGGAACGGGAACGGGAATGGGAACCGCTGGCAAGTGCCATTTTACAATTCCGAATTCCGAGGTCCAAATTCCGAAGCTCCGAATTCGTAAAAGGGGTGTGGCTGCTGTCACGCAAATGAGTTTAACCTTAGTCGATTTCCGAAATGCACACAGAGAAAAAATGTCACCAGAGGTGTTACAAAAAATATGAATTGGAAAAAAAAAAACATAAAATAGGCCATAATTTAATGATTTTTAGTTAATGAGTTTAGTTTTTTTTAGTTTAGTTAGTTTTTAATATTTTTTAAGGGGGTCTCAACTTAAATAACTATAGTAATCTTTTAAAAATGAACTAAAATAATATGTTTGGAAGCTTGAAAATTATGAAATTTATTTAAAAACTTTATCATCAGTTATGAATCTTTAATTGACCTTTAAAATACTTAAAAAATTATACATTTATAATTTACTAATCCATAAAAAATTTAAATGACATTATAATAATCATATTTTTTTGGTAATTTTTCCCCTGTGTGTGGGATTTATGATACCGCTTGGTTATGAGCCATCCAAACGGCAAATAACTTGTCGTTTTCTTGCCAAATGCCAAAAAAAAAAAGAGAAAAAATCATAATAATAAAAAACTCTAAAAAAAATAAAAAATAAAAGGAGAAAACAGAAATGCGACGATGAAGAGGCGACAGACAGAAACAAAACCAAACAGCGGCAAATGCCGAATTCCGAATTCCGAAATTCCACTTGTTGTGCCAGTTATGGCCAAACAATTTGGTGTCTTTGAAAATGCGCGAAATGTCCCCCGAGCTTGTGGCTCTCTGGTAATGACTGTAAAAATAATGATTATGACGATGATGAGCCACTGACAGGGCGGAGTGGGCCAAGAAACACAAAATAAAGAAAAAGAAAACAGCTAACACACACGTTGTTGTCGCTACAGTTGGCTGGTTTGGCTTTGGCTTTGGCACAACTACCGCACCACAACACCACTTTGCACCACAATCGCACCACACCTAACTGGGTGGAGGTGGTAGGTGGTAGGTGGAAGCGGCTGGTGGAGGAGGCGATGGCCTCCGCAATGAGAGCAGCAGGCAGCCACAAAAAAAAAAAAAATAAAATAAAAATGGAAAAAAAAGCCACAGACAACGTGTGCCGCATGCCAAATCGAAGGCGTGCGAAACTATGCCCGCCAACATACCCTAGAAAATTTTACTGGGCCTGCTGCAGGGTATTTTGGAACCATGGATGGCAAGACACATTCCTATTATAAAGGTTACAAAAAATATCAAAGAAACTAAAGACTAAAGGCTACTGTTTATAGCTAGGCTCTACATCTAAAACATAGAGATCTTTAATCTTAAGTTTTATATTAATATTTTCGGAATATGTTAAATTGAATTGTTTAAACTTTTTTTAAGAAACAATAGACTTTTTTGAAAACCTGTTATCATAACTTATTATACAATAGTTTCTATTTGGCAGAGATGAAGCTCTCAAAATATCAAACATCGATTATTAATTGTCTATTTTGAAGTTTATAGCCGGCATTTTTTATAATTTTGTATTCAAAAAGTACAAAAAAAAAGCGAAATTAAGATGTTAGATGTTAGATTATTGATTCATTGTTGAACTTAAATTTTAAAAAACAATAAATGCTACTAAAGAAGCTATTTTAGAGAGCAAAATAAAACAATTTAAAGTTAATTTGAAAAAGGTATTTCTTATTCCTTATTTCTTAAATCTTGTTTAGCTCTTCCCACACTGTCTGCTTGTTTTTTAAATGAAAATTGCCTTCAAGACTTCATTCAACTCATTATTTATTTATTTAGGCTTTTTGAGAATTCGCCTAAAGGTCATCCATAAGTCTAGCCAGATCCATTAAGCCGGCAAACGAAGCCAGGCCAAGCCATGGCATATCTCTATCTTCAGCCTCGACTTGACTCGACTCGATGATTGTCATTCAAAATTTGTTTAATTTGTTGAACATTTTAATTGCTTGAATTGTTCAAAACAACAGCCATAGAGACACTTATGTCTGTGTACATACGCATATTGACTGCGTGCAGGAATTTTTTGGGTTTACGAAATTATTATTTTAAGTATTTATTATCATTGCTGGTCGGCTGTTGTCAGTTTCAATGCAAAGCCATCCAGTCAGACAGCCTAGCTGGCCCAGGGCCTGAGGTCAAGTGGTTGGGGGGGATAATATAGAGATGTCAGTGTTTAATCGAAAACCACAAGATACATACAACAGATACATTTGTGTCTACACACGGCATGAGATATAGATACGTCTGGGTAGAGATACAGTTACCCATTATAACCATATAACGCCTGGTGGCAGAATCGTTTAAACGATTAGCGATTAACGCTAACCGCTTTAAAAGCGTGTGTTTCCACTCATTTGTTTATCTTCTGGCAGCTGATTTACATTCGAGATGTCTGATTTTCAGTCATGATTTCTTTCTTTCTTTCTTTATTTTTTATTTACTCCGATTTCGATTCCAATTGCTGTTTTTGTTCCAATTACAGATTGAAATTGTACTCCCGGGAACAAACAAGAGAGCGCACCACCCACCCACCCATTACCGCCATCCCGATGGGGGTCTTCAATTTCCACTTAATTGTTCCGCTGTCGATCGTTTAAGAGCCACATGCCTGCTACTCCCGGCCCCCTCTATTATGGCCTGGCCCGATAAGCGGGGCACTTAACCAACTTAGAACTAGAACCCATCGCCGATCTAACCCGGTTGGGAATTAGAAAAATCAATGGAGTGGGTACCGAACTGCCGGCGAAATTGAAACTCTAGGCCGAAAAGTGGATCAGAATTCAAGGAAACTAAACCAAAAAAAACAATCTTAAATGACAACCAAATACTCTTTATTTTAAACTATAATAGCTCTTTTATAAGAAAAGTTCACTTGAACTGGCAACAGTTTTTTTTTAGAATTTTAGAGATAATACTATCTTTTGGGGAAACATTTGTCGGAACTGAGATACTATTTCTGGCATAATAGAACAGAAATAGAGGTTCCATTTTCAAAGATTATGATATTTTGGAATTTTTATAGAACTCTAGATCTACAATTTCACTAAAAACTATAATATTTTAGAACTTTTTAAATTAAAAAGTTAATTTTTTAATTAAAAATAGAACTACATCCCTTGGTAGAGTATAAATTTTGACAGATATTTGATATACTATTGGCAGAAATGGGTTAATTGCACAATATGCTGGATTTTTGACTTTTAGAAAAGAAAAAAATATAAAAAAAAAGTAAAAAGGCTTAAAAAACAGAAACAAAAACAATCCATGGACGTTGGCGATTTTATGGTTCCGAGAGATAAGAAATTCGCTGGCATTTGTTTTGTTTGCTTTTTGCTTTATGAGTCGCCCCTTTTGGGGAGTCATTAAAATTCCAGGGAAATGGGGCCCATAAGGGTCCTCTACTCCTCCCTCTTTCTAGCCTCCTTGCTTTATCCTTTTCAGCTTCTTACCTTAGGCAGCCGCTGCAGTGATCGGCATTGTTGTTGGTGTTGTATCTGCTGGTTCGCGTAATCCACAAAAATTGACTTTTCTTCGATTGATTTTCACTGAATATTTTTTTTTTTAATATTTTTTTAAACACTTTTTGAATAAATCTATCGATTGGCTATCGAAAAATGCCTAACAGTAAAATTTCGTTTCGTTTGCTGTGGTTGTAATTTTTTCTTTATTTTTTTTTTTGTATCTTATTTTTTGTTGATGTTGTATCTGCTGCTGGGTTGGTTTTGTTGTTGTTGTTGTTGTCTGACCTCTTGACGACGCACGCCGCGACTGCGCAGTCAGCAGCGAACAGGCCGCATTCCAGCGCTGTTGCCGAAGAGCCGAATGTGGGGGGGTGGGGATGGTGGAGAGCACACTACGTTTTAATCAAAATTCACTCACACCAACAATAGAGTGTGTGTGTGTGTGTTCGATCTCTCTGCCTTACACTCTCTTGAGCTCTCTCTCGCCGTGTGTTGGCCTACGGTTGTTTGTTGTTGCGCGAAAGAATGCCGTTTGCTGGGTTGTTGTTGTTGCTGCCGTTGTTGTTTTCTTCAGTTGTTGTAGCTAGTTGTTGTTGCCATCCGCGGGTAGCTCGATTTTTTTTTTGTATTTATTTTTTTTTTTTGTTGTATTTTTTTGACCAGCGCTAACTTTTTTTTGGAGTTGGTTTTTTTGAGTTGATTTTTTTTTTTAGTGGATTTTAGGCGACTGGGACTTGATTTCTGGCTGGGAAAAGGCTATTCGCAGTCAGTTGCAGTTATTTTCGCGGTATCGGGACACGTTTTCCCCCATGAACGAAGAACGAATAACGAAAATCATTCATACACTGGCTACACACCGAAACACACACCAACAAAAATCACTCCACATTCTTTTTGCAAACACTCGTTATATATATTTATTTTTTATTTTTTTAATTTTAAAAACACTCTGAACAACAGATTGTAATCTGAATCTTAATCTGAATCTGAATCCAAATTCAAAATCGAAACGCGCTGGTTTTTTTTGTTGTTTGTGAAAACCGAACTCCACTCTGAGCTACAGTATCTATGTGTGTGCGCCCTGCAGCTGTATCTGTATCCGTATCTGCAGCAGCAACAGCGGGAGCTTGGGAGCAGCGCAACGGTTCGAAATCGGAATCGGAATCGGAATGGATCCGCTCGGATCAGAGTTGGATCCCAAACGCGACTCTACCACAAAATGAGCGTTCCGAGCTTCTGTATCTCTATCTGTATCCGTATCTGCAGTCACTTAACAGACTGTTAACAGCGAGCTCAGTGGCTGTTAGGTGCTCATTCGATAAGTTCGCTCTCTCAATGTTAACTAACATTTCGTTCAATTGACGACGATCGTTAAAAGTATCTCCAAATAATAATGCTCTCTTTTTGGCTCTCATTTTACACTTGAAATAAAAGGGTGTAGAAGAGTAAAAAAGTTTGGTAATAGGTCTTGAAATAAATTATTATTTTAATAATTTTAAAAATTAATTACTAATTAAAATATATTTTATTTACCATTTTTTTTATTGAAAAAACTTAAAATCGAGATTACAAAACTAAACGAAGTCTGAACTTAACGAGCCCCCAAAAAATGAGAGAGAGAGAGCCTGCACTTGTGCCTTAAGTGGGTGCCAGTGTATGTGTGAGTGTGTGTATCTCCCACTGAGATTTGAGATTGGAATGCGTGATAGTGGCAGAGAGAGAGCAACAGAGCCGGAGAGCGGGTTCAGGCCAGGTTGGAATGGCTGCAAAGAATTTGGCTACGTTAAAGAAAAACAACAAAAAAACTAAAAAGAAAAAAAAAAAGAAAAACACAAAAAAAAATTATAACTCTCGCACACAGTTACAGTTACATCTACAGCCCCTATCTCAAATAAAAAAATAAATAAACCAAAAAGAAAAGAAAAACATTCGCCAAGGCACACACATCCACCAGATACTACAAAAAAATCAGCAACAACAACAACAGCGCCACGAAAAATGTAAATAGCAATAAAAGAAAAACAAACTTCAAAGGAGAATCCCAGTAGCTGACTGCTGTGTCTCAGTGTGAGTGTCTTTCCCATATGTGTGTATCTGTGTGTGTGTGGAATTCCAATGGCTTATCTCGGGAGAAGATGAAGGCGAATGGAGTGGGTTATAGTGGGGGAGGAGGGGCGGGGGAGTCACTGGAATGTGGAAACCTTCAAGAAAGGATTCATAAGATACATATATGTATCTTTTTTAAAAGGATATCTTAGAAATAAAATATTAAAAAAAAAGTTAAAAACCTAAAAGAGTTATGAGATATAATAGTTTTTATTCTTATCTTTTATAAAAAATATAATTTTAGAATTGAAAATCAAGGATCAGGGTAGTTTTTTATTTAATATTTCAAATTATTAGAATCTGATAAGATAGTAGGTTCTATGATTGAGTTTCCAAGTCCTCAAAGGACATACAAAAAATGTCCTCTCTCAAGACCTTCAAAAAAAAAAGAACATCTAGTAAAGTATCTAAGCCTTTTTCTTACAATCTTAAAATAAACTCCCTGGACGGTATCCCAAAGATAAAGTTAAGAAATGTGAAAGGGTTGGGGCAGACCCCGGCTTAGGGTGGGGGGTGATGGGAGAGAAAGAGAAGGAGAAGAACCCCAGGGGCAGACCGCTGGCCATTTGTATGAGCACCTCTGCCAGCGTCTCTGCTGCTGCCTCTGCCGCGACCGGCGTCCTCTGCTGCTACGATATCGTCACTTGGGCGCATTCCTCAGCATAATATGAGCTTGATTTGCTGGATTCTTTTTGCCTCGCTCGCTCTCCCCAAGCCACGCTTGAAATTATTTTTTTTTTTCGAGGGTTTTGTTTTCCTTGTTTCTCTCCTTTTTCTCCTTGGGCACCCCAAGCCCCCCACCACTCCACCACCACTGCCACTGCCACCACCTAGAAGCTGCTGCTACAAATATGCGGCATACACACGCCCCACCTCTCGACCATGGGGCGGGGGGAGAGTTGGGGCAACAGGCAATGGGAATAGCCAGGAGAGAGTCTTTAACAAAAGTCGGAGAGTCGAGAACCCAGGCACCGGAGAATCGAGAATCAAGAGAGGTCGTCTTGGCCATGGTCATAACTTGTTGGTGAATGGGGGGGGTGGGAGAGCTGGGGTGGGGGAGAAGCAGGTGATAGATGGAAAGAGGGAAACGAAGGGGGCGGGCCAACAGGAGAGGCGGGGAACCGATGGGAACTCTCTGACCAAGGCCTTCGATTTTTTCGAGTGTATTTGCTTAAGTTTTAAGATTTAATTAAAAGTGTTATTAAAGGTTTTTATTGTCAAGTTTATTTTGTAAAAAAATAATAAAATATAATAATAAAAAATTCATAATTTAAGCAGTTTTTCTGTACTTTTCTAGGCCTAAATAAACTTAAGACGCTGCCATAGAATGTACGGCATATATGTATATGTAAATATTCTGTAAAATAGCTGTTTATTCTAAGCCTCTCATTCTGTAATTCTAATAATAAAAAATAAAAATAAATAATTAATAATTTAAGTTTTTTCTTTCAATTTTTCTAATTATTCTAAAAAATTTAAAACGCTGCCATAGAATGTACGGCAAAAAGAGCTACGAAACGGGGGCTAAGATCTTCTAAATTATTCATTTTTTTTAGTTATCAGGACATTTTTTCAAATAATATAATTCTAAAGTATTATAATAGTATGTATAATATTTTAAAAACTTTTCTAAGCCTTAAATTTGTAGGACCCATGGCTGTAAAAACCAACTAGAACACCCTTATTATCTAATAATCCCTTATATCTCTTGAAACTTTATTATTATTTAATTTAGAGTGTCAATATCTTCGACTTCTTGGATTTAAAGGCTTTTCATTCGTTGTTTTTTTTTTATGATTTTTATACAATAATATATTTATTTTTCTTGGTGTTGGTTATTCTTTCGTCTTTGGTCCGATCGCTGGTTCTCTAAGACCGGTTGTTGTTGCTGGTGTTTCTGTAAGCTGCCTTTTGGGCGCTACGTTCTTGGCCAACGTTGGTATGCACACACACACACACATTATGTATCTGTATCTGTGAGATAGGTTGTGGAGCCTGGCTGGTCGAGGCCGAAGTTTCGACCGCACCACAAAAGAGCAAAAATAAAAAAAAAGCAAAAAAATATATAAAAAAAAAAAATAAAGAATCAAGAAGAATTTTTTATGCAATTCCTTGAAGTCGATTTCAGTCTCCAGTCTCCGGGTCCAGAATTGGCGCGCAATTCTGGAGGTTTTTTTTTATGATTTTTTTTTGGGCTGGAGGAGCAGCTGCCATTGATCCTCTTTCTATTCAAAATTCCTATGGTTTTTTAAGGTTTTTTTATTGTTTTTTTTTTAAAGGCATTTTTTTGTTTGGTTTTTTTTTGGCCAAAGTTAAAAGTCGTTGGCGAATGATGATATGGCGAGTAGGCCTGGTAGGAATATATATTGAATAAGTCGGCATATGACGCGGATACCCAGTTGGAGATTGTTGTTGTTGGGCTGTTGCTATTGTTGTTGGTTGTTGGGGTCTATAGCTATTGTTGTTGTTATTGGTTGGGGTGTTTTTCGTTACGCTTCATTGCTGCTGTCGATGTCGATGTCGATCCGGCCCGGCCGTCGATATCGCTGATTGTCGCATACTTTCTACCCTTTTACTAATTGGGGAATTCAAACTATTCGAAACTATTTAAAGTCTGGGTTATTTGGTTATTCCCTATTCTAATCGGTTATATAACTAATTGGGGAATTCTACCTTTCAAAGAATATTCAAATTTATTAACTAATTCTATTTTAAGACTAGAATTAATTGAATTATTTTAGTTGATTATATTTATTGATAAGAAAGTGTCTTGGTAATGATATTTATTGACAATTTCTAAGAACTACCTGCACTTGAATTAGAATTATTCTTTTATTTCCTATTTTTTTAGCTTTATCTTAAGTCTTAAGTTGTATAAGAATTTTCCTGGAAAGAACCTTATCGATCCAATCCACTGATCAAGAGTATCGGAACCTTCGTTGAGTCGTTCAATAAAGTTTCCGTTTCAATTCGTTTGCTCGATTCGATTCGATTTGCTTTGTTTTTTTTTTTTTTGTTCTTTGTATTTTTTTTTATTATGGCCAAAAATATTTGTGCTGGCCACGATAATGTTAATGGAGATGCCCCCTCCGCAACCCCCTGTGCTAACCCCCTTTCTCCAAAGTCGTGTTCTGCCCATCATCATTCCTTCTGTCGAGGTATTTTTATTACTTTTGTTACACTAACTTACTTCCTATTCAGATCGCTGGCATTTAAGCTTTACTTTTTTTTTTGTTGTTGTTGTTCTTTTTTTTTATGGTCTCTGAATGTAAATAAAAAAAAATAAGAGAAGGGGGTGGTGGAGAGGGGAAGCGGGGGTGGGTCACCTGAATGGGCGTCATTCCACAGTTGATTGGCTTGGCTCGGACCGAGAGTTCGAATACTTCAACTCTGACCTTTGACTGGCGGGGTGTAGAGTTTGTTTTTTTATTTTTATTTTTATGGAGAATGTGGAATGTCAGGCACTACTCAGAAAATAAAGGTAATTTTTTTTTATTAAACTTAGAAGTAATTTTATTTGATTTTTATCTTTTTCTTAGATTCCAGAATTAGATCTTAGAATTTCTTAGATGTTTTTATATATATATTTTTAACTCTCCCTAATTTCTCTCTGTGTATTTTGGTTCCCCCCAAGTTATAGTCAGATCCAATCGAATCTCATAGCAGAGTCTAATCTGCCTACCCTACTTTCACTCCATTTCCAGTCGGCATCGAGACTCTGTGGCATCTCATTCGATTCGATTCAATTTATTCGAACCGAACTTGGATCTCTCTTTCTCTTTCTCCCCACTCTCTATCTATCTCTCTCTTAGTTTTAGTTGGGGGACTAAACTGCAATGAAATTTCAAGCTTCCAATCGATTTTGCGGCTGCTGTTGCTTGGGATTTGCCTTTTTTGGGCCTTGGAATGTTGCATGTTGCTGCCTCTGTGTTGCTGTTGTTGCTGCTGTTGTTCCTTGCTAAACCCCCGAAGCAACATCAACAGCAGTAGCAGGCAACAATGTGTTCTAAATAAATTCCAGTGAAATGAAATTCAGGGAGCAGGGAAGGGAGCCAAAGAGGAGCAGCAGATGTATGTATGTATCTTTCAGATACAAATTCTGTACGCTGAGGAGCGCAACGTGATTGCAATCTTTAGCATCGTCATCATCATCATCAGCAGCACCACCAGAGGCAGCAACATTTAAACAAAATTTAAGGTGTTTTTTAGGCAAATGTATAATATTTTTACTTAAATTTTATAGAAAAAAAAATATATTTTAAATAATAAAGTATTTTTTACTAAATAAGTTTAAGATATCTTAGCTTTTTATGTATCCCTTACAAGATACCCTGTAAATACCATTTGGCAGCAAGAAGGAGCGCAACACGAGGCACGAGGTTGCAAGGCCCCCAAGGCCCCAAAAAAAAAAAAAAGGAAGACACACACACACACACATACACCAAGGCGGCAGAGGACGCCAACGTCAACGTCGCGCGTGCGCAACTCGAACGGATGTTTACACTCACAAAAAATTAATATAATAATAGTTTTCAATAAAATTAGAAACTTTAAAGACAGAAAAAAAAAAATAAAACAATTATTAATAATTGTAAATATAGTCGAATTAAATATTATATTTTTTATAAATAATATTAACCTTCTCTCAGTGCATTTGTTTTGCCTGTTTATGTTGAGTTACCTGTTTTGGTCTTTCTGCAGCCTTTCTTCCTTTGCTGGAGATTTCTTCCCCCTTGGAAGTGGTGGAGAGGGGGATGGCCGTTGCAAAAATCGAAAAAATCAACCAAGGTCCGTACAGTAGCAGCTCGGTTTGTGCTTCTCTTTTTTTTATGCTTTTAATGAGCTTTTATATGGGCTGCAAGGATCGATTTTAAAAAAGGTATTCCGGTGGAGGAGCGAAGGGATGGCCCGGATGGCATCCCACCGAAGCAACCAACCAAATGCATCTCCATGTCAGCATCCCAAGAAGACGATGATGATGATGATGATTTTTACTTCTTGCGGTCTGCCCCCTCCTCCTTCTCCTCCAGGATTCTAAAGCCATCAATGGGATTGGCGGGTAAAGTATTTGGTTCCCATGGGTTAAGATTGGGGGGTGGGGGAGGGTAATGATTATTATGGTAACACAGTTTTGGGCAAAAATAGAAACAACCACAGGGACAAAAAAAAACACTTGTCAAAATAACAGACTATGGGATATGAGAGTTAAAAAACAATATAGAGTTAAAGACTAAAAAAAAAGGGGTTTAAAGATAATTATTTAACAGGTTATTTATTATTTAAGATTAATTAATAATAGATATATATTTTTTTTTGAATATTTAGAGCCAAAAATTAAACCTATTGTTAGTTAAAATTAGAAACTCTGAAGGGGTTAACTACTTCCTCTGAAGAAACCATACTCTAATAAAGGGGTTAAGTAATATAATATATAAAATATAATAATATCCTTTATATAGAGTCTATAAATTATATATAAGACCACCAGATCTTCCTAAATCTTATAAATTAAATAATTATAAATATGTGTTCAACTGGAATTTATTTTTAATTTGTAACAACATTTCTCTAAAATTTCTAGCTAAAGAATTTTTTGTGACTTGAAACTTGAAAGCACTTTCCGATCCAGATCTTAAAATGGGAAGGGGTCTAGGGGTATCTGGAGCCACGGCGAAATACCTTTCCCGTCGCGAGTCGCGACAGCTCACGGCTCAATCTGCAGCTGTCAGGTGTGGCCGGGCTAATTGAGAGTCGCGTTACGAGATCATCTTGACACTTTGGTCGGGATTTGGTTGGAGGGGCAACAGCGAACCAGCAAACCAGCAAACCAGCAATCGGTGGCAACCGGGAGAAGGCAGCAACATGGCAACTGGCAACATGGCAACAAGTTGAAAGCCCGGCACCTGCCGCCGGACGAGGCAAATCCGCTGGTGATTAACTAATCACAAGGAAAAGTGACTGTTTTGGGGTAAGGGAAAGGGGAAATTTGCGCTCATGTCTGTGATAAAAAATAAAAAATAAAAAAAAAATACTAAAAACCCGTCAAGTACTCGCAAATGCTGACGCATTCTTGGCCCAAAAGGCTGATAAGCGAATTCAATGCCAAGAAAAGAAAACGAAACTCTCCTCGAAACGGAAACGAGCAAATACAAGATACAGATAAAGATACACCTAGATGTCTAGATACACAGATACAAGTTCATTTTCAGACAAATATAATGTAAAGTTTCTAGGATTTGTAGGATATTAACTTTTAAACTATTTTGTTAATTATTAAAAAAGATCAAACAAAACATACAATAACTTGGCCTTAAAAATTGATAATGCCATTTTATGAGATTAATTTGCATTTTTTAAGAGTTGTTTTCAATAAGCACATCTATAATTCATGGAATTAATGGTTTTTCCGACTGTGTGAACTGTAAGTTGAATAATTTTTGTGGTTTTTTTTGGCACAACTGGAATTCGACTGAAAGAGAGGCCCTCTTTCGAGTGTTATTCAAATTTCGATTAGCATCTTGGCCCCCAAGACCGTGGGAGCTGTAATCCCCGGCTAAATAGAACTGTGGCCTCAACCCACCCTGTCAGTTCTCCCCCTCTCCAGTTCTAGGCTGATAAATATTTGGCTTTTGGATGCCAGCCCGATGAGTTCAACGACGTAGATCTTGTTGTTGCGGCGGCCGCTCATTTAATTTTCAAACATTTATTAACAAATATTTGGCGCTTATCATTTGTTCAAGTCAAACAGCCCGAAGAGTCAGAATAGCCAGAGCCAGAGCTTGGGGACACTCCCAACCAGAAGCAACCAGATGATCATCTGCAACCATCTAGTGGGTGTGGGAGGAGGAGGAGGAGAAGGAGGAGTATATGCCGCCGCATCACCAGATTTGCTGACCCGAACACCTGACAAATGGCCAAATATGCTAATGTAGACTCCGATTCTCTGTTGAATTTTTTTTTTGCACAACATCTGAGTCTGCTAATTAAAAAGAGGTTTCCAGTCTGGGGGTCTCACTCTAAAGTATTTTGCAACCACAACACGCCCACATGAATCATGAATTAGTTTCAGACCGAAAACGAGAGTCATTCATGAAGTACAATTGTCAAGTACCTGGCTCTGGATCTCGAGTGCCAGCAATTCCTCACTCGACACTCAAATTTGATTAAAAAATTGCCAAAAAAAAATCAACAAATGTGGAATTATTGTATTAGCTTCAACCGAAAAAAATACATATCATTCCTGGACAAATAAACATTAAAATTCTTTCGTTTTACGGGGGGGTTTTAAATCATTTTTTAAGGCAAAAGTCTTAAGATCCAACAGAATTTTTGTTAAAAAAATATAAAAATTAATAACAAATAGTTCAAATTTTAGTTACTAGAAGATTATAACTTATAGTGGACATCCATGTACTGAAGATTGGTAATGACCTCCTCTGCCTCAGGCATCACATCCTTGGCGGCATTCAGATAGGACTTGGCCCCCAGAATATCACCATTTTGGGCTGCCAGTACCGCCAGATTGTTCAGAGCAGCTCCATTCTGGGCATCCGAGGTGAGGCAGAGCTGCAGGCACCTCTTGGCCAAGTTGAAGTCCCCAGAGGTCTTGAAAAGGATATCAATTATAGCTATGTTAGTTCCCATAAGAGAGAAAGAGTCCTTACCACCGCCACAAAGCTAAGATTATACCAGACATCGGCCCTTTGTTCTGGCTGGGAGGATGTGGCCAGTGCTCTCTGGAAACAGGGTAGCACCAAGTCTATCTGTCCTCCATACAAGCAGCACAAGGCTATGTTGCAGTAGAGCTCCGGAGAATGGGCTCCGAGGGACAGAATACGGCGGTAGTACATGAGAGCCATTTCCGGATTGTTGTCATAGAAGTATCCCACGGCGATGCTGGCCAAGGACTCTATATTAATCGGCTGCAGCTTGGCCACCAACCTGTAGAGTTGTAGGCTCTCCTCCTGCTGCTCCATGGCCTGGTGGATCCGGGCCTGTTCCAGGCGGTAGATGACATCAAAGGGTCGCTGATCCGCAGCCTCGCTAATCAGAACCAGAGCCCTTTCCGGTTGCTTCAATCTCTGATACAACCTGGAGAGAAGCAAATAGGTATCCGGATGCGGAAAGCTGGCGAGGGATTGCTGGAGAAACGGTTCCGCTTTGCGGGGATAATGAAGAGCCAGGAGGCATCGCCCCATCTGCTGTGGCCACCACCAGGAGGCTGAGTTCTTGGACTGCCGTTGGACCTCCAGGACCGCCTGGCACAGCGAATGGGCCTTCTGGACGTCCGCCTCGTGGTAGAATAGGAACTGGAACAGAGCCTTAACCAGGGTCTCTCGTTCCGCGTAGATTGTGGGATTCAGCCGGGATGCCTGGTACAACTTGGCCGTGGCATCGCCCACATTGAAGGCCGCGGCGGAGGTGGCTCTCACCCGGGATGCAGTGCCGCAACGGGAGGCGGGGCGAGCCCCGCCCATCGATGATCCCGGCCGGCTGAGACTGGTGCCGGGACGAGCCACTGCCGCTGATCCTGGCCTGGAGCTATTCAGTCGCCCATCACTGGAGTGGGCCACTCCGGATCCCCGGCTGCGCTGCTGCCTCTGTTGGCTGGTGAGGGGGCGTGGCTGAAAGGCGGTCTTAATGCTGCTGCCAGGACGAGCTGCGGTGGCAATCCGCTCGAATTCCACTTCCTCAATGGCTGGAAACAAAAACAAATAAATATAAATCTGTATAAAATATATGTTTCTTTTTAAACCTTAATTAAAATAAAAAATAAAAGACATTCCACAAAAATTTAATTACTACTCCTGGAGGCCATCGACTCACCTTCATCCCCGTTCTCGTCCACCTCCAAGTCGTCCAGGTAGACACGCTGGGTTAGGGCACGCATCTTTAATTGCCACACGCCCTCCATCAGCCAAGTGGGCATCATGATGGATGCTCCCGAATCCGCTCCAGCACCAGCTCCCGTTCCGGCTCCTGCTCCTGCTCCAATTCTTGGCCTGGGGCCAATGCGTTGCAAATTGCTACCGAATCTGCTGCGGTTTTCGTGTTCCGCCTGCTGCTGGTGGAGCTTCTGCTTTTGGTTCTGCGCCTTTTCCTCCTCCTCCTCCTGGCTGTGCTCGCTCTCTTTGGTGGCAAACAGTTGGACATGGCCATCGTGACCGGCCTGCAGGAGGGCGTTGCACAATTCGGCACATCTCTCGTAGGACCGACGTCGGTACAGGGACACCGCCCTAAAGTAGTCCAGTTCCAGTGTCGCCAGCGTTGTCATCCTTCCAAAAATATTAATATTATTATTTATAATATTATTTTAAAAATATAAACATAAATAAAGCCCTCCTTTTTTCCCCAAGTGCTTTCTGTATCTGTGTCCAATTCAAGTGTCTGAATTCCTGAGCTTGGTTTCTTTTTTTTTTTTTTTTTTGTTTTTGGGTTCTTGTGCTGCTGCGATGGAATTTTAAAACCGGATGCGTGTCATTCCTCTGCCACATGCCCCTGCCCCATGCCACCCTCGAAAATGCAAGAGGCCATCAGGAATGTGGCTGCTGCTTCCTGCGGTTCTTCTCCTTTTGGCTCACCTTTCTTTGGTTTTGGTTTCTTTGGTTCCCAGTACCCTGTACCCAGTTCCCAATTCTCAATTCCCAGCTCCCAGTCGCCAGTCACCAGGCATCTTGTCTTAGTTCTTCGGCTCGTCTGCATGCCATCTAATTTTTCTATGCCCATAATTTGTACCTCGACCCGCCTACCTCTTCTCCTTGGGACTTAATTTGTGGATTCCTGCGGCAGCGGCACTTTTCTGTCTCGACTCGACTCGACTCGAATCAACTGGCAGGTATATTGGAAACCATATGGATATGAAAGGGTCTACGTCTTCCGGTTCGAGGCCATGTCGATTGCCATGGAGACCGAGAGCCGGGCCAAAACATTAATTGGCTTGTGTATTGCGCCTGTCCGGGGGGGAAGTCACCCTGTCGGCCTCAGCCAGCCGGCCACCCTGTTCGTTTACCTGGAATTCTAAATCTAATTCGAGTTCTAATCATTAATTTTTAATAGTCGTGTGGGTAATATAAGTACCATAACTATCAAGTCAATACAATCTCCCCGGAAGTAACCTAAAATTACAAAAATTCCATAGCCATAGGAAAGAATTATTTAAAGTAAAGGTAATTCTAAAAGGATTATTAAGATTTTTTATTAATTTTATTAAGATTTTTAGCGAAGAAATTATAAATAAAAAAAAAACTATTTTTATTCAGAAATCTCTTAAGAAAATCTCTTAAAAAAAAATTACATTTTAAAAACAATTATTAAAACATTTTGATTTAAAATTTACTTTAAAAATTTATAAATAAAAAAAAACAATCATTTTATGGCCTCTGTAGCCAATCATAAATGGGATCTAGTCCTACTTTGGTCACAGCACTGGCCTCCACAATGGTCACCTGCTGGCGAATCTGCTTCTGCAACTTGGACATCTGGAGCATCAAGAGGGCCTCATTCCTCATCTGACGGTAGGAGTAGTCCATCTTGGCCAGGACCAGCAGGATCTTCACTTTCTGTAACCGGGGTTCGGTAAGAATCGAATAAAAAAGTACTCCCGCGGCGGAAATCTGGCAGAGATTGGATGTGTCCACCACGTAGATCAGTTTCTTTACATCCTCGAAATACTGTCGCCATAAGGGCGCCATGCTGCCTCCAATTTCCAGGATTTGAATGGATTTTGGTAAGTTTTTTCCGCCATGGGGTATATTGGCGCCTTGGGCGGATCCATCGGCTGGCGGGGGCTTGGGTTTGTCGCTATTTGGAGACTTGGTGGGAAAATGGATGCGATATATTCCCGTTCCGATGGTGGGCATGGAGTAACTGGTCTCATCGATGGAATCGGGATCCTGTAGAGCTTTCAGAAGATGAGTTTTTCCGGCTCTTTTAGGGCCCAAACAGATGCAAGATGTCATTTCCCTATTTACTCGGCCTATTTATTGATAAAATACGAGTTGCCTTGGAAACAAGAAATAAAAGTTAAAATTGAGGAAATTAAGTATATTTTTTTTATTTTTTAAATCTAAAACAATTATAACAAAGAAGTTCTATAATTTCTAAATTGTTTTTCTCTTTAGACACAGTAATGTGTAAAAAAATAAAAACGAAGCTTAAATTATAAAAAAAAAAAAGTATGTAAAAAATCTCTCTAAAAAATCAATCAATTGTATAAAATAAAATAAATAATAATAAAATAAAATAAATAATTGTTTTTAATTTTAAGAAATAAGTGAAAATTTTAAAGCCTAAACTTGAACTAAAGCTACTTTCAAGTAAACGATTTCAAAAATGTGAATTTTTGTATAAAAAAGTGTTATAGAGAAATGCGTAAAAGAATAAATAGAAAATATATTCAAAAGCTTACAAAAGAGTTATAAATAAAAGTTTAAATTTTCTTCGTTATGCGAATTTGGGCGATTTCCAACCCTAAAAACCTAGCGCCACCTAGGATATCGATAAGTACCGATATTTTTAAAGCCTCATGGTCACATTGATTGCTGTCTCATGCTGTAAACAAATTGCAATCCCTTTAAAATTTAAAATTTTACACAAAAATGACCCCAGATACAACCAGGGACATTGGATTCGACAGACAATTCGCTGTAGAGGTGAACGGAGTTCCCACGGAAATAGTATTCCACGGCTTTGCCAACAAATGGTTTTTGGTAATCACTCAGTTGGGAAAGATTCCCGGCATTTTTAACGTAACCTTCGATGTGCGAAAGGACGAGCGCATCCTGCCGCTCCTGCACGGACCCGTGACCAACCCCGAGTTCCACGTGTCGGTGGGTATAAATATGACTTGCTGTCTGGGTCTGGACACGGACGAGATTCGCAGCGCCATCCAGTTTCTGGTAAACCGGACGGGTCTCAACAAGTGCCCCTCGGAATTTGTGATCGGACTTGGCCTGAAGACTATCGACGGGCCCAATCTGCGCTCCCTGGCCAAAGTACTCGAGGAAGTGGTCTTTTAGTTTTAAATTCTTGTTATTTATCGACTTAATAAAAACTGTATGACAGGAATTATACAAAGTCTGTTCTATGTGCGATATTTTATTAAAAAGTTCTGTAGAACAACCACCCTATAAACAAGCCATTATAATATAAGATAATACTTGTTTTACCTAATAAGAATGGTATACAAATTTGGCTATAAGTGGCCTGAACAGAAATCTATTATAACATTATAATCTGTACAAAAATCTGTAGATCTATGCCAACAAAAATACTGCCAGCACACTGGCATATATAGTCTCTGTGTTAGTTTGTTTCATAGATCATGTAGATGATCTATAAACTCCGATTGTTAATTAGAGAATATGTACAATATCTACAATTTTGAAACTAAAATCATGTCCAAAAAGTGTCTAATTAAATTTGGCTAATAGGAAAACTGAGAGCCTAGACAAAATATATAATTTTCATTACATTTCGAGGGTAATCACTTCCTTGTTAGGAGTTATTCTGGAGAGAAACTGAGGATTATATATACATATATATTTTATATATATATTTCAAAAGTCCTTATTTAAACATGTGTATTTTTTAAACCATTAGCTACCCCTTTAGTTTTTTAAGAGTTTTTTTACTAACCCATTTGATTTACAAACTGGGCATTATAATTTACTTTTCAAATCTTTTATGAGTGTTTTGAAAACTATTCATTTTTTAGATAGATTTTCTTAAAATGTAGAACGTAGCCTCTACTTTACTATTCCATTTGGTATTCCATTACAAACTGGGCATTATAGATTCGTTTTCAATTCTCAAATCTCAGTTACCACGACCAATGGTGTCTTCACCCAATATTTTTCCAATTATTTGCAAAAATTCACAGATACACCATAGGGATAAATGAAACTATCACTTTTGTTTATTTTTTTTAGCAAACGTTTTCTATATTTTCTCGATTTAGGTACATTAAAACGTGTACACAGATCGGAAAAAGTCGAAAACACGTCCACCGGAGGATTAGAGCACAAACACAACAGTTGTCAGGTCGGTATGCGGGTTCTGGGACCTCCTTCGGAGAATGCTTAATCGAACAGACCGAAGCCCATGTCATCGTCAGACTGGTCGGATTCCTCCTCCTTCTTCTTCTCTTCCTTCTTGGCCTCGGCAGCGGGAGCAGCACCACCAGCAGCGGCAGCAGGAGCAGCTCCAGCAGCGGGGGCGGCACCAACACCGGATCCGATGCTTGTGATCAGGTCCTTGACGTTGATTCCCTCCAGGGCCTTGGCGAACAGACCGGGCCAGTAGGGCTCCACCTCGACATTGGCGGCCTTCAGCAGGGTGTTGATTTTCTCACCCTAAAATGGTTGGGAAACAAAAAATATTATATTTCATTTAAATAATACATTTAACCCTTTTGCGGATCTGTCAAATCATTCAAAAAGATGGAACATTTCCTTCGATTTTTAAAGATTAGGCTTTCCGACAAAAAGTCATAGGAGTTGGGGCTTACAGTGACGGCGACGTCATCGTCGACCAGGATGAGGGAGGCGTAGACGCAGGCGAGCTCGGCTTTGGTAGACATATCGAAGTGCTGTGACTAATTAATTATTGTGCAAGTTGCCAAAAATTAATTTGTTTATAAAAAATGGCCTTAGCTCGGGCGAGAACAAGCACGCTGGTCGAAATCTTAAACCGGAAAGAGCTGTAGAAGGTTGCCAGACAGCAGATATCACCACCGGTGTTATCGGTGTTTAATTAAATATCGATAATTTTTTTTATCAGCTCTGAAATATGTCGTATCGTAGTTAAAATATATTTATTTTAAATTAAGTTAATCCAGGTTATTATACTCCAAAAAATATATAATTAATCACTGATTAATAATCAGGCATAAACAATTATGTATATTTTATTTAAGTTTATCAGGTAGTGGTTGCCTGTATCTTATGCACTACGGTCACACTATTAAAAGGTAAACATAACAGAGCGCGCGAAAATGTCGGACAACGAAGATATGGAAATCAAGCAGGAAAATGAAACTATTGAGGATATAGACGAGAAGGAAGACAAGCTGGAGGAGGAAGACATTACGGAGACCAATAAAATCACCTCTCTCAAGACTCTGGGACCATTTATTGCCTCAAAAGAGAACAGCAAGAACACAGTTTACCTGAGCGATGTACCCGCTGTCTGCAAGGATAAACCCTGTATGTTGGGCGTTGACGAGGCGGGGCGTGGTCCTGTCCTGGGGCCAATGGTCTATGGCATCGCCTACTGTCCACTGGAGAGCAAGAAAGCCCTTGAAGATCTCGGCTGTGCCGATTCCAAGCAGTTGACCGAGGAGAAGCGTGATATCATATTCAACGATATAAACACAAAGGACTACGCCACCAGCTGTATTGGCTGGGCCGTCGAAATTATTTCACCCAACACCATCAGCACCAGCATGTACCGGCGTTCCAAGTGCTCCCTGAACGAGGTATCCATGGACTCGGCCATGGGCTTGATCCAGCAGGCGATTGATGCCGGGGTGAATATATCGGAGGTATACGTGGACACAGTGGGTCCTCCGGAGAAGTACCAAGAGAAGCTTCTCAAGCGTTTCCCCACCTTCAAGATAACAGTGGCGAAAAAAGCCGATTCCACGTACCCCATCGTTTCGGCTGCTAGTATCTGCGCCAAAGTCACACGCGATCACGCCTTGAAGGTTTGGAACTTCCCCGAGGGCTTGGTCATTAAGGATAATGCCTTTGGTAGTGGTTATCCCGGTGATCCGGTCACCAAACGCTTCCTGGCTGAGCACATTGATGTTGTTTTTGGATTCCCTCGATTAGTCCGATTCAGTTGGTCCACGGCGGAGAACGCCCTAGCCGACAAAGCTTTTGACATGGAGTTCGATGAACCGGATACGGAGAAGCCCAAGTACGCAGGAACCAAGCTCACAAAGTTCTTCAAGGGCACCACCAAATCGGGAGAGGTCATCCGCGAAGAGTGCCGCTTTTTCAAGCAACGACATCTGGCAAACGTCATCGATTTTTAAGTTTTCTATAATATTTTTTCTATAAAGTTTATTATTTTAATAATATATTAAATAATTAGATAAAAAGTATAGATTGTTACGATCGTTTGGAGGGTTATTAGTATCAATCATTTTCTGGATCTAATAATTTAAAACATATGTATTACTTAACATATTAATCAACCACTGAGATCCTAGAATTCCATTTCCTAGCTCCGAAAATGTCCAAATCTCAATTAAAGTACAACCCAAGTAAAAACTCATTCATAATTTTTAGCTTTAATGGATCTTGCTGTTGGTTTTGTGTTTTCGCCATTCTCGTGTTATTTATAATCCTTAGGGTTACGTTCGTTTTACAGACTACTTGGGGATGCAGTTACACTGTTCTGAATGTATGCGTGAATCGGTCCGATCTGATCTGAATCCTTATTCCCTCCGCCACTGGCGGATACGGACGGAGGGAGGGTGTGTAATTCTTAGTTGCTTCGGGGTGACATCATCGATCGACACAATAACAAAATGCATTAAGTTATACTAAACGATTTCTGTATAAAAAAGGGTATTCTTAAAAACATAGAGACTTAAAACTAATTTTTAAAAAGAAGCGAGTCACGTTCCAAAGGTCACAAGGGGAAGCACAACCAAGTTTTGCCCCCTAAACGAGTCCTTGGAACTGCTCATTGGTTATATGACTCAGGACTAAGCGTACGAAAAAGACAGGGGACAAATAAATTGGGGGTTGGGGAATCTGGGGAATAGAATCTTAAAAAGCTAATTAGAACTTAAAGCAGTTACAAATACAGATTGCAGGGGCGGGATAGCTTAAAATGACATTATATACGGCCGAGCTCCCAAATCCAAGCTGATTGAATTTCAGAGAAACAGAATAGATCAAAACTTCACGGAAAATTTCCAAAATCAGAACTTCCACTTCTTCCAGTGAAGACGACGAGCAAGTCTTCTCTTAAAAGACGAAACTCTGCTGCAGCTGCACTGCCGGAGATCAGAACTTTCGCAGATCCAGGACAAACACACTGCCATCAGATGCACTAGCTCCCACTTTGGTGCCCTTAGAGTTCCAGCAAACCTCAAAGATGCCGCCGGTGCCCTTATAGCTATGCACCAGTTGTCCCGTCTGCGTGCTCCAAATGTGCACGCACTTGTCAAAGCTACCAGAGGCAAGATGCTTTCCGTCCGGACTGAACGCCACCGAGTATACCGGTTCCGTGTGCTTGGTCAACGTATGGATGCAGCTGCCCCGCTCTACGTCCCACAGTCTCACCGTCGAATCGAACGAGGCCGAGGCGAGGATCAGGTTGGTGTTGGGATTGTTAGTTCCCGGGCCCGTGGGCGACCACTTTATCGTGTAGATCTCCTTGGAGTGAGCCTGTAAATCGTGACAGCATCGATCTCTGTTCATGCTCCAGATTTTCAGGGTCATGTCGTCGGAACAGGAGGCCAGCAGTTGACCTTGAGGACACCACTTGATGGCGTTCACCTCGTTCGTGTGGCCCTTGAAGGTCTTAATTGGTTCGTTTACTCCCAGCCGACATACATGGATGCGCTGATCAGTACTGCAGGATGCGAAGGCCTGATTGGTCTGCCAATCCACATCCAAGGCCGGAGCGTTGTGGAAAGCGAATTGCTGAGTGCATTGTCCGGTAGAAGCGTCCCATATGATCGTCGTTTTGTCCACTCCGGCGGAGAGAATGTAGTTACCGCTCTTGTTCCACTTCAACGCAAAGATTGGACCCTTGTGCTGGCCCAGCGTGGAGGCCAGCCGACCGTCCGTCTTCCAGATCCGGGCGTAGCCATCATAACTACCCGTAGCGAGTAGAGAACCATCGCACTTTAAAGAGATTTCAAAGATTAGCACTAAAATTCATTATTATTAAGGATGATACTTACATTCCAGTCCAGAGAGGTGACGTCCTTGTTGCTGGGCACCTCGGCACCACCCTTTTGGATGCAGTGTCGCAGCACCAGCTGATTGGAGTTGCTGTTTGCGTCGGACATATCCCAGATTCGGGCAGTGCTGTCGCCCGAGCCACTGGCCAACAGATCCCGGCTCGGATTCCAGGCGCAAATGAACACCTCACTCTCGTGGCCGCGCAACACGCGGGCCTTGGATTCGGGTATCTCGATACTTTCGTCAATTTCCATGGGCACAAGGGGAGTTCCGGTGCCGCCGCTGCCAGTGGACGAGGAGATGGTCCCACTGGGTGCCGTGTTTTGGGCTGTATTGGAACCAGCTTGTACGTTATTGCCCTGCGCTCCCACTCGAATGGTAACAGCGCCTCCGACCGCTTTCGTTCCTGCTGCATTGCCTCCAGCTGCCGCTGCATCCGGGTTGGAGGTGGAGACGTTCCCGCCTGTGGGTATTACCCCGCTGGAAGGCTGCTCCCCGCTACTAGACGTACTGCTGTTTCCATTTGTGGAAGTGGAGGAGGCTCCATCATCGGCGCTGGTGGAATTAGCGTTGCCGGCATTGCCTCCGCTGGAGCTACCTGGTTCGTTTGAGTTTGGCGCCTTTTTCTGACCTGCTCCTGCCGCGGTGGCCGTGGCATCTCCGCCAGCTGTTGTACTGCTGCTGTTGCCTCCTCCGCTGGCGGGATTTGAACCGGATCCGTTGTTTCCAGAGCTATTGCTACCCGCATTGGTTCCAGAGTTGCCACTGGAGTCTACCTCAACGGTGGTCTGATCGGTGGGCGTGCTGGTTCCTGTGGTGCTGCCGGCGCCTGTTTTGTTCCCTGCCCCAGCTCCCGCTACTCCAGTTCCGGGCTCCACTTTAATCTCGGTCTTAGTGTTGCTGTTGTTTCCTCCGGCAGGAGCTGAGGAGTCCACTGATCCCGGTTTTCCCGGCTCTGTTTTGACAACCGGCTTCAGGGGTTTAACCTCCGGCATCACGGCGTCAATGAGGGAGAGTCCCTCGACCGGTCGAGCCATCTCACCATCCTCCCCGACGCTCCACTCCACCTCTGTGTAAAGTAATCCTTTCTGCAGGATGGTAAGCAGGGCAGCTGGCGGCACCAGAGCTCCATTGATATTGCTCTGTGATATATGCGACTCGATGCCGAACACATAGGCCGAATGCAGGAAGCCTGCGAAAACAGAAAAAGACAAAAAGGCTAAGGGGGTGCTCCTCCGGGAGGTATATATGTAGCATTTACTAACCTGACTCCTGCAGATATCGGTAAACTAGAAAGTTCACCTCGTCGCTGGAAAAACTCATGGCTCCCGCTCTCCCGATGGTGACTTGCTAGCCAATCTTTCAATGCCAATAATTATGTTTTTGCGGTAATCGAGACACATGAACTTCTGCTGCGTAACACATGCGTCTCATCTAGCACGCTCTCGTTGGGGCTTCCGCTCTCTATCTCTCTCTGCTCCTCCGGTCGGATCTAGAGCTTCTCCTGGTCACCGATTGTCGTTATGCTTATCCTGTCCTTAATGGTGCTATATTTTCCAGTTAGCCGCCAGATGCGAGAGCATTCTACATATTTTTCCACAAATAAAAAACCAGCGCAAAAAAATGGCGGAGTTTGTCCAGGGTGTCGTGCGTTTAGGGTGGCGCTAAGCGGCATTTTGTGTGCAGGCAGTGTGACGTCACAAAATTATTGGTATATGGTAAAATATGTATCAAGTTTTAAATATGTTAATGATTTTTTAAAACAAACTAATTTTTTTTAAGTTATAATTTTTGTGGCTCATTATATTATCTATTTAAGAAATCTGGTTTTCGATACTAAATATTTTGAATAGCTTATATTTTAATTAAAAGTTAAAAAATCTTTGTCTTATTGTATAAAATTTAAGATAATTAAAACTTAAATTAAATTTATGTAGTTTCATCATCTTAAAACATTTAAACTTACGAAGAGATAGAGATGTATCCCTGGAACCGCTAGGCACTCTACGTTGGGCACACAATATATTTTTATTTGTCTTTTCTTATTCTTTTTTAAAGACCAGGTAGAATATCTGCATGAAAATAAAATGTTGATCAAGGAAACAGAAATATATATATATTTTGTAAAGCCTCATAAAAGGTATACCCTCTATAAGGTTTCCGCCAATTCTTGGTCCTTGGTTATCCAGATGTGATGTGGTTTCGGCCACACTAATCCCGCCACTCGCGCCCACTAGATGGCTCCACTCACTGGCAGCGAGAGAGAAGAAAAATCAATAGAAATTTTCATTTTAGTGGAACTGCTCTGCATTCGGCAAAAGTTAATAACAAATCGCGGCGATCAGCGAGGCGAAGCGCCCAGGCAGGTGGAGTTACATAAAGTTCGTTACCGCCAAGCGACCCACACATTCCGAAGCCAACACCCCGCATCGCCTTGGGCCAAATAAAAAAAAAAAAGGGAGGCCAAGAGACGCTCCGCGAAACTCCGATCTCCTCCTCCTCCTCGTCGTCCGCCTAAGAAATTCCAAAGCGAGCTCCAACGATTTTCCCCACGGCTTCTGCTGCTGCTGCTCTAAAATAATCAGAAAAGTAAGCTTCCCCAAATATACGCCCATTAATGTTTTGTTTCGGGGGGCATCGCAAGTATTTTTTTTTATTAGCGAACGAAACGCCTTCGTCATCCAGCAGAGAAAAAAAAAAAAGTGACGTGACATGAAAGCCAGAAAAGAAAAGAACGAGCGCACAAAGAGTGAAATAAAAAACAGAACATAAAACGAAACAGAAGCCGGTGGTCGTCCGAAAAATAATGCACAAGTGCACAAATCGCCAAATCGTCCATAGTCGAGAGCGAATAAAAGCAACAAAAGTCGCGAGCGAGGTCAGAAAATCTTTATCAGCGTTCAGACGCTGCCAAGTTGCAAATAAATCGGTTGCCAAAAGTGCGGGGGAGTACCTTCCACCCAGTCCCAGTGCAACCCACCCCCCTTCACCACCCATACCCAAAATGTCAAAGTTCGTTTAATAATAAACGTAGAGATTAACTTAGATGGCTATTTTATATTTTATTTTTATCTACTGGGACATCCTCCCATTCAAAAAATGACTCTTATCTTAAAAAGTAAAGATAGAATTAAATAAAATCACAAAACTTGACTTAAAATAATTAAATAAAACAAATATCAACACTATATTTCTAACACATTTAATTAAATATTTAAATAATTAGAAAAATGTATCTACCATTTTAGGGCGAGAAAGCGAGACTCTGGTCAGAGAAGGTCCGGAAGCGGCAAGAGAGACAAGGCGGCACATACCGAGCAAATACTATATATCTCCGATCCGACGTCGAGTTCGAGCGATAAGAGCGCCTCGAGACTCGACCGCCTCCCATCGAACATTTTCTTGCGACCCCAGTTTGCATAAAACCAGCGAAAATTAACAAGCTAACTACAATGGCGCCGGTGCGGGGGGATGGCATGAGAGGCCTGGCCGTCTTTATATCGGATATAAGGAATTGTAAGTGCTGGGGATCTTTCTTGGGTAACCAAACTGTCATTAAACTCAATTGAACGAGAGGGCCGAGTACCGAGGGCAGCGAAGAGATTTTTCCATAGGGGCGGAATCAGCGCTGTTTCTTTATAAATTACCAGGAGAACCCACAGAACACAGCACTCATAACAATAACTCGGACGGGCCTACAGTAGGCAATCGATATGGATAATATGTATATATTTTGAGTACAAAATCTACCAAGATAGAGCTCTTTAAACTACTAACATCTCAATAGTTTAGTAAAGTGAATAATATTAAATTTGTTAAAAATAATAACTTATCTATATCCCACTGTTGTGCCCAAAAATGTAGACAATTGTTTACTTGACGCTTCACTCTGCCTGTGTATTGTGTGGCATTATCGTCGCCAGTAACACTAGTTACTGGTTGTGTGCGACTGGTTTGTGACCAGCATATCAGCGGATCGGTGACTGGTACTAATTGGCGCCTATGTGACCGACCATGGAGAGCGTAGCCGGCAGCTGCTGCTCTCCCAGAAACGGAAAAGAAAGCGAAGCTTCCGTTGACGAATTTTTTCTACTATTTTATTGTGAATTTCCTCCCATGACCTTGACCCATTTTCAATTGTAGTTAATATTTGACGAATTCTTTTCCTTCCCAGGTAAAAGTAAAGAGGCGGAGGTGAAGCGCATCAACAAGGAGCTGGCCAACATTAGGAGCAAGTTCAAAGGAGACAAAACCCTAGATGGTTATCAAAAGAAGAAATATGTCTGTAAGCTGCTCTTTATATTTCTACTGGGTCACGACATCGACTTTGGCCATATGGAGGCGGTTAACTTGCTGTCCTCCAATAAATACTCAGAGAAGCAGATTGTAAGTGTCCCCAGTCAAGGACTTTCAATCCATTTAATAACAATACTTTCATTCCAGGGCTACCTGTTCATTTCGGTGCTGGTGAACACGAATAGCGATCTGATCCGACTGATCATCCAGTCGATCAAGAATGATCTGCAGTCGCGTAATCCGGTGCACGTGAATCTGGCACTGCAGTGCATCGCCAATATTGGTAGTCGGGACATGGCCGAATCGTTCTCGAACGAAATTCCCAAGCTGCTCGTCTCGGGCGACACCATGGACGTGGTGAAGCAATCGGCGGCGCTGTGTCTGTTGCGTTTGTTCCGCTCCTCGCCGGATATTATACCCGGCGGTGAGTGGACTTCGCGCATCATTCACTTGTTGAATGATCAGCATATGGGCGTGGTCACAGCAGCCACCTCGCTGATCGACGCCTTGGTGAAGCGCAATCCGGACGAGTACAAGGGATGCGTAAATCTGGCCGTCTCTCGCCTATCCAGGATAGTTACGGCAAGCTATACTGATTTGCAGGTAAGATATTTGGATATATATCTTAAGGACTTAACTTAAAAGAGTTTTAAATTCTTCAGGACTATACTTACTACTTTGTTCCGGCACCGTGGCTGTCTGTGAAGCTTCTTAGGCTCTTGCAGAACTACAACCCCGTGACCGAGGAGGCGGGTGTTCGGGCTCGGTTGAACGAAACCTTGGAAACGATCCTTAACAAGGCCCAGGAGCCGCCAAAGAGCAAGAAAGTGCAGCATTCGAATGCCAAGAACGCCGTACTCTTCGAAGCCATCAACTTGATCATTCACAGCGACAGTGAGCCGAATCTATTGGTGCGCGCCTGCAACCAGCTGGGTCAGTTCCTCAGCAATCGGGAAACCAACTTGCGCTATCTGGCTCTCGAATCCATGTGCCACCTGGCTACCTCGGAGTTCTCGCATGAGGAGGTGAAGAAGCACCAAGAAGTCGTTATTCTCTCGATGAAGATGGAGAAGGATGTGTCGGTCCGTCAGATGGCGGTGGATCTATTGTACGCCATGTGCGATCGTGGCAATGCCGAGGAAATTGTTCAAGAGATGCTCAACTATCTGGAGACGGCCGACTATTCCATTCGCGAGGAGATGGTCCTCAAGGTGGCCATTCTCGCTGAGAAGTACGCCACGGATTACACATGGTAAGTAGTGGTTAGGAGGCTTCTTAGACAATCTCTAACCCTTTGTTTCATTCGATCTAGGTATGTGGATGTAATCCTTAACTTGATCCGTATCGCTGGCGACTATGTGTCGGAGGAGGTGTGGTACCGTGTTATCCAGATAGTTATCAACCGCGAGGAGGTACAGGGCTATGCTGCCAAGACAGTGTTTGAAGCCCTTCAAGCGCCAGCTTGCCACGAGAACATGGTCAAAGTCGGTGGCTATATTCTCGGAGAGTTTGGAAACCTGATCGCCGGCGATTCTCGTTCAGCGCCGTTGGTGCAATTCAAGCTGCTGCACTCGAAATACCATCTGTGCTCGCCGATGACGCGGGCACTGCTGCTCTCGACCTATATCAAGTTCATTAATCTGTTCCCGGAGATTCGTACTAACATCCAGGACGTGTTCCGGCAACACAGCAATCTTCGGTCCGCTGATGCGGAACTTCAACAGCGAGCCAGCGAGTATCTGCAGCTGAGCATTGTGGCATCGACGGATGTGCTGGCCACCGTACTGGAGGAGATGCCATCGTTCCCGGAGCGTGAGAGTTCGATTCTAGCGGTGCTGAAGAAGAAGAAGCCTGGCCGGGTGCCAGAGAACGAGATTCGGGAATCGAAGAGCCCAGCACCGCCATCAGTGGCACAGAATCAGAACAATGCCCACGTGAACAACTCGCACAGCAAGCTGAACAACAGCAATGCGAACACTGATCTCCTTGGGCTGAGCACACCACCATCGAATAATATCGGGAGCAATAGCAACAGCACCCTCATCGACGTCCTTGGTGACATCTATGGCAATAGCAACAATAACTCCAACGCTGTCTACAACACCAAAAAGTTTCTCTTCAAAAACAATGGAGTTCTGTTCGAGAACGAGATGCTGCAGATCGGTGTGAAGAGCGAGTTCCGTCAGAATTTGGGTCGTTTGGGGTTATTCTATGGCAACAAGACTCAGGTTCCGCTAACGGTGAGTTTGAATTATTTATTTTAAATATTTTATAATAATTATTAACCACCAATGTCCATTACAGAACTTCAATCCCGTACTGCAGTGGTCCGCTGAAGATGCGCTCAAGCTGAATGTGCAGATGAAGGCGGTCGAGCCGACCCTGGAGGCCGGCGCCCAGATCCAGCAGTTGCTCACAGCCGAGTGCATCGAAGATTATGCCGATGCGCCCACCATCGAGATCAGTTTCCGCTACAACGGCACCCAGCAAAAGTTCAGCATCAAGTTGCCGTTGAGCGTTAATAAGTTCTTTGAACCAACCGAAATGAATGCAGAATCCTTCTTTGCCCGATGGAAGAATCTCAGCGGGTATATTCAGATAATTCGAATGTGTTTTATTCCTCAATTACCATAATAATCTCTCTTTTAGGGAGCAACAACGGGCACAGAAAGTGTTCAAGGCTGGCCAGCCGCTGGATCTGCCTGGTGCCCGCAACAAGCTGATGGGCTTCGGCATGCAGTTGCTGGATCAGGTCGATCCCAATCCAGACAACATGGTATGTGCGGGCATCATACACACGCAATCCCAGCAGGTAGGGTGTTTGCTGCGATTGGAGCCGAATAAGCAAGCTCAGGTGAGTTTCAATTTATTCCTAATTGGAATAATAAAATATATAAACTGATATATTTTGCAGATGTTCCGGCTGACGATTCGGGCAAGCAAAGAGACAGTGACCCGGGAGATATGTGACCTGTTGTCGGATCAGTTCTAAGCCACAATCATGGACGGCGGGGAAGGGAGTTGGGGTCGAGTTGGGGCTACGAATGCCACTAAGCCACGGCGGCAACCACTTTATAATGCACAATCCCAATCAGCTAGATAAATATCAGAGCAGAACGGTCCCTTTAGTTATTGCCAGCGCCGCTCCCATCTCTTAATACACGTACCTTTCGTATCATCTCCAGGAGCAACGGAGAGAGCTTTACCAACCTGTCTGTCTATCTGTCCTGATTCCAGATCCAGATATCTGATTCCTGTCTTACGTTTATATATTTGAATAATACTTTGTTTTTGTAATCCCTACCCCCCCACTTTCCCTACACTATCCAATTTCAATCCCCGTATCACCTCTACACCCGAATCCGTATCAGAATTCTTTGTAAATGTTAAGCTCAAAAAGTTCATAGTAGTGCGAAGCGAAGAGAACATAATTAGATTATGTTTAAATGTATGACAAATTATATATTGTTGCATCATTTCGAGGCAGTAGCAATTGGATATTATATACCTATTAACACAGATATACATTCATACAAACCACATACATATACCTAGTATATACGTCGTTGTAATAAAAAACAGAAAACCAATACAAAAATCTAAGAAAAAAGGGATAAACTTTGCTTGCAAGCAAAACTATTAAACTGCATGCAAATGACAACAACAAGAAAATATGCGAATCGTTATCTAAATATTTATACATATATTGATTATTGCAATTGCATCCAAAACGAAATTCATGTTTAGTGTTTTTTGATTGTGATCCTGTGATCCTGTGATCCTGTGACCCCGATCCTGATCATTACAACAAAATAGACAAATAACTAGAGGATGGATCATCAAAAATTTACTCTTTTTTGATTAATCATTGTTGAGAAAACTTGAAAAATTAAAAAAATATGAAAATTTAATAGAGAAAAAATGAAGGGAAAAAAATCATTCAATATAATTATTAATATAATTATTAATAGCAGAATTTCTCAATTGATCCTGCGTATTATTTCGTTTCGTATGTGTACCATAGATAAAGCTGAGGATATAAACTAAATGTTGTGCCGCTTCCTTGGAAGGGGAATCGATCTATATCGATCTTATATAGCACCAAGTATTATCTTAGCCGATTGCATCAGCAGTAGCGAGCCATACAGAATCTGCTGGGAATCATGAATAATAACCTCGATGGCGGCTCGAGGCGATGGCAGCCGATTATGAACAAAGAATTGTAAACTAAAATATACATTATATAGATACTGATACCGAATACCGATTTACCGATACTGAAAATTACTGGTCGTCGTTTCGTATATACTTATTATCACTCAAAACTCTCAATATCTTTCGTATCCATGTCGTCAGTTTGGAAGTGCAATAGTTAATTGTTACAAAAATTCCACAAAAATTCCATTAAAACACAAAAATACACTGAGACAAAAACAAGATTGACATCAGAATGGAGAAAACACAACTACATATAGCAAATGCAGGAATTTAACTGTAAACGTAAATAAATATGTATTTAAATAAACAAATAAATAAAGAATGGTTTAAATTTCAAGGGCCGATGTTGAATGTGAACCAGTAAGCCAAGTTTTTTTCCAAAAATTATAATTATTTGACATTTCTCTATTTCAGACTTACTCAATTTGAACCATGGAGAGATACACAATCCAACATGTTAAAGTCATCCAGATTTATTAGGAAAATGGGCTTTCAAATCAAAATGAATATGGTGCACTTCCTGATTTTTTGGTCAGTTTGATCGTCCAAATGTCCGTACAATCGCAAAAATCGTGGAAAAATTCTAGCAAAGATGTGAGAACACCAGTCGTGCTTAACAATTGCACATTTCACGCTCGTGGTTGATGAACATTATGGATAAAGATTTTCATTTACACCCTTATAAGGTGCAATTGGCTCAAAAACTAAAGCCTTTTGACCAATCCAAACCTCGTGAATGGCTCTTTTGCGCAACAAATTCAATGGCCGTGTTATCTCACGTAATGGCGATGTCAATTGGCAGCCAAGATTTGACACCATTGGACTTTTTTCTTTGGGATTATTTGAGAGAAAAGGTGTAAGTCGGTAAGCCAGCAATAATTCAAGAGCTCAAGGATGAGATTAGTCGGCACATTAACACCATAGAACCTCCATTATTTCTCAGGGTCATCGAGAACTTGGACCATCGGATGGAGGTGCCGATTTGGTTCCATACATAATTGAATAATACCAATATATCATAATACCAATAATAAATTACAATAATTTCCTAAATAGTTTGTGTTTTATTCAAAATCAACATCGGCCCTTGAAATTTAACCACCCTTTCATAAATTAAAATAATCCAGAAGAGTTAAAATTTTTGTATAATTTTTTAACTTTATTTTAAAAAGAGTAAAATAACTAACAGTGTAATCTAGAAACCAATTAAATCTCGTTCAGCTTGAACCTGGCATTGATATTGACCGAACTCAGTTCGGTGACCAGGAACTTGAAGGAGAATGGGATCTCTATCATGGAGACGGCACTGCTGTCCCCGCACAGACGACACGTCTTCGGATGGGCCGAGAGTCCTCCCGTCTCGTTCCGCTTCACGATCTGCTGCAGTGGCGCCAGGATCGAGCCACACTTGTGGCACACCAGCGTGTGCGTCTTGTCCGAGTTGTGGAACAATCGATCCTGCAGCAGGAACGCAGCTCCATGGGAGATTAGAGCATCGCGTTCCATCTCTCCGAATCTCACGCCACCACCGCGCTTCCGGCCCTTGATCGGCTGATGGGTGCGGGCTTCCACGGCACCCGTGGACCGCACCTGCCACTTGTCGAACACCATGTGCCGGAGTCGTTGGTAGTGGACCACTCCGAAGAATATATCGGCCGTCATCTCCCGACCATCCACCCCCGAATACAGCCTCTCAGTTCCATAGTAGTTGTACCCGCCAGCCTCTAGCATCTTTCCGAAGTAATCGATGGCCGTGTTCTCCTCGGAAAAGCGGAATGGCGTGGCATCATACACATTCCCGTGCATGGCTGCACTCTTGCCCGCCATCGTTTCGATCATCATCGCAATTGTCATACGGGAGGGGAAACCGTGAGGATTAAAGACAATATCCGGAATCAAGCCAGATTCCGTAAAGGGCAGGTCCTCGGCGGGGTACTTCTGCGAGCAGATGCCCTTCTGGCCAGCTCTTGAGGCGAACTTGTCGCCAATGGTCGCCGGTCGAGGAACTCGCAACGTTATGGCCACCATCTTCTTAACAGAGACATCGAAACTTCCCAACTGCCGGATGCTGTCCACAAAACAGTCCTCCTTTTCGTCCATTTTCACCACCTTGTAGGTGGCAACCTCGCCATCAAAGTAGCAATACAAAGGGTTTCCGTAACTTAGCTTAGACCCGGGATGCGGTAATCCGTCTGTATCGAGGTACTTCACCAGTTCTGGCATGTGCGGATGGCGGCAGAAGTAGCTGCTCTTCTTGTCCAGCGACACAAACTTGGTCTTGTAAATGCTTCCATAAGCGAATCCCCTTTCGTAGGCCGCCTTGTTGATGATCATGGCATCCTCCATGTCGTAGCCAGTGTAGGAAATGACCGCCACTATGGCATTGGTGCCCATCGCAAAGTCGTCCAGCTTAATGTTGTCGTAGTGCACAGGTCGGAATAGAGGCGTCCCTGGCGTCTGGAGGCGGTACAGTTTGTTGGCCGCCTGCTTTGGCCAGTTCAGGCACGGAGTTCCCATGGTCTGCTTACCCATCTGGCACTGGTACATGTTACGGGGCGACTGATTGTAGTCGGGCATAGGAATCAAGTTGGCCAGGTTGCTCATGAAGTGCGTTTTGGCCAGCTCCAAGTGAGTGGTGAAGTCCGGATACATCTCCTTAGGGTCGATTGCAATCTCCATATACAACTGCTCCAGGGTTCCAATATATTCCACTTTCTTCCACTTTAGGTTCCAAACGGGCCGCATCATCCGGGCAGGACCTGTGGCCAGAAACAGTCCGGGAAACTGTCCATTCTTCTTGAACGGAATGAAGCCGATTTCCATCATCTGGGGAAGACTGCCGAAAATCTTTCCATGGCGCAGCTCCTCGACTATTTTTGTTGCATCCGATTGGTGGATGTGACCCAAGTGCCTTCCATCAAGGAAGACCACGTAGAGCTTGGCGTCGGGATCTCGGCGATTGGACAGGGGGAGCATGCCCATCTCTATTAGTTTTGAGGGAATGGCCTGAAAACGGAGAGTAGAATGAGTAAAAATGGCATCTCAGAAAGATAACATGGACTCACCTTCACTAGCTCCGGATCTGGACGCTTGGAAATCTCACAGGTTAGGGTCAAATGATTGAGGAGACCGCAGGGCGTGCCGTCAGGCGTGTGAACGGGACAAATGAATCCCCAAGCATCGGGTAGCAGTTGGCGTGCTTCTGTGGTTCGCATCGTGGTGAAGTAGGAACCTCGATGTATGGCCCGGAAATGGGACATGTAGCGCATCCGGTTGATGTTCTCGGCCATGATGACCAGGCCACTGTTTTGCATTAGGCCCAGACCAGTGCGGCTGACAATGTTGCCCGTGGCCAGAAAGGACTCCATGGAACGACCCACTCCGCCCGCCTGGCGCATGCACTGCGTCATCAAAGCACTGTTCACAAGGGAGTCCGGAGTGGTCAATTTTTTCTGAAGGCAGCGACGCACTTGCATCATCCAAGTCTCTATGCGTTCGCCAATGTATTTCTGATAGAGGATCCCCGGGACGAGAACCTCCTGCATCATAGCCGAGTCCACGTTTTCCACTTTCTGCTTGCCCTGCGCGCACTGGAACAGTTTCTGCACCATAAACACAATCAGCTGGAATTTATCCTCATAGCTGTCCAGATGAACCATGATTCTCTCTTTCAGAATGAAATCAGTCACATCCTCGTCGGGCTGCCATTCGGGAACCTCGGGAAACCGGGACCGGAAGAGGTTGCCAATGAAGCTCCTGCACTGCGAGTGGGTGTATACATTTTCGTTCTGGACTTCTCTCAGCATGCTCTGCACGCAGGACAAGTAGTACTGATCGGATTCGTAGCCCTGGATGAGGCGATTGTATATCTCCTCGTCCGTGTAGTCCATGAGGCACTTGAGGATCAAGCAGACAGGAACGTACGACAGCCTTTTCACATGCGAGAACATGAACTTGGCAGTGCCATTGTTCAGGTAGTGGAGAACATTGTTGAAGGAGGTCTCATCCTCGCGGACGGTTTGCACCAGCACACCAATGTCGCTGAAGTTCTGGCCTCGATCCTTCCAGGAAGAGCGCTTGATGCAAATGGGATGGTTCCTCCTGGTCATGATCAACATTCGGACAATCTTTTCGTTGCCACGAATCACAAAGATTCCGCCCCACTCGGAGTCGTGTTCGCCATGCTTCACCATTTCCTTGGGGGATGCCTTGCCGAGATTACACGCCTTGGAACGCAACATAATGGGCACTTCTCCGAGGTCAGCATTGATTGGGGCACTGGGTACTCCATTGACACTGTAACCCAATCTCACGGAGCACATTCCCGAGTACGAGGCATGCAGCTGCCTGGAGTCAGTGGGGTACACTTGCCTTGTTCGCACATCAATCACATCCTGAGGAACCTGTGGCTTCGATATCCAAATGGCCTCCACTTTCAGTGAGATTTGTTCGCCGGCAGGACTCTGCCAATGGGCGGGTACCATATGCTTCGCCACAAGGTCCAGTCCCGCTGTGAGCATCTCGTCGAAGGAGTCCACATGTGGTGCACCCAAATTGGCTAAATGCTAAAAACATAATTGTTGAGTGGCGCAAAGGGACAAGTAAATTTTGTTACTCACCCTGTTTAGTTTCTTGGGTATTTGCTTGAATTCCGGTCGAGAATTTGTCAGCACCGGAGTGGTCTTCATCTGTTTCATCTCCTCCAGCATTTTGTCATCTGTTTCTTTCACAAAATCCGCTTAAAATAAATAAAAACGAAGAACTTGTGTTGCACGTGTTTAAAATGCTGAAACCCAAGTTGCCACCCTTTTTAAAATGAACTAGCTCATGGGTACTGGATCCTAAACAATTTTAAATAAATAAACAATATGTATTAAAAATACAATAAACTATTATTTGCGTTATGTTTTATTTTACTAATAGTATTGGTCTTAATTATTCTTAAATAGTTTTGAATTATTATGAACTATTTTTGAAACATAAATCTAGTTCCAAAATAAAAAGTTACTCAGCACAATTTACTAGCGTTGCCACCTAGGTTTCTAAACTTGGCGCGAACATCTCTTATCAATGAAATTTTGAATTTTCTCCAATTTGGGAGTGATTTAAGTGCATTTTAAGTAAAAAGACGGCTCCAAAAGTTGAAGATAATGACGTGGAAGCAACTTCAAATGTATTCGTGCATTATTTGCATAGTTATCGGGGTACGTGTCATTTGCATGTAGGACAGCTCCTGCGGAAATGAGACTTTGGCACCGGATGTGTCAACGTGTTGCTGTCTCCCTAATCAAGTTGTTGCATTGTTATGCTGTATATAAGTCAAAAACCACCCTTAAATCCACCCACACATCCTGCTTGTCTGCTAAAATACTTGCCCCAAAAATATATGCAACATTGTTTGGATTTAAAGAGTGTTTAGATATTTGAAGTTTAACAATTTTGAATAAAAGGAACTACATAAAGAAGAGCTTTAGTTTTTAAAGATTTTTTGAATTTTATAGATTATCTTACCGTGTAATTAGAAAATCCTATTTTTTTATATTATCCTTGAGGCTTGCCTTAACTTTGTCTTTGGGTTTTAAGTTTCTCTAATTAACCGCAGGCTTTCAAAAGCTGTCTCCTTACTGAAGGAGTTCAACTGAAGATTCCTTTTTGTCTATTAACTTAAGAATATTTTGAAGTTTAATCTTCAGAATCGTTAGGACTCCCTGCCTCTGATTGAGCATAGACAGTAAAATATCCTTCTATTAACTTCAAAAAATGTACCTTAGATTTCAGTTATTTTCTATTCCTTAATTACTTAAAAGAAATTATAATTCAAAATATAAAAAGGACTTTGTGGAGCAGCTTTTGCAAGGCGTTTTGAGTTCTTAATCTGAACCCAGTCGCTCCGGTTTATTATTCCATTATAATCAACACAATGCACATTTTCTTGCCACTTTTTTGGGGCCTTGTGTCCTTGGCTAGTCTCCTTGCAACTTTTGCAGCACATTTTCCTGGATGCAATCTCTGAAAAAGTTGAGGGGGCGGCTGGTCCAAACTTTTGCCAGGCGTTGTAAGTTTTTAGACTCATTTTTGTTGTTTTCAGTTTCAGCAAACAACAGAGAGCGCCAACTGAAGAACTGAAACTGAGAGAGAAGCACATCGGCAAATTGCATTGTTGATTTTCATTTTCAAGCCTGAGCTACGTTTCTTCCTGACAATGGCAATGGCGATGGCGACACTTTGCCTTCCTTCGTCCTGCAACATCCGGTTCACCTCTTTCGAAATACGCACCCCCCCTTTTTTTTGGTTCTGCTCAGAATCGTTGCTGCGTGCTTCCCCCTTTTCAAATGCGCACAAAAAGCCAGTACAAAAATCAGCAACCAAATGCATTTTCATTTAAAAGTTTTCCACCGAATTTGCTCTTTGATTCGGATCCAGACCCCGGTTTTCCACTTAACACAAATTTGTTGATAAAGATATTATTAGAAGTGATAATGCAAGTGGGTCCAGAAGAATAAAAATAATGGTTAGAATGATTAAAAAATATGGGTTGGGTTTATCAAAGATAGAATTAAAGATTCTGGACCATTTAACATTAAATGTGGCAAGAAATGTATAATTAATTATCCCTTCTGTCCCTTCTAAGGACTGTGTGTCTTGTAGATGTCACCTATCCATCATTGGTCCTTGAATGTTGATTGCGAAATTCATTGTCTTGCCGTGCGATTTGACAAGTGTTTTGTTTTCTTTTCATTAAATCCATTAGTCATAATTAAAGTGACGCGTGGATCTAAAATTAAACACCTTCATGTGACAGATTCGGCTAATTAAAATGCATAAAATCTTAGAACAATAATTAAGAAATTTTTGTTTGCGGGAAGAGACATGAGTTTTCCGAGAAGACTTTCACAAAAGTCCCAGACCCAGACCCTCAGAATAATTAGTTTTCCCTATAAACATGTACTTACACCATTTTCACGGAGATTCCTTCCCTGAGAGACTGAAAAATTAAAAAAAAACTGAAAAAATAAGAGAGCGGGACAATAGTGGGTTAAAAATAGCCAAAATCTATTCGACGTGTTCTCAGTTTTTCTCGAGCTGGCCAAGCGAAAAGTTCCGTTCGACCGTCGAACGGATAGAAATTAGAATCGAAAAATTTTCCAACATTTCGAATACATATAGATTTTTATCATATGTATACTAGATAGTTAAATATTACTTTATTTTTAAGTTAATAATCAAGTGAATGTGTCAGAGTTCCTCAAAGAAATATTAAAATTTAAAGAAAATTAACCGAAAATCCTTGGCTGAAAAGTAAAAGTCAATAGAAAATTGCGAAATCGAAAAACTCGTGTGGGATCGAACACAGACATCAGTACATAGATATAGACACCAATATTTTGTGTGTGTATATATTGGTCTCGTATCAATTGGAAGTGATCTGTAGAACGGTGGACCGTTGGGTCGTCTTCGTTCTTTGTGCTGACGAAGAGCTTCTTTTTTCTCGCAAAAGAAAAGTCGCATTAAAGCGTATCGTAAATAAAAACGCTTGCCAGGCGCAGACCATCAACACAGTAATCTTCGTCATTTTGCATTCGGTAAATAGATCGCCACAACCGCATACCACAGATTTTCGCCTTTGTTCTGACTCGATTGGGAGATAAAAAAAAATGGGTAATACCGAGTCCACAGAGTCGGCAGATGAAACGCAGAAGCGGAGGCATTCGGAAGCAGGAGGAGCACAAAGTGACGAGCCCTGGTGGAATGACATCGAACATGAGAATCTGATTCTGGAACAGGCCCCCCAGGAAATAGCAACCAAACCGGAGGTGGTACCGCCGAAAATTGTTGGAAAAATTCAAGAAATTCCAGTCTTGGATGCAGCTGCTAAAATGGAAGACAAAGAACAGAGTCTCGAGGAGTTCAAGGAGGAGCTGCGTCAGAAAAGAGAAGCTCGTCAAAATGCTGTTCAGGATTTGAGAGACGAAGTGGCCAACCTGAAAAGGCAACTGGCCAAGGAGAAGGCCGAAAATCGTCGCCTGCGAAAGGAAGAAGGGGGGGAGGATCAGCTTGAAGAGACTCCAGAAGATCCCAACATGGATCCAGATGACGAGAATCCCACTGCCAGAAGTCGTCATGCCAATATAGAACTGGCCAATGCCCAGTTGGCCCTGCAACAGGCTCAGGCCGAGAATCTGACCCTTCGGGGAGAGGTGGAAGTGGTTCAGCGCCAGGTGGGAACACTCAAGGAGGTCATAACCTGTTGCAAACAAATGTTGAGTGTCAAGGAAGAGCAGTGTGCTCAGGTAAGCAGTAAAATCTATTGCCATTTCTATAAATTAATTTTATTTTTATTTAAAAAACTAGCTCAAGATGAAGCTCACCCAAATTGAAAACTCCTTCAGCGAGCGCGAGATGAAAATCATGTCGAACAACTTGAGGCAGGAGTACGAACGTCAGTTGGTGAACATCCGGCAGTTGAGGCAGCTTTACGAGGAACGTCAGCGAGTAGCTGCAGCGGAGTATGAGAATCTGCAGCGTTTGATTTCGATCAAGAAGGACGAGCTCATAGCCGAACAGGAGAAGTAGGTCCTCAAACCTATCTTTCAGTGCATATTTTAATTTCTATTCTTTAATTTAGAACCAAAAACTTAGAGGAACGCAACCAAACCCTTTTGAAGGAGGTGGAGACGGCCAATGATGAGCTGGCCAAGTTGAAAGAGGAGTGCCATGAACACACCTTTGAGAAGCGACTCCTCAGCGAGCAAGTCGGTTCTATTAACATGGTATGGATACATTTTTAATTTAACAATTAAAAACTAAATCTAATCTCCCACTTACAGCTCTTCAGTCAACTAATCATGGGTTTCAATGGCAAGAGCAACCTGGACATCGATCGCCTGAATCAAATGCTGGAGGAGAACCGGCAGCTTCTTAATCAGATGACCCAGGCCGAAGGCAGCTGCAGCGATGGCGCCACTCTGCCCAAGTTGCTCTTCGAACTTGTGGAACAGGCCACCGGCCATGGGGATTCCCCTGACGAATCTTCGGACAAGAGCCGTAGTGCCACACCCACACCCACGAACACACCCATGGCCGCAAACGAGGACACCACGGACAGTTGTAAACCAGAAACGGCCGCTACTGTCGGAACAGGAACAGAAGGAGAAGGAGGAGCTGTGGGAGCCGTAGCAGGAGTCATCAAAAAGTACAGAAAGAGGAGCTCTGGAGGTGCTGGAGCTGCGGGTGGCACTGCGGCTTCGTTAAAAAGCCATGAGCCCGAAATTATGGGAAAAGTTGCCTCGGCCCAAGAAATCATTGGCAACTTGCCAAAAGTTTGGAAAGTGTTGATGGAGCTCTTGAGCCACCACAAAATCGAGCGCGTGCAGTTCGAGGAGCTGCCATCCAGCAGCGGCGGTGTGCCATCCTCAACGTCAGTTTCTGGAAGGGATGCTGGTGTTGCTGTTGGTGGAGATACCCACCGCAAGCCACCGGAGCTAAGCGTCAGCAAGACCTACATTAAGCTGAAGGTGAGCCCAAGTCTTGGTTGATACACTGAGAAAATATATGAATGTCTTTCTATATAAATAAGGTCTATAAAATTGCATATTTTAGGGTTTTTTTTTAAATATTTTCATTAAGAAGGAGGTCTCTTATTTAAGTTAATTTAGATAGAATACCATTTTTTATTTATTTAAAAGATGTTCCATTTCAAAGGAACAATTTAGAAGCCTTAATAATTTTAGGACGCTTAAAGTTTTTTATTTATTTTATTTATTCTACTAACAATTTATTTTTTTTTCCAAAATTTCTTGGGCATCCTTCGCTTCTACTTTTCAAGAGCTGCGGACAATCAGGCTTGTTAGTTGTCGTATCCGGTTTGCTGATGAAGTGCAGCCTGCCTGCCAGACTGTGCCACCCCCACAGTCTTCGTGCCCCATCTGCCTCTTCCGCCCCACTTTCAGCCCATTTCCGTGCTTCGTCTGTGGCTGTTGCAAAGTTTTGCATTATTCACTTAAGCGCTTTATTTAGTCGAGTGCCGAGCCAGTCGGCCAAGTACGCCGAGCAGCTTCATTATTGCTGACGTCCTGCCGAGTATCGAGTATAAGCAGGGGGGTGGTGGTCCTTGCACCAAGGTCCTTGCATCCCAGTCCGTCGTTGTGCACATAATTGAATTTATCGGTCAGTTGCCGTTGGCATAAAACATGTTGCATGTTGCAGCTTCCAAACTGGTCAAGTAGAAATTTTTTGTCTCTGGTATATTAGGGATTCCCGACATATTTGGATCAAAGTTCAAGTTTTCTAGACTACTGAGCTTTAAATTTGATGACTTTATGGAAAAATTTTAATGGGTACAAGCCGTTTGTTAGCAAATTCCTCTTAATGCTTCAATTATTTTGTCATCTATGAATAAGATTAATTTAAAAAGATAGCAACCTTTCTTTACTATTTTATTTTTAAAAGAGTATTAAATAATCCATTCCTAGAATTTATTTTGCACATAATTTTGGTAAAAACTTCAAAGTCTAATTGATTGAAAAGTTACTTCGATGAAGCACTTTAAAAGTTTACCCCAGACTTGTGGAAGTTATTGTTGCTTAAGTATTACCTACAGAGTAATTTACCCCCTTATCTATTCCCTTCCAGGATCTTATCCTCGAGAAGAAGTCACTGGTGAAGGAAACCACCCGTCTGAAGACGCTCAACAGCCATTTGGACTATCGGCTCAATGAGCAGGAGAAGCGCTTGAGCGCGGTGAGCTTGGAGTTGACGAAGACATGGCACCTGGTGGGCAAGATGCAGCGCCAGCACCGCCAACTCCACACCCAGGAGCAGATCCTGCGTTACCAACTGCAGCAAAAGAGGCGCCTCTTAAGCGAGTTAAAGGATGAGCTGGAATACTGCCGGAGGAAGTGGGCACTTGCCCGGGCCAAGAACGACGAAAGCCAGGAGCAGTGCGACGAATGGCGCAGGGAGTTCGCCAGGAGGAAGCTGGAGGATGCCAATCATTCGGCGGAGAGTGGTTACAGCGATTCGGGACCGCAGTCGGATGAGGAAAGGGAAGTGGTGGCAGTCGCAGAAGAGCCCACACCTTCAACTTCAGCTTGTCGGCGGAAGTTGCTCCGGGACCAATTCGAGCACACACGCAGGATAAAGAGGATGCAAAGTACATCGCCAGGACGACAAGCCTTGGCCGGGCAAGATGATGATACCGAGGAGATTGTCTTGCGCTGGAACAGTGCTCCACCGACATGCGGATGGAGAGAGGTGGAGACAGAACCTACAGAACCACCCGAAGAGTCACCAGATGAGGAGTCAGAAGAGGATGGGGCACAGGGTGGCATACCAAAGATTCCCCACAGTTCCAGGAGCCGGCAGAGAGGAGCTATGCTCTCTGAATCTTCAGAGTCCGCAAGTGGCACAGCCAGTCGCATCCAAAGGCTTGAGGAACAGTGCAAATCCCTAATCCAACAGGTCCTGGAAACCTCTGGTAACCGTGAACGGCTGGAGATTCAGCTGTGCCAGTTCCAGGACGAAATCTCACCAGCCCAGCATGCTGTTCCCTTGGACGAGTTCATCAATCGGAAGCGATTGGAGCGGATGACAAGGGCCAGTTCGGCTCCAGCCACTGGAACCTTAACACCCAGGGAAGAGGAATACACCAGACGGCGGTCGGAGAGACTGGGACGTCTGGAGGAGGAATCCCGTCAACTGATGTCTAGAATTCGACGCACCGCGGATAGGGGTCATTACCTAAAGAAGTCCTTGGACAGGATTCGCAGAGCTCCCAGTCGAGAGGGTAGCTTTGAAAGCAACACAGAAGAGGAGGCACCGACTCCCACCCCTGTACCGACTTCAGAACCCACTCCGTCTTCCGATACAGTTAACGATGAATCCTCACCAGCTCCTTCGCCACTGACCGCCGCCGAGGAGGCTTATACGTCCCGGCGAGCAGCTAGACTCCAACGGCTGGAACAGGAGGGTCGTCAGTTGTTGACCCAATTGACCAGGAATACGGAAAGGGGCGACTCATTGGCCACCAAGCTGGAGACTCTACACGAACAACATAATTCGGAGAGGCAGCCAGAAAGACCCCAAACATCGGCACAAATCTCACAAACCGTGGAACAGCGACTGGAGGACATTGAACGGGTCTCGGCCCATCGAGCCGAACGTCTCCGTCTGCTGGAAGTTCAGGGGAATGAGTTAATAGCCAGGTTGAGTTCCACTTCCGAAAGGGGCACCGCCATGATCAACAGGATAGCGGAAAGGGAAGCCATTCGTCGCCAAGAGGCGGAACTTGTGGAGCAAACGTTGCCGACGGAAGAGGTCACCAGTTCGGTGAGCCCCATAGCCTGTACCAGGATTGTGGGTGAGCCGGAGGACAACGGGGATGAAGCCGCCTGCTGTGTGACTGTGACCACCACTTCTAGCCGATTGGCCACTCAACAACAATCCACGGGAGCCATTCCCAAGACAACAACGACTTCGAGAAGCAAGCCTCAAGCTCATCTCTGTGCTGCCACTCGTCAGGATGATGCGGTGAAAAAGCGATCCTCCGGTCGGGAAGTCTCCAAGGAAGAGGCTCCCGAAACTCTTGAGGATATGGTCCAGCGACTAAGAGCTCTACCTTTTCCAGAGAAATCCAAGGAGAACTCTATTGAGAGGAAAGAGGATGGTACAGAGAAAGATCAGTTGGCAGAATCTAATTTAAACGATTTAGAAGAAAAGGATCTAGAGGACCAGAAAGAATCTAAAAGTTATGAGCTTGAAGATTGTCCTAAAATGAAAGAAGAAGAGGATCGGGAAAAGAATAAGGAGAAGGATATTAATGATGATGTAGTTGAAGAAAACTAAAAGATGTTCACTAGAATAAACACGATAACGAATACTCGCTGAAAAAACTGCTAGGACCAGATAAACAAATCAATATATGTATGTCAGCTGCACAAAAGCACAAAAATAATAAATATATACTATCTATTTTATTGGGAAGATTAAAAAGTCAATTTATTTAAAATTTATTTATAATTATTTTCAGAAGTTCAAGACCTTTATTTATAAAGAAGTAGAATTCCTATAGAAAGAACATATCCTTTATAAATTTATTCGCTTCTCTTTGTCGGTTGCCTTAGAGCCTCATTATTTTAAACCGAGAAAAAGGAATCGTAATCCTTTCTATTCGACACCCCCTCCGGCACTCATGCATATATCACTAATCAGCAAAGAAAGTGGAACTGTCTGTTTGTGTCCTTGGCGTTACCTCCTGCTCCCTCCAGCCCATCTTAGCCTTCCCCCGAAGGAGCCAACAAGGACCGGTTCGCCTTTCCGGGGGACTTATGTGCTCTCTTAGCCACGCACGCAGCCATGACATTGCACGGAAAATGGGAAAACGGAATAAGGAAAACGGGTACTGCCACTGACATGTGCGGGTGGTTGGGTGGCAAGGACGTGGCCATTGGGTGGCAATGGGCGGCGCATTATCTCCGCATATGCAAGTAAAAATGCCAGCGTCCGCTAACAAGTTGGCGACATCGTCACCCGAGTCCTCCGTATCCTTCGAATCCTCCGTACTGACTCCCTCATATCCCGACAGCGCAGCTTTATGCAAATGTTTTGCCCCCTCAACTCAAGGCGTGTAAACAGCAATTGTGGGTGGACTGGGTGGCAGGGGTGGTGAGTGCGGTGTGGGTGGCGGCGAGTGGGTGGTGGCTCTGCTCAGGCATAAAGACAACATCGCCTCATATGCTTTTAAAGCGAACAGAGATTGTACATTAACTTATCCGCTGTCTTCCGCCCAACAGCAAACTGTCAACAACGGGAAGTTCTCAATCTGGCTAGCCAGATAATTCCCAGCCACACCAGACAGGGTAACAGTTACAAAGGACATGTAAAAGTGCTGTTAGAAGCTTCCCGTGTCCTGCGCTTTTAGGTGACTGTTAAAAGTTCATTATGTTTCTTAACAGCTGGGCAAGCTGCCCCTTTTAAAAATGAATACTTCCAGGATGTTGGGGTAGTATTTTTAACAGATCTGAACAATTTACATTTATTTGATGGTTAGGAGGTTTAAACTTATTATTAAGTTTTTAAACTTATTATTAAGTTTAAACTTATTATTAATTTTATTTTAAAACTGTTCTATAATAAACTTTTATCCTTCCAAAGTGTATATAATCCTAACTAGTTGATTATAGTTTTTAAAACATATTTTTAATACACTGTTTGAATGTAGGTTGCTAAGGGGAAATATAGCCTACTTTAAAATACATTTTACAGTTTAAAAGCAAACAAGTTTGAAGGGCAAGAGATGTCCTTTAACGCTTCCAGGAAACCTGTTTGAAAGCCCCTCCAACTTGAACAAGTTAGCAGCGTATAAGAGATGTCGCCATCTACCGGATACCAAGTAAGGCTGCAAAAAATGTTAAATTAGCTTTTCTAAGCTTTTTTGCTAGCTTTAATATTTAAATATGTGAAATATTTAAAAAATATTTAACCCTTTAGTAACTGAGAAACATTAATAATTATTTAGACGTGCGCATCACTTTTTTAAACGTTCTTGAAGTTCTAATTGCCAAAGTTAACGCCCCTTTGTGGTTTGAACAATTTGGAGCTAAAAAAGTATACAAATTGTTGCACCGTTAACTGGTCAATCCGATCATCTGGGACTGCTGGCCTGCAACTGGAAACGTCAAATTAATAAACTGCCGGACGTACCACAAGCTGTGAAAAAGCAATCTTTGTCTGCATGCCAGGCTCTTGGGCCGCCGAGTATTTTCCAGCTTGTTAGTCCAGCTCTGGACCCCCTTCGGGCCCGCCTCTGGCCGCCCCCTCTTTTTGGTAGGGTTTTCGAGCCTTTCAAGATTTATGCAGTTCGCGCGGATGTCGGAGAACCGAGGAAGCGCCGCTCCATTTCAAAATCTGAAACCAAACAGAAAAGATCCAACGTCAAGATCCACTAAAAAAAAAATCGTTTTTAATAGAGAGTGTCTGAAATTAATGGAATTCATATCACAGATAAATTAAAATAATTTTTCCTCATTTAACACATTTTTGGGTTGATTTTTTAAAGGATTAAATAGCCTTATACCTATTTTTCAAATTTTTTAAAAGAGCCACAATAATTTGTTGTATTTTACCAAAAAATCTTTATATTATATCTTTCATTTATTTATATTTAATTTTACTTTCTATTTTATAAGGTATTTTATTTATATTTTTAATACATTTAAAACCTAATTTATTAATTTTTTTTATCAGTGTTTAGTTGAAGAGTAATCTAATTTATTAAAAGTGCAGCCCCTGGCAGGCTGAAAGCCAAAAATTAAAAAAAAAAAAGAACAGAAATCCAGAGCGAGAGAGCAAGTCTCGTTTGGGTTTTGATTTACGCTGAAATAAATTAAAATATCATAAAAAGGAAATTAAAATTCACTCGCACAACAAAGCCGGACTCCGACTTCAACTCCAATCCCGGCTCCGACTCCGACTCCAACCCCGAGTCGATTTCCAGGCCCGACTGGGGGCTCTTAGCTAATTTCTGAACAAGTAAAAATACAAATAAATATTTTAATGTGTGATTTACGACAATGGCTCGCACAGGGGGTCGACTTCGGCTTCAAAGTTGTTTATTTTTTAAGCTGCAACTCCGACTCTGACTCCGATCTTCAGATGGAGTTGGAGTTGTGGTGTTGGTGGCGTCTTGGGCTGCGTTTTGATTGGATTTCTGCGCTTCTGGCGCTCGTTGGAGTGCCAAGCCCGATTTCCAGCCCAAGTCCCACATTGAAATACAATTTAAGCGCCTTTAATGAACTGGCTATGGAAGGGACTCAAAGGAATAATCCTCAAGAGGTATATGTTTTAAGGAATTATAAAAAATAATCATATTAATTTGTTTTTCAAATTTATAAAATTTATAAATAAAAGCCATATAGTTTGAGAACAATAAAATATTAAAATCCGTTTTACAAACCCATCCAGCTTTTTGGATTTTAATAATTTTAAAATAATTTTTATGGGACATAGAGAATTGTTATTGGCACATCAACTGGACAAATTTAATGATCGCATCGCATCGTATCGTATCGAAACGAATTAAATCGAGTTGGGTTGCATTAATGGCCGACAATCAATTTCAGATTTATGCCAGTCCCCCCCGAGCGCTTCAACATTTTGCATACGAAAACGAGAGAAGCTCGTAAAATATCAGACATCGAATCTTGGCCAGCCCCCGACAAAGGGGGGCAGCCCGAAAATGGCCTGCAATTAATTAAAAAACCATTGACATTCATAAAAAGTAAATTGTGGCAACAGGCAAGCGGAAGCAAACATAATGTCCCACTATTATGGAATTCATCAAACAATTTTACAGCACACCTCCCCAGATCCTGGGCCACAGAGGGATACCATACCGGTATTGGTACCAGGCGATCGAGTGCCAGGCGATGAGTATTTATTAACAGCGAATCGATCGCCGCTTCGATCCCGAAAACACCTGCCAGGCACAAAATTTCCAAATAGAGATGAGTGCGTGATGGACAGGGACTACAAGTTTTTTAACAATAATATTCTAAAAAATTATATATGAAAAAAAAATTATTCAATAGTGAAACTAGCTAGAAATAAAAAAAGCTCACAAAAAATTTAAAATATGTTTATAAAAAATACACGTTGTCACCTTTAAACAAAAATGTAATGGCAGAAAGATGCCGATGATGATGCTGTTGATGATGATGGTCTTTTGGGGCTGGTGATGCCTCTGATGGAGATGGTGATGGCCAAGACATTGGTAGGGATGACTTGGAGGTTGGTAGATGCAGGAGCCCCGAGCCGGTAACGAGCGCGAAATAATGCGCGAAATGTAGAGCAGAGAAATGGACTTTATCGGACGGGACTCGGCTGGCCTGTGACTGAGACCGGGACTGGAGGACCCAGGAACCCTGGATCCATCAACGGTGGCGACTGACAGAATTATAATCAATTAGTGGAGCGGCCGCGTGAGCGCATAAAATTATATATTCCACGGCAACGGGGAACTGCGACGGCTGGTCGAACAAAATTCGTGTAACGCGTAGTGCAATTTACTTTAAATTAAAATAAATTCAATTACGAGAACATGAAAATCCATTACGCAAATTATTGTCATTAAATGTGCAATTTGGTTGGCCAGCGTTTATGAAATTTTTTGATTAAATTTCTGACGCTTCGCTCAAAGCCATTAAGCCACCAAAACAGAAGGCCCAAAGTAGACTCCAGACGAAAGACTCAGGCAACGAACTTGCACATGTCCGCCCATATGGAGAAAGAGATGGAAACAGAGCCGGCTAATTAATTAATTATAATCCCAGCGATTAGCATAGATTTCCTCGCTCTTCTTTTTTGGATCCCCGAACCGCCACAGCAGCTTTCATTCATAGATCTTGGGTGCCCAGTTTTGGCCAAGTCACACGCCACTAAAAACGGGTTAGACTTGCTAAACGATTCGTTAGATAAGATATATGTTTATATGTATATATACATATACGTAAGTGATCGCATATGGTCAGCTCATTCACTCGCTCATTTGGTGCTTAGTTAGTTAGTAAGTTATTTAGTTGGTAAGTCAGTGACTGACTGACGCGTCTGATGGAAACAAGCCGCCGAGTGTCGCACTCAATTTGTTTAAGCAAGGCGCAAGTCACTCCGCTAATCAGTCTTTGATTTTTAGGGGACTTCACTTACGAATTTGGGGTAACTCCTAATACCGGACATGAGCATAACTAATTGCGTAGTGAAAAAAATGCCTATTCGAAAAAAAGAAATGGTTTTGGTTACATCCAAATCTCTGGATCTTCAATTGGATTTGGATTTAGTCTTCCCAATGGACCATATAGGCCTCCCATGCATCACTCCACATTTTGAATGGGGAATCTTGACAAAAAAATGAAAAAATATTTCATTCCCAGATTTTGATGCAGATTAATGGAGAATCTTTCTACAAATCGTTTAAGATGCCCCGCTCAAGGATCGGATGAAAATTGGCCAAGATATAGCCATCCCAATGGACTATATAGGCCTCCGAAGCATCACTCCACATTTTGAAGGGGATCCATCAGGGATTTTGACAAAAAAATAAATAAATATTTCATTCCCAGATTTTGATGCAGATTAATGGAGAATCTTTCTACAAATCGTTTAAGATACCCCGCTCAAGGCTCGGATGAAAATTGGCCAAGATATATATATATATATATATATATATATATATATAGCCTTCCCAATGGACCATATAGGCCTCCCAAGCATCACTCCACATTTTGAAGGGGATCCATCAGGGATTTTGACAAAAAAATAAAAAAAATATTTCATTCCCATATTTTGATGCAGATTAATGGAGAATCTTTCTACAAATCTTTTAAAATACCCCGCTCGAGGATCGGATTAAAATTGGCCAAGATATAGCCTTCCCAATGGACTATATAGGCCTCCCAAGCATCACTCCACATTTTGAAGGGATTGTGACAAAAAAATTAAAAAAATATTTCATTCCCAGATTTTGATGCAGATTAATGGAGAATCTTTCTATAAATCGTTTAAGATACCCCGCTCAAGGATCGGATGAAAATTGGCCAAGATATAGCCATCCCAATGGACTATATAGGCCTCACAAGCATCACTCCACATTTTGAAGGGATTGTGACAAAAAAATTAAAAAAATATTTCATTCCCAGATTTTGATGCAGATTAATGGAGAATCTTTCTATAAATCGTTTAAGATACCCCGCTCAAGGATCGGATGAAAATTGGCCAAGATATAGCCTTCCCAATGGACCATATAGGCCTCCCAAGCATCACTCCACATTTTGAAGGGGATCCATCAGGGATTTTGACAAAAAAATAAAAAAAATATTTCATTCCCATATTTTGATGCAGATTAATGGAGAATCTTTCTACAAATCTTTTAAAATACCCCGCTCGAGGATCGGATTAAAATTGGCCAAGATATAGCCTTCCCAATGGACTATATAGGCCTCCCAAGCATCACTCCACATTTTGAAGGGATTGTGACAAAAAAATTAAAAAAATATTTCATTCCCAGATTTTGATGCAGATTAATGGAGAATCTTTCTATAAATCGTTTAAGATACCCCGCTCAAGGATCGGATGAAAATTGGCCAAGATATAGCCATCCCAATGGACTATATAGGCCTCACAAGCATCACTCCACATTTTGAAGGGATTGTGACAAAAAAATTAAAAAAATATTTCATTCCCAGATTTTGATGCAGATTAATGGAGAATCTTTCTATAAATCGTTTAAGATACCCCGCTCAAGGATCGGATGAAAATTGGCCAAGATATAGCCTTCCCAATGGACAATATAGGCCTCCCAAGCATCACTCCACATTTTGAAGGGGATCCATCAAGAATTTTGACAGAAAATTGAAAAAATATTTCATTCCCAGATTTTGATGCAGATTAATGGAGAATCTTTCTACAAATCGTTTAAGATGCCCCGCTCAAGGATCGGATGAAAATTGGCCAAGATATAGCCTTCCCAATGGACTATATAGGCCTCCCAAGCATCACTCCACATTTTGAAGGGATTGTGACAAAAAAATTAAAAAAATATTTCATTCCCAGATTTTGATGCAGATTAATGGAGAATCTTTCTACAAATCGTTTAAGATACCCCGCTCAAGGATCGGATGAAAATTGGCCAAGATATAGCCTTCCCAATGGACCATATAGGCCTCCCAAGCATTACTCCACATTTTAAAGGGATCCATCAGGGACCCAATAGGACAATTAGCCAAGATGTAGACGACCCAATGGACCATAGATATCAAGATATAGCCTTCCCAGTTCTTCCCATGCATTATTCCGCTATTATTATAATTATTATTATTAAATCTTTTAAGGTACTCTTATTGAGGATACTAAGAAAATTGGCTAAGATTGTCAATGGTATAGATTATTTTGTAATATAGTATAATTTTTATAAAAGTTTCTTAAGATACATACTTAAAACTTACATTTATTTTTAAGTTATTCCTATTTCCATATATTTGCTGGACAAAGAAAGATCCTTCTACAATTTTTATTTACCCAATTTGGTTTTTACCTTTTTTCTGGTCACTCACTCGGTTGCTAAATGATTGCTGGGCCAGCTGCAGAGCTCCGGTTGAAAATTGCTAGACCAAACAAAAACCAAACTACTTAGCCGCACACTCGCCGCATCGGTAATTGAAAATCGATAATCTCTTTGAACCAGTTTGGTCTGCTGATCCCCTCTCCTGGCCTCCTAGCCCCTTCTGGCTAACTTGTGGATCCTCCAGCCATGTTGGCTTTTGTGCAGATATTTTTTTTTTTTGCAAAACCGCAAATCGTCTGCAAATTGTAACCGCAGATGGAGGTGAATTTCGGTAAGGGGATCGTGGAGGAGGCAATTGCGATTGATTTTAGCACGCTTAATGGTTATTGGTTTAGCTATGGCTGGATCAGGAACTTCACTCTGCCATGATGATGCCCTCCTTCTCCTCCTCCACCTCTCCTTGGATGGTAATAATCCTCTCCTGTTGCTGCTGCTGCCACACCATAAATTACAAATAATTCGATTTACACAAGATTTTCACTCTTAATGGCCGAAAATGGCCCCGGCCGTGAAAATAATGATGAAAACAAACAAAACTTAATAAGATTTTAAGCGAACTGCTGCGGGTAATTGCCCATCATCCCCTCGGACGGCTGGCCTGATTGAATAATCAGACAAATAGCAGAGGAATATGGCTTGAAAATGTGACCAATTCCTTGGCCAGAGGTCCAGAAACCTCGAGTCACCTCGTTGCCACATTTGCCACATTAAGCCATTAAATTTCGGCTGCCTCTGCTCTCGCTCTTGTCACCCAGATGCCACAAATGCCCGACTAAATGGCAAATTAGTGACTCGAATGGGGCTAAAAAGGTAGGCAGGACAGTTTCCTTTTTTTTGTTTCTTATAGGAGAGGGGGCACACCCAACTATGTCACAAAAAGGACACTGAAGAAAAAAGGCAAGAGATATCTTTGGGAAAGACATTTCTTATTCTCACAAGACTCTATATAGAAAACTACTATTATAGTTAATATTTTAATCTAACTTTAATTATAATAGGAAATCTATATTTTTGTCAGTGTTCTGTGGCAGCTGCTGGCTGCGTCCTATTTAATTTCACATACATATTTTTATTATGCTGCTACCGCTTTTCAGATTTTTGCACCGTCGCATGCCGCGGATGCCACGCCGGATGGCAATTTTAATTTGTGGCAAACTCGAATTATAATTCACATTGCAGCATGGCTGTTGGCCAAGTTAATTACTCCCGTTGCAATTATCGAAAGGCCATAGTATATCGGGTTTTTGTTTTGATCTCCAATCTTGGATTGGAGTTTCTCGTTTTCTATCTTGAAGTCTAAACGCCTGTTTTCTAGTTTCGGCAGATTCAGCTGATTAGCCTAATCTAATCTTACACGGTGCAACACCTACGACCAAAAAATGGTTTAATCAGCTCATTATCGATCCTAATGCCAGCTGCGTGGGTCTCCAGTCCCAAATCGAACTGGAATATATGCTAATGCGTCTAAGCGATCGGATCTCTTACACATGTTGCTGGCAGATAAGCTAAGGAGGCGTAGATAATGCCCGGCTAGAGACTTTTATGTTTATTTAATTAGCGCATTCATTTCGATTCAACTCGACTCGACTTGATTCGATTTGATTCGAATTATGAATTCACAGCCCGCATGGGAATGGGTTAGTAGGATGTTACACATAAAGGTCTATACTATATATAGGGTGAAATTTAAAATAGTTATTACTTGAATTTATTATTATTAAATCCCTTATTTAATCCAGTAATAACTCTTTTGGATATCCAAGCCCTTACTTGTAGCCATAGCCTCTCTTGTAAATCTGTAAAGTCACCTTGCGTGCCTGCAATGTCTCGTGTTAAGTTGTTGTTGCTTCTGCTGCTGCTGTTCGGGCTACCAATTGCAGGTTGGAACAGCAGCCTCTCCTGGGGATCGGGGATCTTGGAATCGTGTGGCAGCCATACATATGTGTCCACACACATCCATGCCAGACACACATGCTCTATGCTCAGCTCCACTGACATGTCGATAAGGATCAATGTTTAGCTGGGCTACGTTTCAATATCGAGTTGTACTGGCGGCACACGCTGCCATGATTTGGGGCGGGTCTATAAAAAAAAAGTATCGGGGAGGCAGTGGGGCTCCAAGTCTCCAAGCTCCAAGATTTTTACTTACAGCAACTTCGGTAGTCGATTGCCGTTTCTGTTGCTCTTTAAGTGTAAGTTTTTGTTTTTTTTTGAGCCCATATCCAAGCCATGATGAGTCATCATTTATATGGATAATGTCCACTTTATATAGCTTTCCCGATTCCCCACACAGACACACACGTATTGAGTTCGTTCCTCTTGGGTTTCATTCTCTTTTTGGGTGGCTTCGAGTGCTTTGACTTTTGCTTGTCAATGCGCGACGTCTTTGATAACTAATTGCCACGGCGCCAAATGTTTCTCATTTTGTCTTCTTATACTTTTCTTTTCTTCCTTTTTTTTCCTGTTTTGTTTTTTTTCCTTGTTTCTGTTCATTTACTGCCCTTTGGTAGTAATAAAAGTCACATCATTACCGTTTTGTCGCCGCTTTTTTGAAGCATGAGTCCTACACTAATGATTTATGTTTATTCGAAAATAAAAAAACTATTACCTTAAAAAAATATATAAAAATTAAATAAACATAAAACTAATTACAAGTACAAGGAAAAATTGCAATTAGGATACAAAAGTTAGTCACATCTTATTTATTTTAAGTCTTAAAGTCATACTATACCCCTTGGAAATAAAAGAAAGCCTAGAAATAATACGAATAATATGATATTCCATTAATAAAAATCAAAATTAGAAACTCAAAACTTACATGATATTTCATAAAAAATAACATCTTAAAAATATCTCTGGGTAAACTTATCTTTCAACAAGGTGATTCAAAGATAATCTGATACATTTCTGCCCAACATCAAATATCTGAGATTATCTCATCATTGATCCCACACTACATACAACTTGCCCGAATATACATATATGCATATATGTAACTGGATTTCTGATTTCATTCACATTTGATCAGTTTTTATGTTTCTCACCCCTTTGCCGCGCCCTTCCCCTTTTCTATCCCTTCGTGTGCGTCACATACAGCATAAAGTTCGTTGCCTAAGTCTTTTGTTTGTCTGAATGAATTTATAATTTCCGGATTTTGCTTCCCATCACTTGCTATAAAAATAAACAGATGTTTGGCTATGATTTTATAGGCAATTTCATGATATATTTATATACACACAGATATTGATATTTTTCAGGGCCAAACAGATTTGGTTTTACGTTCAATTCCGAATAAATTGAATTAAGATTTCTGCGAAATTTCATTAGCATTTAACTGTGTTTTGGTTTCGGTTTCAGATACTCCATTCTCTGGTTGTGGTTACTAGCTTTTCAAAAATTGCAAACATTTTCGTTTTCCATTTTCATTTTCATTTCCATTTCCATTTGTTGTTGCCAGGATTAATCAAAGTGGCGCTAATTAGTTTGAGTCGTTTGGATAATTGCAAATTAAACGCAAACTTAATTGCGCCGACACACGAAACACACACACACAGCTCACTGGCACACACACGGGCAATTACATTATCCAGCAGATACAAAAAAAGCTACAACAAAGCTGCATTTTGTCTCGCAAGGCAACAAAATAATACATACACGAAGAAAGAAAAAAGAAAATGAGCAGCAAAAAAATTTCTTGAATTAAATATTATATTATGTATTTAGTTGTTGTTGGACAGTTGCTTCTGGTGTTGTTTTTGTTGCTACTGCTCACTAGTCGTGGAATTAGCAATTAAGTTCGCGTTGTAGTTAAATTGAATTAAAACTATACAAAAAAGCGCTTTAATCGAATGTTTCTGTGCAAATTTGCTAACAAATTAAATGCACTAACTAAAATAGAATAAAGATGTTAGACAAATAGCTGGCGTGCACTGGCAAAAAAACCTATAAGCTATATAATTAACTTAATTGAGTGGTAATTAAATGCAAACAAACCTGGTTAACGTTTAAATCAGTTAGGATGTATTACTAAAAGTTAACAAAGGGTAGGTAAAAAAATAAAATTTATTAAGTGTTATTAAGAAATTAAAAATATTTTAATATTTTTAAAATTGTAATTAATTTTTCATCCAAATATACTGTTGTGCAATCGCTAAAGTCAGAAAAAAAACAAATAACTAATCTAATAGCATATCAAATCGAAGGTGGAGTAATTAAAATGCAGTCTCTTAATGTCACCGTTAATTAGCCCCCTTAATTAATGATTATTAATATGGTTGTTCTACCTCCTCCCTGCCTCCCTTTGCCCCAAAAGCCGAAGCCATATACTTATACCGCCAGCCCCTCACCTCTTGGCTTGATTATTATGCAAATTAATTGTTTGGATCTCGCGGTTGGGTTCTCTTTTCTCGATTTTTTTTCTCCTGCATTTGACGAACTCATTGAAATGCATAAAATGTTTTCAGTCTCGAAACAGGGGCCAGAGGAATGAAATTATACAGGCCCAAGGAGGGACCGTCGGTTAAACATGATTATCACAGTTCCACCTCATCGCAATTATCAGGCCATGTGAGGAGGAGCCCTGTCCGAGACTTTTACTCTCCGATCTCCGGTCTTTTTTTGGATCGATTATTGGGCCCACAGAAAGAAAAAAATGAGCGTCTGACCAAAAAATCTGGTAATGGAATTAGGCAACTTCGTGTTTTATAAATGTTATCATAAATATTCCATTTTATTAATTACCGCGCATAATTCACCAACAAAATCGAAGAGACTGGGCGACTTAGAGACATACAGACAAAGAAATCGCCAAAGATTCCAATGTTACTCCTCTCTCTTCGAATTTGACTTTGATTCCGTCTCGTCGAGTCTCATTAACATATTTAATTTGTTTCTAATTTATTCATAAATTTATATTTGTGGCACCCTCCTCTTGTTTTTGTTTTTGACCAAGACTCCTTTCTTCTCCTCATTCCGCTCCGGCCCCTTCACTCGCTGATTTATGGGAAGACCACTGATTAATGGCAGCTCCGGCTCCGGTCTTTAGTCTCCAGTGTTTTGGGGCTTGGTCTCCAGTCTCCGGTACGCCGGTACTCCCAGAAATCCGACTGGTCCGACTGGGGGCTGTGAATCAGTTCTCGGTTACAAATTCTCTTTCATTTTTCCCTAAGTAGGTGTTGTTACGCACATTATAGTGGGGCTTTTGTCCATTAGGCCGCGGCTTATGGCTAATTTGTGGGAATTACCAATACAATACAAAGAGATGATCAAGAGCTCTGTGTTTCATTGGTCTATGCCAGGTGTGAGGTATAATGGGGTATATTAGTTTGATTAGTTATACTGAATGGTTTTATGTTTGACTGAGAATTCTGGGGGAAAGAGGCAGTTATAATTTGAAGAATTCTACCATTCTTTGTCTTGCCTTCTTAAAATATATATCCAGAAGTAGTATGATGCAATATAGAATTTATTTTATTTTTTGAATTTATTGAAAATTCTTTGTTAAATACACACAATTGAATAATTTATGGGCTTAGACCTACAGTGAACCAGTAAAGATTTTGCACTTGAATTTGGAATATCCGCCTTGAACTCCTTTCCTGTCATTGGTTTCTCCGTCGGCTAGCTGACCACATCGTTGCCATGTCCGTTTTGTCGCAGCAGTTCCAGCTTCAGTTCGTGCTCCCGCGCTTTCAGACGCAGTGCAGCAATGGAGGAGGTTCGACGATCCTCGGGCGGTGTTGCAGCTCGGGGAGGCGGGGGCAGAGACACCACTGGCGGGGGCGGCGGCGGCAACTGGCGCTGAGGCGAGTGGGCCAGGGTTAGAGCCACGGGAGCGGTCTGGGTGGGTGATCCGCAAGGCGCCTGGTGGGTCAAGGCGATCCCCACCAGCTGTTGGGGCGACAATTGAGCCGGCTGCACTCCCAACTGGGGAGGCGGCGGTGGCGCCACTTGGGGCGGTGGCGGATGGATGCTCGGGTGCTGGGAGGCGTGGCCGGAGGCGGGGGAAGTGGGCGGCGAGGCGAGCAAATGGTTGGGCGAGTGCAGGTCCGGGGATCCCACCAGTAGAGCTGGTGGTTTTCCAAGGGGCGGACCCCTGGGCACCGCCGTCATATTGGCCAGCAGCGATTGAAAGGAGCTGGAGGGATACATTCCGGCCATTCCAGGTGGCAGCATGTGGGGAGGAGCCCTGGAATTATTTAAAGAAATGATTTTATTTTCAAAATTAAAGTATTCATGTTTTTTTAAATATAAAATTTAAATATAAAAATATATATATAATAAATATAAAAAAATATAAAATGTTTTATAAACTGGTTATTTTAAGTAGGCTTTGACTTTAACTTTAGGCTGAAAACTGCCTAAAAAGCTCTGTAAATCAAAAATGACAATCTTCAGCTCACGATTTTAAAGTTTAAATATTAATTTTTGCTTAATTCAATGTTTTTATTAAAGGATTTATGAATTCAAAAGACAATTTGGAGACAATAAAGCCTATTAAACCTAACCTTGAACTGCCAAGCTGCCAATGACATTCCATTTTATTTGTTGTGAGAAAGATATAGCTTTTGTCTCTAACATACTATACATAGTCTAAATTAAAGTAATAGGATAGAATTCCTTCTTTAAACTTAATCCTCCTGGGATTACTTACCTCTGGAATTGGTTAAAGTAGCCCGACGGAATCATGGGGGCGGCGGAGAGGTGCGGATAGCGGAAGGCGGCCAGGTTGGCGGCGTGTTGGGCGTCGAAGGGCTTGCGCAGCTGGAAGCCCAGGTGGGTGAAGGGATTGGGCGGTAGGGCGGCCCCCACCACCGTCTGCATGCTGGCGGCGCCGGTTGGCAGGTAGGGATTGTACGGATGCGACTGGGGTCCGACCTTCTCCTGCTTGCGCCACTTGGCGCGCCGATTCTGAAACCAGACCTGGAAAAAAAGGATGATGGGAACCATGAGTTATGCGCCGCTGGCAGGCTACTGTATCCCAGTATCCAGGGTGGAGTGTACCTATCCCTGCTCCGATGTCCGGTCTCCACTCCCGAACCATCATCCAATTAATGGGCGTTGTTATTGAAAACGCCCCTTTAATTAGTTTTTAACATAACAATCTGAATACGGTGCCCGATGCTACTGATTGCGCCAGTCCTCCAGTCGAATAGGAGTCCCCAGTCGGAATGGATATAGGCAAATAATGTTGTTTAGCATGAGCAGTAATTAAAAAGAAGCGGCTGCAGCGACTTCCCGGCCATAAACTGACCGGGCATGTAATGACTGGCACTAAAACAGAATTAAATGAATTTCTCCTATCCTCTTTTAGAGATCCTCTAGTCCCTTCCCGCGTCTATCCGTCCATCTGGCTGTCAGTCTCTAGCTTTTTCTCGATTTCATTAGTAGCGACATGCTCCATTATTTTTCAATTTTCAACATTGTTGGCTGCACGTGGGCCACGCGAATTAACCGCAAATCTGTGCATCCTCAAGAGCCCTGAATTCTCCTCTGGGTCTTACCTGAATGCGCGCCTCGGTTAATCCAATTTTCATCGCCAGCTCCTCTCTGAAAGCAGATGAAAAAGAAGCCACTGTTAGTTTCGTAAAAAAATGCAATTGTTTAGGGCAGATAATCAATTGGAATGGTAAAGAATCCGTCCAGATAAAGACCAGTATCTAGGCCAGTCTTTGAAGAATAGTGCCTTTCTACACGCTTCTCAATTTTCTGACCTCAGATCACCTCTTAAAGCTTTTTTATTAAAAATTAATTGAAGCCTATAGTATAATCAAAGGTGATTTGATTTATTTGCTTAATTAATTGCAAAGCTAAGCATTTAAATAAGCCCGCAGCCTAATGAATTGTAAACTGTTGTGATACTGGAATAAAAGTTGATCTAATTGTAGCTGCCATTGACTCTGTGAGCTTGTATTTTTTGTTTCGATTTTTGTTTAAGCTTCGTGCGGTCTCAATTAGCGTTCACTTTGGTTCCTCGTCTGAGAAGTGACTGACTTTTAATTTATGGCAATTACTGTAGCTGTCTTTCAGCCACATTGCTGCATGCTAATTGCGATCGTTAGAGTTTCTTAGGGCGAGGAGTATCCAGACTCCTCGGTTTCGGTTTTATGGCCATCATCACAGAGGGGGCGATCGGGTTCGAACTCTGGTCCGAATAAGATCGATCGATCCACTCAGGGGGGGTCGTCGTAGTCATCGTAGTGGTCGTCATAAGCATTATTATTATCATCTGAACGCTCTCATTTTAGTCGTATCGTAAAACCGAGAATCAACTTTCGAGCCTTTTGTCGCGCCTCGATGAGCGATTTATGCAAATTTCTTTTCTTCTGGGCCAGCCTGGCCGAACAGGGCATTATCGCACTTTGTCATATGTTACTCACCTCGTAAACACGTCGGGGTAATGGGTCCGGGAGAAGGCCTTCTCCAGCTCCTCGAGCTGAAAGCTGGTGAAGGTTGTACGATAGCGCCGCTGCTTCCGCTTCGGGGCATACTCGTCCGCCTCGCCGTCACTGTTCCCGTCCGAGATGGGGCTATTGGTGCCGCCACTGGCTCCGCTCGCTGCACTGGCTGCACCACTGCCAGAAACCGAAACAGTTAGCGCCGCACCGGCCGCCGATGATCCGGGGGCACGATCCACCAGGGCGACGGCATCCGGGTGCGCTAGCTTGGCTTCTTGCGGTAGTTCCTCCAGCTTGATCTCCTCCGATATGCCCATAATCCAAAAGGGGGCACTCTCAATCCTTGAAGGCAGCAGCTGTAACAATATGATTTAAAATTTAATTAACAATACAATAGTTAGTTGTAAGATATTAAAAGTTATTGTTTAATGTTTAACGTTAAAAAAAGAGGCAGAGTTGGCTAGTTAGACGCGCATTAGAAGCTCATAATTCAATAAACGCTAAACGTACAATTATCGTGCACTTTATTATACCAATTTCCGTAATTTGCCATCTAGCCATGACCAAGTCATCGGCTGGGTCGGGACTCGCCACTCGAGGTTAGCTGCGGTTACACTGGCCAACTCGGTTACGGTCTGGGGTTCAGTGGGAGAAGGTCTGCGAAGGTGTGGCGGAATTTGTTGTGGGAAGTTAGTCAAGAACCTTGACAATAGGACTATAGTTGTATTATTTCCAAGATAGTCCCCTGTCTTCTAAGAATATTCATCTTTTTGTATGATATTTATTTTTTATACAAACTAAATAAACTACAACCAGAAGCAGTCTGTCAATAAATCAACATATCCATCAACCCTCTGCTGCAGAAACTCGTTAAAGATTTATCACAATACACGCCAATAAAACGTTAATTTATTTCTGTTTCCCAAAGGGGGCTTGCTTTAGCACCAAATCCCGACAGCTTAGTGTTACTATCTTATGGATTAGTTAACTCTTCTGCGGTCGCTAAGCGTGCCTTATGGCCTTGCAGCCACTGGAGATGGAGAGAGATTCATCTGGGGGTCTCATCTCCGGCCTGAGGTTTCCACTCAATGCCTGCTTTGATGCAAATCGATGACCACAGCATGGGGCAGTGGCAGGGGCAGCTGTCCGTCAGCTGATCTCTTCCATCAACACGTTCCAAGAGCGATGAGTTGGGTTTATTTTACTTTTTCCAGCAAACATCCGACAGTAAGACAGTAGACAGCAGCCACACCAGCTTTCATGTGCAGATCGTTTGGAATTTTAATTAAATTGGGCGGCACCTTCATTTTCATCATCATCAACTCAACGGCCGGGGCGAGTGAGTGCAGCCGGTTTTTGGTCTTCTATCAGATCAAATTAATATCAGGTGCCAGTCTTTGGGTTGGCTTCCTCTTTACTTTTCCTCCAGTTCTGCGGAGGTTGGGAGTTTGGCAAATTCATGTTTTGCTAATTAATATACGACGTCGTTTAATGACAACTAAATGGTTAATGCGCCGGCCGGCCGGTGTAAACTTCCATGCTGCAAGACCTTCGTCGATGTCAGGAACATCCTAAGACATCCAGGGTCCGGGTCCGGATCGGGGTCCCATGCCCAAAAAGCACACACATAGCCCCGGCTTGATTGATGGCCGTCGTGGCTGCTTTCGGCCGCCGCCGTTCGTTTGACATCTCTACATATATCAAAATTGTCCAAATACCTTGTTAAATGGCAAATTAGTGTGGCTCTGATTGATTTAGTTGCATTCTTGTTGCGCGGAATGAAGTTGCAAGCGGCAAATAATCGAAGACAGTCAGCAGAAACAGTACACATGAAGAAATTATTAAGACATGTAGTTTGAAGCCTTGGCAGTCATGGGAAGATAACTTGGGGAAATTTCTGTAAGTGCACTTCAACTGGTTCATGAGGTTGTCCAATGTCATTCCTTCTCCAGCTCCTGCAGTGGCATCTTTCTTCACCATCATCGCGGGACTACTACTCATACCTCAAAACTAAGACTCATTGTCAGTTCATAACTCATTTCTTGGCTCGATCATAACTTTCGTTATGAGTTGGACTGTCAGTTGCCAATGTTGTCGACGAATTCCGCGCATTGACAGCTGACAAACTTAATTTGCGGGCCGCAAATTAATAAATTAGTTGTACGAATTGCAATTATGCAGCCCCCTGTTCACTCACTCCTCTTCTCTGATTATTATTATTTTTTTTTTTGAGTTCATTATAGGAGCCGCACTGATTAATTCATTGCATGCGAATCCAAAGACGAATCCCAATACAAACTGTGAGCAGCTTAGAGCCATGGAATTATGTGGGGAATGTGTGCCGTTTGGCTTTGTTGTGTTGCCGCCTTATAATTGTATCCGCGTTACGACTTTATTATTGCCATTCGAGCTGATGGAGGAACAGGAGGACCAAGAGTCGGAATCCTACACTGATTGACGTTTCGTTGGGTAATTAAAAGGCAGAGAGTCAGAGTCAGAGCCAGAGACTGGAGCCTAGTTCACTGGAAACTGTCAAGTTTTGACGTCTGCCTACCGATTTGGCCAGCTCACTGGCATGGCTTCATTTAGCCATTTGGCTGCCACTGTGGCAACTAATCAAGTTAACGCTGCACTTGCTTTGCCCAAATGCAGTTACTTGTCGTCTCTCCAGGAAGCCACGTTTAGCAATGGAAACACCCAAGGGAGGAGGCGGAGGAGGAGCTGGCTGGATGGTTGGGGTATTCCTCTCGAGCGGGGGCGATTTCGTGGCTAACATTTTGACACAACTTAGTCCCTGTATGCTAATCAGGCCGAGCGCCAGCTCAAATGTCTCAGATCTCAGACTCTCCAACTCCACCTCCGTTAACGTCTGCATCTCTGATTCTCAGTTCCAGTCCGAGTCTGAGTCTGAGTCCCATGTCTGAGTCCAAGTCCGAGTTTTGAGTTGCAGTCGGAGTCTGGCAACTTGTTTGCGGTTGCTTGTTCCGTTTAGAGATAAGCTCCATTAGTGTCTGGGGAAATATTTAAGAGCAACATTGTAGGTTGTGTGGGTTTCCTAACCCAGCCCAGTCATAAAGGCACTGAGGGAAAAGGGTTATTTCATTTGTTCTTAGATTCTTTGTAGAAATAGGTCTTAAAACACAATTCTTCAAGGGAAAAAATCAATACAGTATTTAAGAAAATTAAATTATCTTCACTCTTTGAATAGGATACGTTACAAAAATTATTAAACTTTTTAAACAAAACCCTAAACATTTCTTACAGTGCAATACATATGGAAAATTAAGAAATTAATTCGTAATACAGGACAAGTGTACTGTGGTACTTCTATTCGGTTGTCCACTGTCCGCTTGGCCAGTGTCCGTTTGTCCGTTGTCGTCACTTCTGTCATCTCGATAAGCATCAATGTTTCTGCCCTGCCTGGCTGGCTCCACAACTCAAATCCCCAACAGCTCTCCTGTGCAGTCGAAGACTCGTCTTCGTCTTCTTGCTGGGCTCCTTCATGTTTGGTGTCGTTTTTATGGTTGCACTTTTGTGTTTTTAGCTCCTCCAGCTCCAGCTTTAGCTCCGAGTCCAGCTCCCGATCACTCGGATCGCCGGATCGCCCTGCGATTCTCCGAGCTGTCTGGGGACTGTTGTGCTGGCATATTTCATTAAAAGCCGGACGGCGAGAGGGACGGCATCAGGTAGAACAGCAAACAGAAGCTCTTTTCTGGCATTTTGTTAATGCGTCTCCGTCTCGGGGATCTCTTCTGGCCCACAGTCTTTCGGTTTTCAGGCTCCAGTTTTCCAGTCTTGAGTCTGGGCCAGTATCTGGGCTGCTTATTTATGGGTTTACATTAGGCTAAACCACTTTAGTCACACTTTGATGATCGGCATTGTAATTTCCCCAAGTCCCCCTATCTCCTGGCTCCTCTGCTGGATAATGGCAAGCATTTTGGGTGGCTTAACATTTGGCCCCTGGGCCGAAAGCTCACTCAATCCGATGCCCGATTACCATGTGGTGGTCCTCCACAACACTCCACACACTTGATCGATTGTCTGCGCGACATTCGGAACTCTCCGTCCCTAATAGTCTCGCGGGTGATAAGGTCAATTATTAATTTTTGAGTCACCCAGCCGAATGCATAAAACCGATATCGAAAGCAGCTGAGTCTTTATCCCATTTTTAAGCTGCACCTGAGCCGAAGTCGGATTTTGGATTCGGTGTTCAGAGTTCACCTTCCAGTTGTTGGTTGTTTGTTTCTTGGCGCCGTCTTTTTGGCCAGGTGCGATAAGGCAGCATTCTTGTTTCTGGCCAGGCGCCGTCTCTGTCTCCATCTCAGGCCCCTGCCATTGACTCTACCTCTGCCTCTACCTTTGTTTTTATTTTTATTTTTATTCTTGGCTATACGTTATGGACCTCTAATGCACACACTCCCAATTATAATTAGTTTATTCATATCCTGTGTCGAAGCTGCTGCCTCATTTGTTGTTCTTGGGGCCAATCTTAATTCAATTTACTGGCTATCAGTTTGTGTTTTAAAACGAATATGGAGATGCTCTTACTTTACCTTCTTCTATACTACCATATACTACCATAGAATTATGCTATTGTTTATAATATTTTTTGATTGTTTTTGAAGGATGGAAAGTACTTAAGAAGAAGTATTATATATTCTAAAATATTTTGTAGAATCTAAGATTATATTCTACAATTTACTCTATATTATACATTTTTAAGAAACAGATCTTGTATTAGGTTTAGTTTAGAACATTTCCCAATCCTGTTAGGGTATTTCAATTTCATTTTATTGCCTCGTATCTTCACCTGTGGCCACCCTAATGGAGGAGATTGCTGGACGGTAGCCCTAAGGTAGTAGTCGCAGGTTCAACTTGTGAGTCAGTCCCGGGTCCCGCAACCCAGATGTCTGTCTTCCGATCCGTCCGTCCGTCCACTCTGAATGGTGATGCTGAGGTTGTAGCTACAACCTTAGCCTGATGCCTGATGCCTGATGCCGAGATGCAAGGCCAATTACTCATAAAATGCATGTTAAAAACAGCAGTTGCTGGGTCTGTCCAGGGAGGAGGATCTGGGGGGGATTAAGGTGGATTGTTGGACAACTGTTGTCCGACGCCATCTCCATCTTCAGTTCGAGCTGCAGCTCCATTCTGCCCTTTGTCATTGTCTTGTGCGGTTTGATAAGCGAATCCGAGGCAGACGCTGGGCAATTTGAAGTCGAGACGTTGATTTCTCATGTTTGCATGTTCCATTTGCTGGAGTGGGGTAAGGGAATTAATGAAGCACATCTCAATGGAAGCTGGTTGAAAGAGGTTGGGAACTGGCGCCAAAAAACAACGAATTGCGACGATTGGTGTGTGGCAATCACTTATTAACCATCGAAATTCCGGTGCCCCCTTCAAAAGGCAGCGCCCACAAATTGGGAGTTGTCAAACAATCAAATCAGAGAGTTCATGTTCTCAGATAACTGCCAAAATAAGGGAAAATACTTTTGTTTGTATCTACGAGATACGCCAGGCAGTATCTTAAACAGTATCTGGCAACAAGTTTTAATTGTTTGTTGCAGTAATTGAATTGAACTAGTCGGGGCGCGTAAGAACATATTTTAATTTTGGAAACCTACTAGCTGCTCCCACCACCCATAAAAAATAGTAAGGCCAATCATATCTCACTATCTCCTTGGCAAGATACTATCTTAGAGATACACAGACCCCAAAGCTAGTTATTTGCGTCACCCGAAAGTCACATGGCTATAATTATTAATTAAATCAGTCGGTCCAAGTACTCGATTATCGCTAGGAACTGGAACTCCCAGATCTCACTGACTTCTTGCCTTCTTTGTTGTGGGTCTATCTAGACCAAAATATCTGTCTATATTTGTGTTTTTGGTTACTCCAAACTCGAGGCCCTTGTCCACGTCAAGAAGTGAAGTGGTCAGGGGGCTTTTGACAAGATTATCGACGTGTGATACCCCCGTCCAGTTAATTTCATTTATTTTGTAGGTACACACGAGTACATACCGAAGACTCAGCCCCCACTTTTCCAGTTCTTGCTCTGGTCTAACAATAAAAAATATTATTTGAAAAATAAGAATGAAAAAATGAGCAGTTGGAAAAAAACGTGATTTATTGGCACTGACTGCGCCGCTGACAATTTGTACTCTTTAATGGTGTTTAATTAAACCCAATCAGTGATAAACCCATCGAGCTATCAGCAGGAACCAAAGTCTTTTCAAAAATTGAGTTAATCAAATTCTTATTTCATTTGCTTCGATTTGCCTGATATTTGTCTGATTTGATATGTCCAGGTGGGAAATTAATCAAATTTAATGATATTTAATTTTCAGTTGACTATATCTTTGTTTTTTACCCTCTTCAAACTCATCGAATAGATTAGACAGCGAATTATGAAATATATATATGGGAATATATATGTATATATATATATATATATATATATATATATATATATATATATGAAATATATATATATAAATATATATACTTGTAACATTTGTCAATCATGGTGAGAAGTAGGTTAGCCTCAAGGCGTGCTTTCAGATTATCAAGGGAGTTTTTGGGGGGTAGTGTAAGTTTTATTATCATAAATGGGGTGGGGTTAGTTTCATTGAATGATCTTGCTTTTAGATATTTTTTTAGTTTTATATTATAATGATATTTAGAGATGACTTAGAAGTTGCTTGTTTTGAGAATGAATAATGAACTGGGAAGTTATTTTTTTCGTTTGGCATTTAACTATATTATGACTATTAATTATTACTATATATATAACTTATAATGACTAAAGCTATGATTATAATATTATTTGAATATGACATTAAATGAGAATTCTATAATGAGATTTCTATAAAATGCTACAGATCACTATATTTTAAATGTATAATTATATTTAAATGTATGGATTTAAACTTGGAACTAAAAAGGTTAGAGAGTTTTTAGTTTTAATGCATTTTAAATTGTACTTTTTCCATTAATGAATACGACACCCAGATTTCGATCGGAGTTTGAATAAACTCACAATAGAGATATTTTAAAAGTCATTTTTAATGATTTTTATAAAGTTTATGGAGGCTTGGAAACATGTTAGGTTAAAATACAAAGCTTTATAGACTTTAAATTATAGTATAAATTATATTTGGAGTATTTATAAAATATTTCCCTCAGTAATGAACATTAAACATTTTGTAGTTATATATGTATATATTTTTGTATATATATATATATATATATATAGACTATTCCGATAGTCTACTGATTCTACTTCATTTAGATTACATTAAAGTAATGTTCAATCCTATGTTATTTTCCCAGAAGAACTCACCTTCCTTATCCCTTCACTGTATGTGATATCACCAAAGTCCTTAGGCCTAAGACTTCAAAGTGATCTATAATATGTTAATAATATTTTCCGATTTTTCCTATTATTGCTGTCTCTGTCTCCGGCGGTGTTATCAGTCCTCTCACCCTCGCACTCACAGAAACCCCAACACTTTGCCGTCGGGCTTTGGTCACTGGGAATATCAAAAAACCTGGGGATTGCAAAGTATCTTTTGGGGCTTATCCCTGTATCTTTGTTTATCTTCCAAGTTATTGGCACTAGCACACTATTTATTTTGAAACGATAAGCGATATATGTTTACCGTTCGTATCGAATCGAAATCGGATCGAAGCGAAAGGTGAAACAGAACCGAACGCGACGACGAAGGTGACCGGGCTGTTTGAAAGCCGCCAGCGAACTACACGGCCGGCAGTCGTCGCACCGGTGAAAACTCAGGTGGGTTTTGGCCCAAAAACAACAACATCAGGCTAAAACAAGAACTGGTTGTTGAAGTTAAAGTTGGTGTTGTTGCTGCTGCCGGCGAAGAGCGAGAGGGAGCTATGATGCGATCGGAGCGTGTCGATCGATCGTCGCAGGTGTCGCAGCAGGTGAGCGAGTGGAGAGACCCCGCCTCTCCTTACTCTCTCTGTGCGTTGGTTGGAAAGAGTCGGAGCGAGTGACAAGCGACCAGCCTATGAGAGGCCAATAATGGCGGAGAGTGTACTTGTATGGGTGTGTGTGTTGGCCTCTTCTCTCTCGTTCAACTGCTCCCCATCGCCCCATCTCTGTCGCTGTAATTGAATAAGCCCCGCACAAAGTGCAATAAATTTGATTAGCAAAATGGAAATTTATTTGCCCCTCATCGTCTTCTTCTTTTTCTCCTCCATGACTTCCTCCTGCGTTTCCATAGATGCATGCGTTTTGTTGCAGTTGTTGTTGCGGCTCATAAATTAAATAATTTAGCCAAGAAAAAGAGTTTCGAAAGGGGGGCGGGGTAGGGTATGGGGCCGAGCCCTCCATATAGGACCTTGGCTAGTGTTAAGGGCCTCGTTAATGACTTTGTTGGCTTTATTGGATGATTGCCGAAGTCTGACGCATCCGTAAACTGTCTTGTTGGCCCTTTGGAGTTGGGTTGGGGTGTCAAGTGAGTCGAAATGCAATAGCCCGTGGAAAGGGTTATATCATTATACCAAAACTAAATAATACCATAAAAGAGAGTACAAGAATGGTCGTCACTATTCAGGCTTTTAAAGGGTAGAAATAATTTCTATATTTTAGAAGAATCAACATTTGGTGAAAGGTATTCCAATAAATGGATTCTATCTAAACTGAAATTGAAAAAAAAACTTATTTTCTTAGATTTTCTTTTATTTTCAATTTTTTTTTAATTTTTTAAATTATTTATTTGTAGGGACAAATTTTATTATCTGAAGATTTCTTCTATGAAGATATTACTCATACGCCCTGTGTTCAAGATAAGACATTCACGTTTTAAATCCTTTTTATCACTATTTTTATTTAAGTTTTGGTATAAATAATTAAAATAGAATATAAATAATCATAATACCTATTAAAAATGTATGATAAATATAACCTTAATATTATTTAAACCATAAATATAATTATTTAAAGTAAATAAACACCTTTGCTTCCAAAATGACTTGAATAAATTCTAAAAAAAAAATTCCCATTAATTTGAAATCCATTCTTCTAAATGAAATAATCAACCCCCTTCCGGCAACCCATTGTAATTCGATATAATCGTTTTAATCCAATGTAAACTGTTTCTCATTCCACTGTAAACAAAAAAGGTGAACCGAGGCATTGCCATTTTAGAGTGAACCTAACAGATTCCATTCCTTGATAACTACTTCATTAGGCCTGATATAAGTCGGCCTTATATATCGACAGCTTCATTCCAGCAGCAGCCCACCACTCGGTGTGTAAACCCCCCACCCACGGCTCCATGGTCACTCTGCCACTCGGCTGGCCACCCCCCTGTGGCACACACCCCGTCTGCCATTTGTAGCCCAATTTGCTCGTATCGCAAGGCAATAAATAAAGTGTTAATGGCAATTGCATACAAATAGTTTGGTGTTGCCATTATATTGCCATATTATCCCATTGTCGGGGCCTTAACAAGAAGTAAACAATGCGACGCTCTCTGTCTCCATCCGATTCGAGTTGCAATTGGAATGGAAACGGGACTGGGACTGCGCTGGGACTGTGACTGGGAATGGGAGAACGGGGGAATGGGAACAGAGTTGGCGATCGGAGTCGACTTGGCTGCACTGCAGCCAATTTCACGCTTCATTTACAGGCGAAATGCAAACAAAAGAGCGGCGACCGTCGAGGAGTGACCGTCGACCATTTGGCCATTTGTCGGGTTCAATGGACAGCAGGTCGGTGCACAGGGATAGTAACAGGGACTGGACTGGGGACAGGCCTCGGGATCGGAATCGGGATCGGGCAAATAGAGCACTGAGCTCTTCAGTATCTCGTCCCCATGTGGCCGTGTCAATCAGCTCGTCGCGCAAGGTGTGCACTTGTAATACCCTGTAATTGGAGGTGAGAGAGGGTATGTGGTTTATGGCTGATACTCAAAAAACTAGGAATCTTCATAAATATATTAATGAAAGTGTTTTGAGATCACAGAATCTTATGAATGTCTGTTGGAAACATTGTTAATCCTTTTTCTTACAAATTATGAAATTGGTTTATTACTTCTACAGTATTTCTATATGTTTTTTTTATAAAGTTTTTAAATAAAAAACCTCGTCCAATTGGTATCACTTAGTCGAACATCTAACTTTTCCTTCCCATTTTGGTCACGATTCGGGTCCACTCTAGGCTGGCTCTTGTCCAGCTCGTATCGCTCCACATGGCGGAGTCTCGCCAGGAAAACAAAAAAAAAACAAAATACAGAGCCACAGTCAGAGCCAGAGACAGAGACTCAAAGTGAGAGAGTCGCGCATGCGCGCACGTCCTAATGTAATTATTATCTCAACAATTGAATTTCCGGTCCCGACTCTGGACTCTGGCTGGATCCACTCCTGCACATGGGACAGATGTCGCGCAAAACGTTACAAATGTTCACTTAATTGCGCAATTAAATAATTTTATTTCTGCTCCGCGCCGTTTTCCTTTGCTTTTCCCCTTCATCCTCATCCTCATCCTCATCCTCATCCATCCATACCACTCGTCCAGTCGATCCTCTTGTCCCTCGGTTGGCAGTTTCTCAAATGTTTCTCCTTAGGCTCGATCCCGATAGCAAACAAATTGCTGCCAAGTGGCCAGGTTGGCTCGAACTGTCCCTATCGACTGTCCGAGGTGTCTTATTCATTATGGCCATTATGCAGCTTAGATAGAAGAATTTACCATTAACCAGTTACTTTTTTAGACATGTGCCAGCTGGAAAAATGGATTTTTAATGTGTAGGATTTCCTTTCAGGTCAGTGTAGGAGGAGGAGGAGATTAATTTTATTTAAAATAGATTGACAAATAAAAAAAGCAAATTAAATTATACTCTAAAAATAGTATCTATTTTGTAACAATTTCTTGAGATTAGAGGAGTTGAAACTACTTTATGAGAACTCTTAAATATCTATTGTTTTGAAGACAATTTTAAATTATTAAAATGTATTATTATATTTATTTTTACTATAAACTCACTAGCGAATTAACCCACTAACTATTACATCATATTTATATCTTAATCGCAATCCCCTTATGTACCCCCATAATTTATTCGATTAATGGTTGTGGAATTTGTACTGAAGCTTGCCAATTACTGGCATTACTTTGACATAGATTTCCCTTAAACCACCCACATTATTCCGACTCCCAGCCAATCTCGAAAAAACAAAACCCAAATAAAACAGTGAAAATGGTGGAGCAAACGAAACGCAACTGTAAACGATACCAAATTATATTTAATTACGTGCGATTAGTTAGGGTTACTGGAGTCGCGCGATGAAATGCCGTTGATAAGGCCCCGCCCGTCACCTGGCCCATAAATAGTACTCCCAACCATCCAACCATCCAACATTACAACGAAATACAACAAACTATCCGGAATAGCGATCCCAGGCCCAGTGGCATTAATTCAATTACAAATGGCTGCGGTGAGCAGAGGGCGTGTGACATAATCACCCAACAAAACTGTCGCTGAAATAGAAACCTAATGGCCGAGTACCAGGTAACGCTGGCATTTCCTTGGCTGGCCCTCCTCCTCCGCCTCCCCCCCAGATCATTATTTGGTAATTTGATACGACGATTTGTCTTGCTTTCGTTGCCTTCCATGGCTTTCCGTGGCGACATTGCATTTTCACTCAATTGTCAATTGTCGTGTAGGCCCGAAATTGACTTGGCCGGAAGCGCGTTATTAACTGGTTTATGCAACCCAAAATCGCCAGATTTCCAGCCAGCGATAAGGCCCATAACTCTCACTCTGCTTGGCTGATTATGTGGGTATATGGGAGTATACGAATAAATAAGCCAGCCAATAAGCAGCCGGCAATTAAAACGAAAGCAAAGTAATTTCATTTCTTCGTAAATCTAATTTTAGAAACTCTCTCATGGTCTCCTCGTGGTAAAAAAAATATGTATAAAAAATATATGTATAAAATTTTGAAATGCTTTGGTAATTAGTGCGTGTACCGAATGGAGTCTTAATTATTCCCAATCCTCTGGCCCCTTTCGTTGAATTTTGGCGAAACGATCAACAAAAATTTATATTTCGGTTAATTTGAGTTTAATGCGCATCAATTAAAATTATTAAAATTTATCTTTCATATTGTATTTAAAGGGAATTGAATATAATTGCATTTCCTTGACCAATTGATGCCCCGTGGACCGTTTCAAATTTTTTTTTGAACGCTCATTCTGATGGAATAAAATGTCGATTTTTTAAACGACTGTAATTATTTATCAATGTTGAAATTAAAAATTCCAAAGTCTTTTTAATGACAGACTGTATAAAATTATTTAAACTGCATTTAGTTGCGGAAGTAAGATCTACAATACTTTTTTTCATACCGGAAAAAAGCTTAATTCATTTACTGCAAAACAAATTATTAAAAATAAATTAATATTTACATAATAGTTAAATTTTTTTTTGAAAGAGGCAAATAGCTTAAAGATATAGTAAAGCCTAATTTCCTTTAAAAAAAAATTTAATATAATATGTACATACTATTTTCTTTCACTTTTCATCCAACATAAGAAGGGTTTATCATTTTTCTTTTTATCCTGAATCATCATACCTCTCACCCACCTTCAATTGTTATAAACTTATAAACTCATCGCTTTCCGTCACCTTTTGATATTATCTTTATTTCAAAAAGGGTTAGATCTACCGTCTTAGAAATAATATCCATAATATATCTTTTGCCCTGATCAGTGGCAGCTGCCGAAGAGCTGGACATCCGTTTTGGTAACAGAGTCCTTTCTTATCCATTTTCCCCTCTCTATTAGTTGCATTTTATATAATTGATTAATTAGAGGTCGGCTTCAGTTCCAAATCGATGAGGGACTCTGGTCGGGCTACCTATCGTTAGAATTATAATTGGTTTGTGGCTATAAGACCCTCGTGTGCGTGTTTTTGTGTTGGTCCTGACGATAACATCCTGGGTGTCTGTTGCCTGTCGGCAATTTGTTTGTTCTTCGGCTACCCAATTTGATTTTATTGACTTGTAAATGATGTTGAGCGCCCTTTCCTCTTTTTCTTCTCTTTTTCATTTGCCTATTTTATTTTTATATTTCTCCAACTGGCTTCCGTACGCTGGGCCACGCCCCCTTTCAAGTTGCAGTTGCAGCTCGTTAATCTAGGTTTGTTTCCTCAACTTATCCGGCCTCTGAATCGATATCCAGTTTGCATATTTAATTTATTGATTTCACGCGGCCTCTGCAGGAGCACCCTCGCCTAGTAGCCTCCTGCCTGGCCAACTCCAGGTCACCTCCTGGCCACTTCCACCTCCTCGTGGCGCCGTTTGTGGCATTAACAAGAGTTCACGAATAATTACTTTTTGTAATTAGTTGCAGGCCCCAAAGAGAACCGCAAGCCGCGCTTTGCCTCCAACGAGGGGCATAAAGATTGATAACGAGCTAATGAATGTAAATTTCATACGTGGCCTGTCAGCCGATCCGTCAGTCAGTCAGTCATCCAGGATGAGAAGGAGAGGGGGCGTGCCAAGGGGCAAGGGCGGAGATGCCCCTTCATTTATGAGTTGCAAAAAAAAAAAGTAAAGGGAAAAACCTTCTCAGAGCTCGCAACTTAAATTAAATTTCGCGCTAAGCTTGGCTTCCGTTTCGCGCAGAATCAAGCTTGGTGGTCGCCGAACCTTCTTTACGGTACAGTGAACAATGACTAAGAGGTAAATTAGGAAAACCATTGTTAGAGCAAAGGTAATTAAAAAGGGTTTTATATTTTGCCATATATAAAAAGATCTTCATTAGTATTTGTTTTACATATCCTAAGCATCGCTTAAAGTACTATATGATTGCATTTTTCTTAAAAACTTTAACATAAATTCATAAATAAATATAAAAAAAAATCTGTAAAGGTACCTCCAATCCATATCTCCACTTTATCCCCCTGGTTAAAGGCCTCCAAGCAAGGAGGTGGTGCAAGCCAATGCAATTATGCTGAAGCCACTTGCCAACATATATTGGTAATTAAATAGATGGACTGAGGTTACCACGGAGGAACTTCGGTAGTCCGATGACTTTGACAAATGAGTTCATCAACAGCCCAAGCAGTAGCTTCTCTAAAATTGTTTCTTTTTTACCCACTTTTTTTTTTTTTTTATTCGGAGAAGGAGAATTATAAAAACTGTGTAGAGTGAAAAGCGATTTATTTTTCGCCATTTGAGGCTGGGTGCTGCGGTCGTTTAATAAACAATTTAATAGCGCGCATAAATTTTTCGAGCCATCATACTTATAATAAACCCATTTGTCTTCGAAACGGGCCAGCACTCTTATGTACATACATATACCAACATATGAATATATAGTATAGCTGTACGATCCCGGGGGTTATTAAATTATGCGGCTCAAGCGTAAAAATAAACCGTAGCAAATGAGAATGTAGGACGCACACCTTGGGACTTTAAAGTTTAAACTCTCTTAACGAGCCCTAATGGTACAGAGCTGGAGAATATCTGGCTCTCTACCTCCTCTTCTCTTGAAAGATTCCCCGACTTTCTCCCCTCTTCAGAGTCGGCTTCAATTAATCAGAGATATTCGAATAAATCAAAAGCCATAAAAGTGACACAGCGTGAGATGCACAAAGAGATGAATATTTAATTAGGAAGAAGAAATTAAAAATGCAAATAAAGTGGAACTACCAAGGCGACTCCTTTTATTATTAATTGATGGACTCTCATAATTAGCTGGCCATAACAAAGGCACCCCTTGATCTCTTGGCTATCTTTGGCCCCAGTAGGTATTTTTTCTGTTTTGAACCGTTTGGGGTTTTTTATTCTATTAGTTAATTGAAGATCAGGGCTGCGGCTTTGATTGCCATCTGTTAATGACGCGTGCTGCCCCCGATTTTCGTATCAGAATTACAAGAGAACCTTCTTAGATGATTTTTATCGATCAATTTCAGGGGGTATGGGGAATATTTTGGAGGTAGGGGTACTCAACCACCCCGAACAAGTGAAATCAAATCGTTAAACGAGGTCATCGCTTGGTCACTTATTTATTTATTTCTAGCGTAAAACTACAGACAAATTGATTTTAATTGAATATGATTGACGTCCGTGCCCGAAGTGCGATAATCTCACCTGGTTTTTGGTTAGTTTTTTTTTTTTGGTTTTTTGGACACTCATCGAGGTGAGCCATCACCTAATCATAGTCGTGTTCTTATCAATTCGAACACAACATTCATATGCTTTTTAATTAAACAAAGTCGAGTTCTAGAGTACGAAATTATGACAACCTATTCAATAAATAACTTTTAAGATTATTTATTTTCTTGGGTTATTTTTGTTGTGTAGTTTTATTTTATCGGTAATCTTTTGTCTAATATAAAGAAAATTAATTAACTAACTTGATACCGAGTTATTAAAACTAAAATAGTAATGCAAAGATTGCTTGTTAGTTTATGGAAAAATTTTGATTTATTTCACAAGTTTTTCAGGGGAAATAACTAAGAAAATATATTTAAAAATTATTACTTAACCTTATTACTACTAATGCTACTACTTATTACTACTATGCTTGTTTAAAATTAGAAAGCCCAAGGAGCACGAGATAAGATAGCAATTACCAATTTAGAGGTCAATAGGAGCATAGAACTTATTTCAAAGTCTATCAAGTCCATTATAGAGCTTAGTGATAATTTAGCGAGCTATCTGAACTCATAGCCATTTGTCAGTGGTTAGTGGAGAAGTGGAGTCCGGATTCCGCTTCTCAAGAAATCAGCGGAGAACAACTTAATTAAGGTTTTCGATCGACCGATAGACCATGGCCAGGCATCAACCAATTTGTATTCAGGTATCACACAGCAACAAGTCATTTCACACTTTGATCACGCTGTTTCTGCAGCTGCAATCCTGCCCCATTCTGGCCCGGCTCATGCCCTGCTCTGGCCCTGCTCTGTCCTGTCCAGTACCGTCCTGGGCCGAAGCCTTGGCCTGGCCTTAAAAGGATTCGGCCGGGGTTTGGCTCTGGCCAACTCTGGAATGCGCTGCCTTGCATATATTAGTCGTACAGTCGCCAAAGAGTTCGATTCGCGGCAGTTGGAGGCACCTTCGCAGTAATTAACTTGTTTCAATAATTACGCATGCGCGCATTTGCACATGTTGCAAGTCTCTGCTGCTCCCCGTCCCGGGCCGCCCACTTGTTACAGCTTGCAACAAGATTTTTGCATTGCGTGTGCTACGCACTGTCTGTGAGGGAAGTGCCATTTTCTAAGGGGTATGATGATTGGGGAATACAGTTTGGTATGACTAAGATATTTTGATGGGTTTAAGATATATTAGAAGATATTATTATAATAGAAGGTGTATTAATAAAAGGTGTATTAATAAAATTAATAAAAGATAATCTGACTCTACTCTGAAGTTAAGAAATAAAGTTATAATGTGAAGTCTTATAAACACATCGTTTGAAAAATGTTTTAAGTTTGTATGAATTTCATCAGAATGGTCACCAGCCATCCTTAATTTGATTTCCACTCTACTTATAGGGTATCACCTACCTTCTACCACTTTTATTTTCGATCCTGTCCAACCCATTCGATTGGAATGTTTGTTTTTGGGCTGCAAATTTATGCAGCAGCCGCCGCTTATTAAGAATTCGTTGGCCCCATGCCACATGCCCCATGCTCCATGCTCCAGACCGCGTGCTCCGGGATCGGGATCGAGATCCTCTGCTGGTCGAATCCCTTCTCCAGTGGCTGCCACATCGTCGCCCGTTCGACGAGGTGGCAGTGGCACTTAATTATTGATAGCATTACAAGCGCAGTTCACTGGGTCACGACGTGTACATGTCAAGGGTTTCCTTTTCGCAAAGCAGGAAGGGATCTGACTGGGGGGGGATTGGAACTGAAACTAGAACCACTGACATCTTAATTTATTTATTCAAGAATACCTCACTATTAAAACAATTTATTCAAAACGAAAACAATTTTGGTTACACAAAAAACACAAAGTCAAGTTACCGGGAATGTATGATGAATGAGAGTATAATGGGAATATTATTCCTCTACATAAGTCCTGCGTCAATGTCCTTGACTTCCACTTGCTCCATTCCGGGAATGGCCTTGACCATTTCGTTCATCTCCTCGGCAGTGGGTCCATCGTCTTCTTTGGGAACAGAGGCGCTGATGCGACCTGTCATATCGCCCATGTCGCCCAGGCCACCGAGACCGCCTAGACCACCCATTCCACCCATACCTCCCATTCCTCCCATTCCGCCCATTCCCGCCAAGGCAGCCAGTTCGTCAAGGCCACCCATGTTCATGTCGAGTCCATCCATACCGCCACCGCCTCCCATGCCGGCCAGCTTGGCTAGAAGATCCTCATTCCGGGTGTCAGTTATCACCACCTCGGTGGTGCTCAGCAGGGAGGCCACTCCGGCGGCATCAGAGATGGCGGTACGCACCACCTTCGTGGGATCAATGATGCCCTTCTCGATCAGTCGCCCGTATTGACCGCCCATGGCATCGTAGCCATAGTCTCCGGATTTGGTCATGACCTTGGCCACCACCATTGCTCCATCCACGCCAGCGTTCTGGGCAATCGTCTGGCAGGGCATTCGCAGGGCGTTGCAGATGATCTCCACACCCTTCTTCAGATCCTTGCTCTCCACTTCCATTCGCTCGAGGTGGGGAATGCAACGCAGAAAGGCGGTGCCACCGCCGGGCACAATGCCCTCCTCGATGGCCGCCCTGGTGGCGTGCAGGGCATCGACCACTCGATCCTTCTTCTCGCTGACCTCCACCTCGCTGATGCCGCCAATGTGCAGCACGGCCACACCTTTGGTCAAGGCGGAGAGTCGCTGCCGGAGACGATCCTTTTGCTCTGGCTTCGTCTGCTTGTCGGCAAGCTCGTCCTGGATCTGCTGGATGCGCAGCTCCAGCTGACCCGTTTTGGGCTTTCCCTCCAGAAGCATAGTGCTGTCCTTGGTGATCACAGCCTCGCCCACCTGGCCCATGTCTTGCAATTTAGCATTCTCTATCTTGGAATAGTTGATGTCGTCGCCGAATATCGTGGCACCGGTGGCGGCGGATATGTCACCAATGAGCTCTTTGCGGTGCTCTCCATAGCTGGGAGACTTAACGGCGCAAACCTGGAGACCCATCCTCAGCTTGTTCAGTACCAAGGCATTCAAGGCCTCGCCGCTAATATCCTCGGCTATGATCACCAAAGGACGACGCTCCCTCAGGGACTGCTCCAGTCCTTTGACAATTTGAGACAAGGCCGTGATTTTCTTCAAGGTAATCAGGACCAGGGCGTTGGAGAACTCCACCTTGGAGCCCTTGGTACTGTTCACGAAAAAGGGCGACACATAGCCAGTATCGAAGCGCAGGCCCTGGATAATGGTCAGTTCGTCCTTCAGGCGCTTACCGTCCTTGACGGTGATGGTTCCCTTGGCGCCCACTTTCTCGGTGGCCTCGGCAATGAGGCGACCTATGTCAGTATCGCCGTTAGCAGATATGGTGGCCACTTGCTGGATTTCCTCGCTGGATTCCACAGACTTGGACATTGCCTTTAGCATCTCCTTGACCACGTCCACAGCCATCATGACGCCCCGGCGGATCTCGTTGGGATTGGCACCCATGGTGATCTGATTGAAGCCCTCCTTGGCTATGGCCCGAGCCAGGACTGTGGCTGTGGTAGTGCCATCTCCAGCCGCCTGGTTCGTATTGTCGGCCACATCCTGGACGAGTTTGGCACCCAGATTCATGTGCTGATCCTTCAGGGCAATCGATCGGGCCACCGTGAATCCGTCCTTGGTGATTTTCGGTGAGGTCCATGGTCGTTCTACGATGACGCTGCGTCCCTTGGGACCCATGGTTACGGCAACTGCGTCCGCCAGGACGTCCACTCCCCGGATCATCATTGCCCTCACCTCGGGTCCGAAACGCACCTCTTTGGAGTACATCCTGGTGAAGAAGCGGCTGGATCGGATGGCATCGCGTACACAAGACCGAAACATTTTCGTGGAGCCAGCAATTGTATTACAAAATCAAACGAAAAATTCTCGAAAACAAAATTCAAAAAGTAAAAATATTATATCTGGACAAGCCCGACTGTTCCAGCTAGATGGATACAAACAATGCCGATTTCCTTTGGTAGCTGTGATAAATTGGGAAAGTTTTCAACGCAGCCTGCTTTCACTTCAAAAAAGATTTTTAGAATGTTTTGGAACTATGATTTATTGGAAATGGTTTAACATTAAAATCGTAGGTATCTTGCCTAAGGTGTTGGAACTTTTTTAAGAATTTTTTTCAATCTTTTGTTTGGTGACCTCACTACTTGGGTCGAACTTGCAAAGATTCCTTTACTTTACGCACTTTTCCAATTAATTTCATTTCCGTTTCGTAGTCGCAGCCCCGGAACACATGTTTCAATCTTCAAAAGGTAGCGAAAACATAGAATCAATAATTAAGAAATGTCGGACATGAAAAGAGAGGCCCGCGTCATATGATAAGGAGTACCAGAAGTATCAATGGTACGAGCGGTACGAGGAGTACGAGGAACCCATAGAGGGTGTTGTCAAAAACCCAGCGACTTATTTTCGGTGTTCGCGTGACAAATCATAATTGATTGTTCGCTTAATTGAATTGGAGACCGATAAGGCGAAGAATTTCTTTCTTGGGGCAGGTGAACCAAAATGGGCAGGTGAGCGGAATGAGCTCCCAAAAATATCCAAAAACAGATCAGCTATGACTCCATGAGTCACGGCCACCCAATAGCACGTGACTCACAAAGGCAACGACACGGGATAGAAAACACTAATAAATTGTTAATGGTTTTATCACAGCTCCGGGTGTACGATATAGCCGAATACAATGGATCGTAAAACCAGCGAAGATAAGCGGAGATTGCCCTCGAATGGGGCTTCTCTTCCGGGGCCACAACTCCTCCAAAGAATTAGTCACTTGGGGGAAATGGGGAATGTAGAATCGTGGAGCTGCTCCTTCATAAGGATCTCTGCCTGTCAACTGCAAAATCAACTCATCAACATTGACAGGCGTTCTCCATCGCCATCGCTCCATCTCCATCTGGGCAGCTCCGTATCGGAGACGATCATCTTTATGGCCATTGGCCTTTGCAATTGACGCGTGATTGGCATTCGTATCTGTGATTGCTCCGATCCTTCCCAGCCAAAGGCCACATCAGCATCCACTCAACGTTCTTTCGGCCCCCAAAGATAGACATCGTTCGAACGGGTTCCGTCGTTGCTAACCAAACTGATCAAATGAGCGATCGATGGATCGCTGATCGGATCGTTTTTAAGGTGTCACCTACTTGGTATGGAGAGAGTGCGACCAGTTGACAGTCATTTAGCAATGCATATTCAATTAGTGGTTAGTGGAAGGGGCATGCAACCAGTAAGGAGGTGGACTAGGATCTAGATTCTAGATGGGAGTGGAATTTGTAGGATAAATATCAGGGTTCTATAATGGTTAAATACTCAGGTGCGAAAGTATTTTCAATTTAATGCTCTAAATAATTTGATCTAATTATGTTGTTTTTCTTGAAGGATGCAGGGAAATATATGCCTTAATAATCTTTATTTACTTTGAGAACTTTGATCATAAAAATATATAATAATTTCTATAAAATTATTTCAAAAATTATAATTATAACTAACTCCAAAACCCATCCCAAGTTCAAAGTTTCTTAGTTTCATTTTTTGTATTTGCCAGTTAGATTGCCGTCGCTTTTTCACCTGTCTTTTTCTTCTTTTATTCTCCATCTCTTTCCCCATTTCTACGCCTACAATCCCCACTTTATATTCACCTCTTGGTCTGGTAATCAGAAACCCTAACAAACATTCAAACAATCCCAGAGGTAGCTTATTTAATTTGACTCAAAATCAACTCTTCCATTAGGCCGAGGCATCGCACCAAATTGCAGCGGCGACACCTGCCGTGCTCACCTGGTCGAGTCCTCTAACTCCCTCTCTCTGTGGTGGCTTTGTGGCTCTCTCCCTCTCACCTGTGCCTTGTGACTCTTTTTAGCCGTTTCGATAGGCCACTCCCTTCTTGGTGGAAATCTGCCAATGGCAGAGCTTCGTTCTTCAAAAAAGAGAGTTGACTGGGCTGGTGTGGGAAGTTGTTCATTGTCGTGGCTGTCTGCCCTCTGGGCTTTCGATGTTTGTGCTATTGTTGCTGTCTGTGTTGTTGTTCTGGTTGTTGCTGTTTGGTGTTGTTGTCGTCGACAGGCAATTTACATGAAATCAAAATGAAACGCATAAAAAAGACCGGGAAAGAGAAGCTTTTCAACTTAATGCGAATATTAAATATTCTTAAAAATGCTAAGAAATATTTTAGAGCTTTGAAAAAATTAAAAAAAAAAGATAAATTAACAGAAAGGGTGTCAAAGAATATTTATTTAAGTTAATTAATAAAATTATAGGCATTGTTACACCACAAATTAATGGGTAACATAAAGTATCTGAATATCATTTTATCATAACAATAAATATAAACTTGTTTTAAATTCTAAAAAAAATATATGTTTAATGCTACCCTTTTTTAATTAACATAAAAAATTAGTAAACTTTTCCTAATATTCACTTAACCCCAATTATAATTGCTACCCTCCTTGTGGAGAATTCCACTCAACTTTTGTTTACTTAAACTTTTACCATTTTGGGGTAAGTGTTAAAGTGGCCGCCAGTCAGAGATCCCTGCTGTTTCTGTTCCCAGTCCCCCCCAGTACCGTATAGAATACCCTGATCCCCGATATTATAGTGGGTGGAACTGGAACCTAGACTGTTTCAGACTTGACTCTCTTTCTTGGTCTTTTCGGTCGTTTGATATATTTTACGGTGCCATTGGCAGAGCTGATTGTTTTTTAAATTGTTTCTGCACGCGATTCGTGTTTGTCGGCTTTATGGCTGTAATAGCCATGGCCAACATTGTTGTTATTGCTGTAGCATAATTTAATTTGAATGCATATGAGACGCAAAGTGGGTAATTGAATAAGTTTCGCTGCTGCCATATCGCAGTTCAGTTCTTTTTTTTTCTAAATTTGATTAGCGCCACGACTCGAAAAGTATTTTGCACGTTCTCAAAATAGCGTGTGGAGGGTTTTATTTTTTCGGTTTTATTTATTTATTTTTTTTTGGGTAGTGCAAAATATTCCAATTTATTTTCTGGCCACCTTAGCTCGCTAGCAGGTTGCCACTCAAATTGATATGTAAACGTATGGGGTTTTTAATGCCGCCCAACAGTTTGCTGAGTGAAGGTAAAATTTACACACTCGACTCGTGTAACCATCGATTTGTGTTTGTTTTTGTTCTTGAATTTGGTAGAACACAAAAAAAAATGGTAAAAAACACTCCTCCAGGCAGCCAATTCGATTGCAATTTTTGTGGCTTGTAATCAAAATCGATTTCTCATTTTCTTCCACCTCTTGCGTTTTTTCAGAAATTGAAAACAATTTTGGACATAAAGCATTACGGCACCCTCACGTACGAATCGAAGGAAATTGTTCTTAATATGATTAAAGTTCATTCATTTGGCGGATTATCTGGCGAAAAAAAAGGTTCGCTTAAGGTCAGACACTTGATTAGAGTAATCTTGTTCGCAACTTATTATTTTTTGTTGTGTTATTTCTTAAGTTGCCTCTGTCATTGAACTTGACTGAGGCGGAAACGAAATCAAAGTATATATTTAGCGAATGAAAACAGAAAAAAATTGCAAAAGAAACTTGGCTAATTGCCTGAGAGCCAAGATCTGTGCCTCATTAATCATGCCAAAATGCATATTTTTGCTTAGGCGGCGTTTTAATTAATTTGATTAGCATTAATCGTTTGAATGCGAATTATGAATCAATTTATGGCGGTGAGCAGCTGTCTCTCTTTTCCCTTGAGTTTCTCTCATTTCCGACAGTTGTTGCCGAAACAAGTTCGTTGCCTAAGTCGTTCGTTTCGTGCCGCGTTTTGTTCCCTTGCGAAACCCCTCCAGCATCATCGAGACTTAATCATTTTGACATGTCTCGCCTTCATTTGCATAATTTTGAATAACGTTTAATACCGGGACACGCCCCCGAAAGTTACCGCTTTTCGAGTCCGATCGGGCGTGGGTCGATCTCGGCAATCGGGAGACGTTTATTGATCGAACGGATCATGAATATGCAGAATATGCTGCTATTAATTGGACAGCTCACAAGATTGTTAGCTTCTTGAATGTGGCATTGGATGTGGGCCACGCTTGGTTAGGTTAAAAAAATATATTTTAATTACTAATCTACACTGCAAAGATTTCGCCAAAGATTATAGAGTGGTTCTGGTGGCTACTTCTGATAATTTGATGTATTTATAGATAAATTAAACCAGTTTATTTTTAGTATGGCGTGTTTGCAAATTAAACTCAAATAAAAGATACCATATTCTTATTTGTATTTCTATTTTTGAAAAAACATAAAATCTATCTACCATAAATTCGCGGAATTTTATTTATGTGCAATCAAGTTGGGTGGTTTTTTACTAAAGCGTTGTTTATTTTCTTGTAGAATTATTAGTTTATTAGTTGAGTAAACAAGGCTCCTTGATTGATTTACTGGCTGGGAGATCGTCGCTAGCATGTAAATGCCACAAAATTCAATTAATAACCCCGGTAAACCCCCGTGTGTGAGTGGGGCGACCTACAGCAGAGCCCATGCCCAGTCATGCTCGGCTTGTTTGGCTTGGAGCCACTCCACTATCCAGCGGATCCGGCGGTGGATCCATCCCAGCTCTCACCACGTCAGCGAGACGGACAAATGTTTGCACAACACACGATAATGATGACAGGCCAAATTAGCTACTAATTTTCACACACACACACACTTGGTGTACCTTTACACGAAACAAGGGTCATTCGGAGCGCCAGGACCTCACACAGCTGACGTTTCGTTAATGCCAATCGCACCGGAAGTCTACACGGAGCGCGGGAGGTGGAGTTCCAAAGAGTTGGAAAGACTGAAAATTGCCATAAATCAGCATTTGATTATCCTTTGTCCCGCCTAATTTTACCTCTCGACTACTTTTCTACTCCCTTCTGGTGCCCTCACGAGCCCTGTGATCTGCTGTTGTCATGTGCGTGTTGGTTTTTATTTTTAATTTATTAATTACTAGGCGGTCCTGCTGCAATGCCGACTCGGATCTTGGATCTTGAATGGTTGGACGAGAGGGCTTCCGCTATTAGCGAAATCTTCTCATCTCCTTGCTGGGGGATCTTCCTCGTTAGGGATGCTCTGAAAATAACGGTAGTAGAAGGCGGGAAAAGGCTAAAAGTAACTTTTTATCTTAAAAGTATAAAGTTAAAAAATGTTAGAAGTACTTTTTAGAAAAATAGAGCCTTTATTTATGTCTTATGAAATTATGAAAAAAACTGAAGACTGGAATAATGGTTTAATTTCCATTTAAATATGTTTATAACTATCATAGTATAAGCCTTATAACTTTTAATCTTTAAGAACTTCTAACTTATTGTATCATAATCCTACCAACAATAATAGTTTTTAAATAAAAGCCATAAGTCCCTCACAGAAATTGGCTTAAAGGCTAAAGCCAAGAATCTAATTGGGTTAAGTCCACACAACTTGGCTTAGAACAAGCCAAATGGCTTTCTTTATCTGCCGCCCCTTGATGCTCCCAACCGCCCCTCCACTAAACTGCTGCTGTCAGGCGGTCCAGACAACTGCCACTTGGCTACCCGAAAAGCAAGCAGAGCACTCGGAGCTCGAAGCGCATCCAAGATCACCTCGGGTGGTCGGAGGACGTCACTCAAATTGAAGTCCGGCAAATGAGAATTGCTCGCGAGTATAGAGTGAAAATAAGCGGGAGGGAGGAGGAATGGGTGGGGATGAAGGGAGCACTCATGGGATCCACTGACCAATCTGCTGCATATATCCATCTGTGAGCCAGAGAGTTGTTGGATTTTTAATTAAGCGTGGCCAGCACCCGAGGCCTTTTCGTCAAGTAGCTTTTCTCGCAACGGGGGTATATACGATGGTACGAGGCACACATTGAATGGTTCAGGGAACAGGTCTTGTTAGTAATTTTTAATTTGAGATCTTCTGACAGCCAGCTGTCATATAAATTTAATTGAATTTACATTTTTATTAATTGCCAAGTTCGTGAGTCCGGAGTCGGAGTGCTACCCGTTGGCATGAATGGGAGATGAGTTGCTCAAACTGACTGGCTACTCATCAACGCATCCACCAGGTTATGGTACCACCACTTCTCTCCCCCCTGTAGCCAAGATATCCGATCCCCCGGTACCGCCTTTTCCCGATTCCGCCTCCATATGCGGTTAACTCTGTGAATGAATTTAATTTGAGATGATTTGTTGATGGTTTCGTTGCGGTGATTTCTTGCTGACTAATTTAATGTGATTTTTAAATTGCCAGACGACCTGGGAGGCTGAGTGTGTGGCCTGCGGGAAAGTGCGATGGAAATCGCTTTTTTGTGAGATTGATTGGGGCTTTTGGGTATGGAGAACGGATAACGTTTTTATGAAATTAATGAGATGACACGCCCCTCACTGGGAGACGGCGATCATTATGAACTAATCTAATTTGCAAGCTTAGCGATGACAATCAAAGTTGGAGCAGAATCCTGGATAATTCTGATGCCTGATGCCTACAATCCCATAACATACTCCCTTTTTATCATTCTTCTTTTTTGCTGCTGTCCAGTGCTAACGAGTCGCTTTTTGTTGCTCCTTTTCCAAGACCCTTTCAAAGTTTAATTCGCAAATCAAACAACCGCAGGGCAGAGCTCGGAAATTCGCGCATAAGTAAATTAAAAATAAATTTATGTCCGTTCGGAGGCGAAGCGATAGAGCGAGATGCAGTATGTGTAGAAACGGGTTCGTGGACGATCTCGAATGCAAATCCAATTAAAATTTCCCAACTTCCCGATGGATTCAGCTTGGGGGATGTGGATTGGGACGGGGAGAAGTGGGGGGATCGCATCCTGCGACTGGCGCTAAGCCGTAAAACGAAGCTGTGCGCTGATTTAAAACACTGCGGGGCGTGCTTATTGATTAAATACAAATTGCATTCATTCATCATCAGCTCTTGTGGCCTGGGTGGATATTGGTGTTTTTTGATTGTGGCGGCTATTGCTGGCAATTAAATTACGATTTGTGGCGGATGCAACGCTGGTAATTTGCTCTTTTGCCAATATAAAATGTAATTAAACTTGCCAAAAGCTGCGTAACAGGAATCTTTTTTGAACTTTGCGCCAACTGTTAACTTAACAGTGCTGTTAAATTGGTATATTTTTGGTATATACTTGTTGGAACTTCTTGGTTTACTACCATGGAATTAAACGTACAAATTTTAGGAATTTAAAGGGTAAATTGAGATTAAATCTATTTTATATCGTAAAAATACTAGAAATTAAATTTGCCGCGCAAGAGTGTGACCAACAAGAAAATAAATGGATCTACTATATTCGAAAAATAGTATTAATGTAAATAAAACCCTAATTTTAATTACGGTCATACTTAACAGTCTGTTAAATGTCTGTTAAAACAGATGTTTTGTCTTAGACGCGTAATAGCCTGTTATATTTTGTTTTGCAGTCTAATCAGTAATTACCACCTCAAGGCGTCATTTTTTGTATTAAACAAAGCACTTTAAAATTAAATAATGCTGAAACTATAGAGAAAGCAGCCAGTTGCAGCTGTTTTTGTTCGAAGTCAAGCGGAGTAAATGATCACAAAGTTGAGCGGGCAAACTCCACACCCTAAACGGGCAACACACACTTAACACACCCAGAAAACTACAGAATGCCATCGAAAGATGACACCGAGAGGCTCCTGGACAGCACCCAGGATGAGGAACGTGATATCGGAACGGAGGACAGTTTTGTACCCGCCTTCCGACCACAGGATCACCAGCAGCCGTACAACCTGGCGGATGAGCGATATTTGCACGAAAGAACCCAGGATGAAGTCGTCCTGGTGTCCAATGAACCCACCAGCGGAAGACTCTTCACCTATATTGTTTTCTATCTATTGGGCATCGGAACAATGACACCCTGGAACTTTTTTGTGACGGCGGAAGATGTAAGTCAATGTTAATGAATTGTGGAAATTTTCCAGATAGCCCGCATCTGAAACTGTTCTTTGGACACCATATGGATCTGGGACAAGCGCAAATCTAAGTAACGCTCGGCTTATCAGCATTGTTTTGCTTTTATGAATGCGACGTCGCCGTCGCCTTTGAGACGATAACTCTTTTTAGCTTTTCTTTGTACTTTTTTGCTGACTCAAACCTAACCCTTCCGCTGTCTCTCTCTCTCTCTCTTTCCCTTTCTCACAGTACTGGAAGTACAAATTCCGTAATACCTCGATTAATGCCACCGATCTGGATGAGGAACTTACCCCGCTCCAAAAGAGTTTCACCTGTGATTTGGCATTGACGGCCACTATTTCGGGAACAACTTTCCTCCTACTCAATGCCATTTACGGGCATCATGTCTCCCTGCGCACCAAGATGCTGGGCACCCTTTGGATGATTCTGGTCTTGTTTGGGATAACCACAGGTTTCGTGGAGATCAATACGGACAAATGGCAGGAGCAGTTCTTTTTGATAACCCTTGTGATTGTGGTACTGCTGAATAGTAAGTATTAGTTACAAATCTAGCAAATCTTTATGACAATCTTATTTTTGTTTTTCAGTTTCGGCTGCTACCATGTCAGGAGCTTTATACGGAGTAGCTGGCTTGTTTCCCTCCGAGTTCATCACAGCCGTAGTCAGTGGACAGGCTCTTGGTGGAATTCTTACAGCGCTGGCTTTCATACTCGTTCTCGCATTTGACACTGGACCCAAGACTACTGCCTTTATATTCTTTATTTTTGGTGGGGCCCTCATCCTGCTCTGTATCATGTGCTATGTGATCCTGGCCCGCAAGCCATTTTTTAAGTATTATCTGGAAGGTGGCGACAAGTACAAGGTGATTAGTGCCGTGCCCTCGCACAGTCCCAATGACGGAGCCGAAGGTGTGCCCTTAGAACCGATAATGCGTCAGGTGATGTCGAAAATCTATTTACATGCCAGTTGCCTGGCATTGTTGTATACCACCACGCTTTCCGTCTATCCAGCGGTTACAGTGCTCATGCAATCGGAGTACGGCCACAGCGAGTGGACAGGTAAGTCCGGGGATAGTTCCTTGAAACATTTTACTTTAAATCCTATTTCAGATGTCTACTATCTACCGGTGGTCAACTATCTGTTCTTCAATTGTGGTGACTACTTTGGACGCCTGCTGGCGGGATGGTGGGAGCGACCGGTGAATCAAGGCACTTCTTTGCTCATTACCGTCGTGCGCATGGCCCTCATTCCTTTCTTCTTGTGCTCCAACACCAGTGAGCACCAGTTCCTGCCCACTTTGGTCAAGCACGACTTCACTTTTATCGCCATGATAATCGTATTTGCCCTGTCAAACGGCTATCTGACCAATATACTGCTCATATCGGCGCCAAGGAGTGTGAAGCAGCACGAGAAGGAATTGGCTTCGTCCATTATGGCCGCTGCCTTGAGTTGTGGCATGGCGGTGGGATCCCTGCTCAGCCTGGTCTTTGTTCAGATGCTGTGATACCTTGCCCGGAATTTTAACGAGTCTGCAAATGGTGCCTTAGAAAATAATAGAATCTAAAGGTTATATACTTTTATGTTACCTGATCTTCATTTCATATCATTAGCGCTTAGTGTTTTTTATGTCCCGACCTTTTCCCTAATCTAATTCATTTGGATTTTGTCTATTTTTTAATCAAATGTTTTAAGCAAATCGAAACTTGAGATTCTTGTTTGTCAGTTTGTTCTAATCTTATCTATAGGGCTAACAATAAGATTATGATTTTGTCAAGGTGCTTCCAGCCGACTTATTTGTATGAAAAACAGGCTATAATTTCTTTTGGTTTAACGTTTATTTTTAGGATTTCTTGCGGATCACAACAACAATGGTGATTAATTTTATTACTTTTTTATTTAGACATTTTTTTTATCGATTTATCTAATGAACTCCATTGTAAACACTGACTGTTTGACTTCAATTGATTTAAAATGTACAGATTAATTGTTTTTTAACCGCCCTGAACTGTAAAGAATGTAGTAAATCGATTAATCTCTTAATTGTTTGATATTGTAATTGTTAAATTTTGTAATAGTTAAATCAAAGCTGGATGTTTTAAATCATTTTACAATTTTAAGTCAATTAAGTTGAATAGTTATAGATTTACTTAAATATACATTAAAATTATACAAATAAAATATAAAAAAAATGGCAGATCTTTCTTTTTTTCAAGGTTTTCAGATTTTGTAAGATTTTCTTTGATATTTTGCAGTTTTGTTTGGGATTCTAGGAGAGAACAGCTCATTACGTAGTCTTATCCAGTATACGTGACGGGCGCCCCAAAATATGCTATATTTTTAGATGTTCTTCGAGAACCACGAAACTTACAGGACTTTAATCCTTCATAGAAATCATAGAAATTTTACAAAATTGGAAACATGTTTAAAAATCTAAAAATTCGGAAAAAACTCTTGAAAACTCTAAAAAAAACCAATTACATTAGCTATAGCATAGGAAAACCATATTTAAAAGGATATAATAACAAAGTTTCTTTTTAATATTTTAAATTCTATTCTATTGAAATCGATTTTATGTAATCTTGAAAATTACACTCTGGGCAGGGCATGTTTTAGTTGCCATATTATTTTGTTTAAAGTTATTTTCATGATTTAAGTGAACGTTACGTTAAATTCTTGCTAACATCAAGAGTTTAGTTTCTGGTAATAATTATTTGGTAAGTGCCTTGGCAATATTATTGCAACAATGGGGTTCCTCGATACATATGTATGCAGATCTTTTCTGTATATAACTCTAGGGTAAATCTAAACATTTATTTAACTAGTTTAAGTTATTAGGCAACAACAAATTCGTTAGTTGCACTGCTCAAAACTTATTCTTTTCTCCACACTTCCGTTATGGCCTAAATGGGGTCTTCCGTACTAGAGATCCCCTTTTTCATTATTCCTTTCCATCGACAACTAGCGCCACTTTTCCTGGTGTTTGACACCGATTTTTGCTTTTCAATTTAAATTTCATTTTCGTATAAGTTTATGTTCTCTTTTTTATCGTAAACTTAGCTTAAAAAATACACACGAACAACGAACAGCGATTAAAGCCTTTTTGTTTAAAGTTGGAAATAGATTTGGGAAGTTGGGAAATTTGGGAAATTTGGAGATGGGCGCATGCAAAAGATAAGGATATAGGATATAAGGATAATTAGCTACTACAACAATAACAGCAAGAACGTTTTGAGGAGAAAGCTAATAACAACAACAACATCGACAGCACACAGATACAGATGCAGGATACAGTTTGGATCGAGTAATGCTTACATACGTACAACACCAAAACTATTTCGAATTAATGCTTGAGTTCTCTACTATGTTTATATAATTATGATTCATTATGTTCGAATGCTGCACTGCTGCACTTGGATTTAAGTCAAGCCAATTACACTGAGATTACGCATTGAGATTAGACACCGAACTTGAGACGATAGACAACGATAGACGATGTAGTTATTAGTAGGGTAGTAGGGTTTTGGGGAAACACACACATACAGCATATAGCTTATAGCATATAGGATCTATAGCTATTAGCTACCAATTATCTGGATATTGCTTGCTTACTATGTGGGATATATGTTTGTAATATCTGATGGGATTGGAACAATCATCTTACTATGAAAACTACGACACACGATCACAAAAAATTACAACATCAAATTGGGAGTTTTTTTTTTGGGGGGTCCAGACCTCGTTCCCTGTTTTCGATTTTCAATTTTTCATTAGTTTCATTGATTATTTATTTTGTATTTAGTTTTTTGTGGGAGAGAGGTTCTTGATCTCGCGTCGGTTTTTGAGTAAGTAAGTATGGGGACAATTACAACATCTAAGGTGGTTCTGCCGTCCAGTGAAATGTACTTTCAACTTTTGTTTTGATTATTCTCATTAGTGTGTTCGTTAGAATTACGTTTACTCGTATTTTGTAATGTGTTTTTATATTTTTGGGGCTATGTTTGAATTTTGGATTTAGTTACAAGGCAGCTTGGGCTTATTTTTTTCGTTCTCGTTCTCATCATTCCAATTATGTTTTCGATTTTATTACTAAAGGAGTGGGGTGGTGTCTTTTCTTTAATCTGATCTACAAATAAGAGCTTAAGTTTGCATATTTTAATAATTTTTTTTTGTATTTTTGATTGTCTTGAGACTGCGGCCTGAGTTCACAGTTTGAGAGTCATGGGTCTCCTCCAACCTGTTAACTGCCGTTTCAGTTTTTTCATTTTGGTTTTTTTTTTTTTGGTTTATATCCTTTTTGGTGTTGTAGGTTGTGTGCGACATCGTCTGTGCATGTGTGTTCGTGTGTGTATGTGTGTCGGAGAAAAAAAGAGAAAAGGTGCGCGGGTAGGGGGTTTTATTTTAAACAATTCAAAATACGACTTTATTGGAGCTTCTTTCGTTAAAAACTAAATAAACGTAAAAGAAGTGACTAAAAACAATCAAGATAATAAATAGCTACCAACCGGAAATAATAATTGACTAAGTGTTGGCCTAGACTTGTGCCTGGCATCCGCGTACACTTCCGTTTCCGCATCCGCCATTGTGCGCACGAGATTCACTTTACAGTGTTTTTTTTTCTCCTTTTTTTTTTTGATTTTGTGCGAGAGCCTTAAACTAATCGTACCAGTTACATATAAATTAAATGAGACTATAAACTGATTATAAAAAAGAGTAATACACACAACCACAATTAGCATTTAGATAGATCGGAGCACTTGTACCCCTTCCGAAATAAATATATATCTTGTATATATATCTGTATATACTAAGAGTTATCTCTGTTACGTTTTTTTTTTTGCTTAAATAGACACTCAGAGTTTCAGCGAAGTTCATATAGGAAGAAACCATACGGTTCGACAGGGTTATCCGTACATGCATAGCACGGAGTGGAGTGCACTCTGCAGATACATTTTACGGATAGACTACGGCTACAAGTTCATCATACATGCGAGATAGTTACAACTAGTTTGTTCAGTTAGAAAAACGCGATTCGCTTTGGATTACACTTATCGGGCTTAGGTCTCTGGAAGGCCCTAAGTTCTATACTTTAGTCGAGGTCAGTTCCCATCCGAAAAAAACAGGGGGAGTGTGCTGGGAATACGCATCCATACTCCGCCGCAGCGACTTCTTCACTTAAACTCTACGAAGACTTTAGACTTAATTCTTTTTTTCTCTATGTTTGCTTTTTGGGCAAATACTGAAGACTAACAACTTGTAGAACCACACAAACTTAATCCTAGAAATAGTTGGGGGCGGGCGGGGACGAAAATCCGGAAGACCGGAGAGAGATTTATGTTTTCATCTCAGCAGCGCCCGATATACTATTGTGCGATTTGGCCGGCGAGATTCCGCCTCCGCCAACTGCTCCCGCTTCCAAATTCAGGGTGAGATTATTGCCCGCTGATCCGGTGCTCCCGGTGCAGCCATGATGGTGGGGTCCATGGAAGAGCACCAGAAAGCCACTGCTAGAGACACAGTTGCGGGACTCGGCGTCCTTGTCAAGGATTTGACGGGCCTATGGGGTTAAAGGGATAATGAATTTGTTTTATGGATAATATTTTTTAAGAGATCCTCACCTTTGAGCGATGTTCTGTCAGGGCATTCCTCACGGACTCATGCTGCTTCTGTAGCTCATCGTTTCTTCGGTCGAAAGTCTGCTTCAGACGCACTCGCTCCGCCACTCCACGCTCCACCACAGAGCTGGCCACCTCCCGCTTCATTCTGGAAGAGAAATGGTTTCAATTCCTCATAATCTTCCTCCAATAGAAATATCTCTTAACCCACCTGACCAGCTCATCCCTATCCCTGTGAACCGTGGCCAGAGTCTTGACCTCATTGCGCCGTGCCTCCTGCAGCTGGTGCATCACCTCGCCGGTCACCTTGTCCAGAGAAGCCTTCAGCTGCTTCACCTGTGATGTTTGCGAGGCCTTCAGCACCTTCTCCGCAGCAGCATAGATGGCCTCGTGATACTTCTCCTGCAGTTCCCTGTATTGCGTAGTATACTCCCGGCAGGCACTGCGTAACCGGCTCTCCTGGGTGACTCCGTCTTTGGAGGTAGTGCTGCCACCGGCCAAATCCTCGCCAGCATCGGCGGCTGTGCCGACACTCTCCTCACTGCTGTCGCCCAGATCCAGGGGGCAGGCGGGGATCTCCACACTGGGTTCGCTGTTCGGAGAGAGACAATTACTAATTTCAAATGGCGTCATCTGGCACTATTCCACATCTGCAAAGGCCACGTCCGAAAACTTACAGACTCTTGTTGCTCAGCCGCTTTACCAGCTTATTGGGGATCGCGAACTTGGGCTTCTTGCCCTCCAGGGGACTCGACTTCTGCCCGGCGATCTTGACCTTCTCCTTGTCGTGCTTCTTGCGCATCGACTCCAGCTTCTTCTCCATCTCCAGGCGCTTCTCCTTGACGGACTTGTGGTCGAGAATCTTTTCCAGGGGCTCTGCAATCACCAGGTCCACATCGAACTGCGACGACTCCACCTGACGGATAGAGGTGGACACTGATTGGTCCAGGGAGTGCTGATGCTGGATGCTGGGTGCCACAATAGAAGTACTATCGTCGCCGCCACCAACTCCCCGAATCCCGTCCGGACGATCGGCGGCATCCCGGAAGTCCACACTCATGGCAGCCGCCGCCGAGATGCTGGCCCGGTGCTTGGGCGAGGTGGCTAGCGATTCCACCGGACGCAGCTCCTTCTTCTGGCCACCTACTTGGACGAAAACGACTGGAGGATCAGAGAGTATCGAGCAGGAAACGGATTGGGGGCAGAATCAAAAATACAAAGGTGGTGCAGGTTTTTATTTTTATATTTTGTGTGTCCGTCAACCGTTTTTGGAGTGGGTGTAGGTAGGTGTGTGGTTTGGTTGGTTGGTTGTTTGATTGGTTGTTTGTTGGGTGGATGGGTATATAGGTTGGTGTTTGTTTGAGGATTGTTTGTTTGTTTGTTTGTTTTAACCAAATCCATAAATCCAAAAGTTTAACCGAAAGTTACATGAAAAAGTTATCGAAAAGAAAAGTAGAAAGAAAAGAAGATTTAAATTAAAATTGCTAATCAAAGGGGTTGGAGTTGTGCTAACCCAGAGTGGTGCTCATCTATCCTCACGACTACTCACACGACTTGGACAGATCCTCATCGGCATTGGCCACCGCATCCGTTTCATCCGTCAGCACCGACAACTGAATGTCTCGCTTCTCCAGCTCGCTTTGGTACTTGATGGGATTGGCCAGAGCCTCGGCGAAATTGGACAGATCATCGGGCACATAGTCCTTGACCACCACGCACAGGAACAGGGAGGCCAGAGCTATGGGCTGGCCCACCTCCGACCGGAGGTTCACATGCCGGTAGCCCGGGCATAGCCCAATGACAGGCAACACCCGGTGGCCGATCAGTTTCCCGCCCTCCTCGTAAGCCGCGATCCGGATGCTGGCCAGTTCCGGCAGAACCACCTTCTTAAATACAAACGGATCCTCGTCGTAAACCGGATTCATGCCATTGTCTCGGACCGTCTTGGTGCGGAACTTCTTGCGCACTGTGTCCGCCGGCAGACCATACATGTCCACCTCCACGAAGGTGTTCACCCTCTTGTCGGTGAGGAATTGTCCGGACAGAACCGTAATGGAAACAGTGCCTGCTATGATGCCATCCACAGTGCTCTCGGCAAAAGGATCCAGCCGGCGATCGGAGCGTCGCATGAACTCCGGCTTCAGTAAGTAACCAGATCGGGCATTGTACTCGAAGATTCCCAGGTTGAGCTGCATGGCCAGGTCGAGGGTTTGAAAGTTGAGGGCCACCAACTGGCATCCGGCATTCCAGAACAGCTGAGGCATGAAGTTGGAGCTGTCGAATCGGGTTCCGGCCGGATAGACGCGGGAGAGCTGGTGCTTGTTGTAGTTCACAAACTCGATGGGTCGCTCTTTTAGCAGGGTGGTGGCCTGTTTCTCATCGAACGAGGACATCTCATAGCACCGGTTCTTCTCTAAAAGGATAATAAAAATTATAATATATCCTTTTCAAGTCTTAGTTCCACTTACTTTCCGCATTCTCGAATGAGCTAAAGTGTATGGGCTGGACATAGTTGACCAACGCGGAGATCTCGGCTCCAGCTTCTGTCTCCTTCTGGGCCTTATCCGGCGGCGGTTCGTTGCCACTGGGGGGATTGGGGGTGGTGTTGGGCAGGGATTCGTCGTCCGAGGAGCTATCTGAATCGGAGGAGCCGGTGCTGTCCTTGGAGCTCTGCCGGATTTGCTGAAAAGAGTTCAAAAGATTTATTTAAAGGGCGAATGCATTTCTTGAAGCTACTATTAGGTCACCACCCGAGAAACCCGGAACTATTAAATTGCATGTCATGGCAGTGCAGGACCCGGAATGGCAGATGACATATGAAACCCATTATTATGTTGTGCGGTTATCGCAGCCAAGAAACCCTTTACCCATTCCGAGCTATGCACCTAGGAAAATTCTATGGTTTTGTAAATAATTGGAAACCTAAATGGCTCCTTAATTCTTTACTAAAGAAGTGGTTCTCCTTTTTTATGGCCTCATAAATTTTGTTAAAAAACTCTACTCCTTCTTAAAGATGGGATTCTGCAGTAAATAATCAAGTTCGTTGGGATTTTCCGCAAGTGCAAGGGCAAGAAAGTGGCGCAGATTGTATTACCCCGTTTGTGGCATTCAAAAGGACCTAAAGGGGACGTGGAACAGAATGCATTGTTGGGCATTGAATTAAGTTTACGATACGACGACAGCCAGGACACGGCGGTCTGTGGTCCCGAGCTTCCGCTTGCCATTTCGCCCATGGCCCTTCCATTCCAGCCATCCCAATGGAATCACGTCACTCCGGAATCGATTTATAAAACCCCAACAATTCCGGCTGCCAATGTGAGTGGCCATAATGGGAACATGTGGCCAAAACCGGAGGCCAAGACCACCCAGCCGAATCCCCAATGAACAAATGAGCCCAAAATGCACAGCAGCATCCTGGGCGTGTGTTTGACTTCCATTAGCATTTATTATGCAACACGACCATTAAACCTAAACCCCTGGCCATTAGACATGAATAAAAAAAGAGAAGAATTTAAAACCATAAATAATAACGCTGCACTAATGGCCAGGGCTAAGCAATTAAATTAAAATGCATCGGAAGGGTATGAGATTTGGGCAAACATTTAGCCAAATTAGTTTCGGTTTTCCATTCAGGTTGCGTTTACTTTTGGGGGCATACCAACCCCTTGTGGGCCGGGGCTTCGTTTTGATTACTGTATGCGAATCCTAGTGGTCATGGTAAATTCTGATTAGTGAGCATATCGTGTGTCAGTAGTTCTCCCTCCTGGCCCACTTGGCATTTCCATAGTTTACAGTTCGTTGACTGTCCCAGGCCATCAAACATCAGTCATTCCCATGCTCCACGTTCATATTCCCATTGCCAGCCACATCCATAGCCACATCCATATACACATCCACTCTATTTCATTCATTTCCACACTTTCATTTATAACTTTTTGCGGTCCTGCCACAAACTCAAACATTGGGAGAAATAAAAGGAACTTTTAATCTTTAAAATTGATGCATATGGAGTTTAAAAAAAGGATATACATCAAAGATATAAAATATATTAAAAGGGAATATAGTTTTGTTATCAAAGTTTAAGAGCTTCTGCGAATAGTTTAAGTTTCTTGTATGGAAACTTTTTATTTATCCTTAGAATAATTTCTAAATAGAAACATTTGAAGTATTTCATGCAGTTTTCTCTTATAAAGTTTTCTTAAATTTCCAGAAAATATTAAGCTATATTTAAGGATAGAATGAATTGAAACCTTACAAAAATCCTTTTGAATATTATATAAAAAATAATTATGTGATAGGAACAAGTTACAAGTTACAAGGAAATGGAAAGAAGAATCCTTAGGATTATCAATACCAGCTTTAATCCAAGTAACTTATCATATCGATAATTATTATATATATAATTATAACCCTATAAAAAAGTACCTAAAATTTCTTCAAGTACAGCACTATACCATTATCCTTTCGTGTGCCTGTCATCATGATTATTAGGAATGCAAACAGAGCAGTCCGATGACAATCATCATTATCCTGAACATCAGTGTTCCAGGAACAACAGCAAACAGAAAAACAAATCAGCCGAGCAAACAAAGGCTCGGGACATATATCTTCATATGCATATGTACGTAAATATATATATAAAGGATGTATAGAGCATTTAATGCAATTACAGGCACGATATGACTACTGCCACGCCCACAAAAACAATAATGAATGGTTATGTGCCTGCCCTTTGACCTTTTTATCACTTCGTATTTTACTCTGAATATAAGAAAAAATAAAAAGAGAACAAAACTCACTTGCAATGGCGGTGCATGTCCTGTGCCAATGTCTCCGTTGGCCGTGCTCCTGGCCACGCCCCCCTCCTCGTGGGCGGCCACTTGTTGCGCCGCCTTTGCGTCCACTGTCGAAAGTAAAAAAAAAAAAACATGAATATATATTTAAAATGGAATTTAATATTGAAAGACCATTAAGGAAATGGCATTTCAGCGAAAAAGTCAAATTGCCGATGGCTTTTAAAAAACAGTTTCAGCTTAATGGAATATAATAAAAGTAATAAAAATGTTATTTATATATATGCAGTGTGTATGGGCTTCAATCAAATTACGAGAAGGAGGCTGGGCGCCCAAGGATCGTGGGCATAACAGCTGGGATCTGGCAATTGCATCCTGGGGGCCAAAGTCATTTGCATTTATAAATTGGCTTTTTGCAATTCATGAGCTAAATGTCATCCGGCCAATGCAAACAGGATGTGCCTGTCGGAGGGTGGGACACTGAAGGGGTTGGCAAGGAGTTGGCAAGGATGCGGTCACTACAAAATGGCGACAAATATCGGGTCCTCGGGAGACTGTCATGCAGCTGTGCATGCAAATAGCTCCTGCAGGATCTCCTTCTTTTGCCAAACAATTTATAAACGAAATTTGCTAGAAAGTTGGAGAAAAAAAGTTTTCTTTGGAAAGTTTTTTTTTTTTTGTATTTCTCGTGATTGAGTCGAGGGAGCATGACATCCAGGACTCGTTGAAACTTTTAATTTTAGCCAAACATATTGTTGGCTTACAAGCCAACAAGAGCCAAATAGCCGGGAGTGTCTGCTTATTTATCAGAAAATTACGTTCAATGATTGGAAAGGAGGAAATTTTCGGAAACTTCCAGGCATGTTTGCATATTGAAAAGGGCAATTTTAATCAAATTTGATTTAGATTCAAATTTAGAAAGCTTTTAGTCACGTTACTCAGATTTTAATGGCATATAGATGGTATATATTTTTATTATTTTGGCTATAATAGAGTTGGCGTTTAATTAATTAGCTTGGCCTGGTTTCAATTCCCATCTAGTTGCCATTAAAACCCAATTTAATATTTCCATTTTAGAGTCTGTAATTATAATTGCGAACTATAAGCTTTTTAGAATTAAAAAAACAAACTCAAATTTTAGAAATATGCAAAAGTTAGCTAAACTTTGCTTTCAATTATAAAGCAACCACCGTATCCTGCATCCTGTACTCAGTATCCTGTAGCCAGTTCATTAAGGACACCCCCTTTTTCTGTGCCCTCATCGAATTTGTTATTCCTTGCCAGTCTTTCTGACTGACTGGGGAACTTTTAGCCAGAAAACTGGCTTACAGAGCAGCTGCTGCGTGTGCGGAGCTAATTTGCATTTTTCATAGACGATAGAATCGGAAGGGAGTGGGGGCATCTAGCAATGTGCTCCTGCCCCGTAACATATGCAACAAAAACAACCAAAAACACATAACTCAGACCACATTACGCATACGCCATGTGGCACCGCTCTCACCTGAATTCGCCGCCGTCAATTTGTTGCTGGCTGCCGGTGTACCGCCCACCTGGCCCGCTCCGCCCTGCGGCTTCTTGTGGTGGTGATGGTGATGATGATGGTGGTGCTTCTTCTTGTTCTTAATTATGATCTTGCGTCGCAGCATCGCCGGCGGTGGCAGGTCCACATTTGCCTCCAAAGGATGCGAATCGAGGGGCTTGTCGAGCAGCATATCGCCAAATATTTCACGGCAATAGTTTGCAATTTTGGCCTAAAAAGAGGGGTAATGGGAGAAGGTAGTGGTGAGTTGGAGGGAAAATAAATGAGCTGGCATTAAGTACTAGTGCCTAGTGACTTGTTAACTATCTGATAACTGCAAGTTGATGGTTACCCATTTCCCAGAATCAAAGTTTCTCGTTTAATGAAGGAAGGGAAATTAAAATGGTTTCTATACACTTTAAAGAAAATAATATAATGAAAACTGTTTATTTTCAAAGCAGTTTCTATCCCCAAAAAAGTTGAAAAAATTAATTTTATTTTTAAGTTATTCAGAAAGAACCACTCTTCTCTCAAAGTTAGCTTTGTTTATATATTATTCTAACAATTATTAACTATTTGGTTACTACATTTTTTCCCTCTGTGTAAGGACAATTACTCCACCTATCATATGTTGTGCTCCTTGCTGCCATAAGCTTGCTTTCTGGCACGTGGCCTCTCCTGTCCTGTCGGTTGCCTGACTTTCCTTGTTACCTGTGCCTGTTCTCCCAATGGGAAATTTAGTTTATATTACTACTTTTAATGGTTAAACTTTAGCCTCTTGTTGGCGGATGAGTTCTGGCTGGTATCCTGCCAACCTGCTATCCTGCCCGACCGCTTTCAGGCCGTAAAAACTTTGCCTTTTGTTATTATCTCGGCCGTGGAGCTTAAGCAGCCGGCAATTACCTTTCGAGTGGCTTCTGAGATTCGTTCGCCGACGGACGACTCCCTTCATGGTCTTTAAGTAATGTTTTCGGACTGGAGGACTCAAGGACTCAGGGACTCGAGGCACAAGGACTCCAAGGACTCTCCCGTGTGTGCCATGTTTTCTTGTTGTTGTTTGTCTTTCGGCGGAATGATGGATTAGGGTGATGAGTGAAGGATTTGGCTGTTGTTTTAGGACAAGTAACTTTTTCCACCCGCACTTCTCAGTTTTTTTTTCTTTTCTACCCAAGGTGTACTAATATTTGCTACATTTTTTAGATTTAAAGGATTCACTTTTTTAGTTACCTTGGCCATTTAAATTTCTCTTTAAAATCCCATTTCTTAACCCTCCCAAAAAACTAATCTCTTTTCCATTTCCCAGGTACTGGCTGAGAGTGATTAAAATTCATAAAAGAAGTAGCTTGCAGAGCTCTAATTTTTTTCTCCATTTCATCTCCTGTTTGCTCACAAAGGGAAAATGTTGCCAAAAATTGTGGACTATGTTCTTACCTGTTGCCGGGGATTGCAGTGATTCTCAAAGCTCAATATCACAGGGTATTCGGATGTTTTAAATGCACTCTCTGCGATGGCCTCCAGCACGTCCTTGGCAAAGATTTCCGGGACGAACGTGTAGCCATGGACGATGACCGGCTCCTCGGTGCGTCCATTCCAAAAGTCCAGCTCAACGCATCTGCAACAAAAGCCAGTTGACAATTGTGAAAGTGGTAACAGAAAATGGCAATTTCCCCGCTTTTCCCCCATTTCTCTTTCTCTGTTTTTATCTCTGTGTTCTCGCTTTGCTGTCATTTCCCATTTTCCTTTTGGCTGTAAATCGCAGGCAAATGGTAAAAGGGAAATGGAAAATGGGAAAATGCATTCTGACAGCTGGGCAAGCGGAGAATAAACGCAAAGTAACAGCTTCTGCGTCAATAAATTTTGTGATGTGTGCATCGTTCATCCGGCATGGCCATCATCAGCATTCAGAATCATTACTTGCAGGGTAACTGAGTGTACACTCAAAAAAAAGTTGTTTAATGATAGAGGTTTATTCTAGTTTTATGATTACTAACTTTTAAAGTGCTTTATTTTATGTTTGCCTCAAGTTTTTTTGCTCTAAAGTTAGTGTTCTAGATCTCTTTGGTTGAGTATTAAATTTTTTAATAAATATTGAAACTAGAAATTAGCCCAAGAGAAAAACTATTAAAAAGTTTTTTTTTTTAAATAATTTCTTTTACAAAAAGTATAGGTGGCTCAAAGTGTCTTAAAGGATACAGTCCTCCTCAAAAGTATCCAAGTTATTTGTTTGCAATTAATATGTTGTTTGTAGTGAAATTTAACTTAATTTTTAATGCATAAATTCTCTGTTAAACATTTAAATAAATTTTTAGTTAAATTAAACTCAAATAAAATACTAAGAAAAGCCAACCAAAGACCTTACTTTGCTGAATAAACAAAAAATACGTGACCAAAAGCCTTGCAGAAACTTTGGAAAAATAAAATAAATTAAGCCTGGCAGGCCAGCCACCTGCTTGTTTTGTTTTTAAAGCAAATAGTTTATATATTATCAAAACAAAGTCTAATATTTACGCTTCATGCCTCGAAATGAAATTTGTTTTGCAGTGCAGTGGCACGGTGGCAGACCATGGCAGATGCTGAGCCACAGGAACTGCACCTGATGCACGCACTCACAGGACTACAGAATGGAAAAAGAGGCCAGGGGGAGTGAGTTTTTAAATGTGTGTTGTGAAGGTCATGCCACAGATGAAGGTCATGGCCAGCCAGGCAACCATCCAGGCAGCTCCATCCAGTGACCACTTCAATTGCGTCATTTCACTTCGCATTTCACAGCCCATATCCGCCAGATCCGCAATATCCGCATCCTGCCACACTCACCTGCAACCCGCCAGGAGGCACTGCCTATAAATCTCCACCGAGGACTTGCCCGTCAGCTGATGTCCTGTCAGGTAAGTGTTGTGCGAGGAGTTGATGAAGTAGTGCGAGAGCGGCTGGTCCATGTCGTCGCAGAGATCCAGCTTATTCGGCGCCATTATGGGATTGTCGTCTCCCATGAGATACCTGTACGGAAAGCGGAAACGGAAACAGCAGTTACCAAGGGGATTATTTCAAGGTGTCTTAAATGGTAAACTTGATAGGTAGTTCTCTAGGATGCTCTAGGACTAGGACTAGAACTTCCTGCGTGCGAAAAGTCGCTGTCGAGGATGCTAAGCCGTTTACGTCGAAAAAGCTTTCACGAAAGTGTAAACAAACAGGATCTAATGCACTTTTCCAACAAAAATGTATAGTTTTTATACAAAATTACTTATTTTTTGACAGGTTTTCGAGTAAAATATAACTATTTTTGTCTCAAAAAATATTCAAAAAAAATAGGAGTAAGAAATATATAATTTATTCAAGAGAACTTAATACTTAAGAGTTCCTAAAAAAGCAGAAAATTTCCTTATAATATTAAATTTCTTATAATTTCTCTAGGTGTATAATTTGATGAAAATTTCGCAGCTGAAATGTTTGAACGAGTTGCAGCTGAAGGTCGCGTCAGCTTTCGCGATGTCCTTCGCCTCCTTAGCGAACAGGCCTCGCCTCTCTGCCAAGCCAGAGCCACCCACACAATTCATATCCTTATACCCTTTTTGTTTTTTAGTCCCGAGAGCAAACAGTGCAACGTCACCAACACATGCGAATGCATATGCATAGGCACTCGCCTCGAGAGAGCCTTCAAGTGACTCTAACAGGACTAAAAGTACTAACAGCTCTAACAGCTCTCGCCTTGCCCTGCCACTGCCACTGGTGGCGCAGCTTTTGTTTTTGCTTCTAAATCTGCCGCTGATAAGCTGTCACGCCCAGGAGGCAACTCGAGTAGCTGTGTCTGTGTCAGCCACGACCTCTTCCCCCGTGCAACAGCAACAAGTCAGATAGCTTACCTCAAAAAGCCATCCAAACTGAGTTGGCCCTTTTGTGCGTTGAACTTGTTGGGCTCGTACTGCTGAATGAGCTCCTTGGCCCGGGCGGGATTCGCGTACGGATAGAGGATCTCGTTGAGGCGGGGATCGCGCTGCGTCTTGTTGAGGAACTCCACCAGCTGGGTGATGGACATGCACTTGCGTTTCGAGTTGCCAACGCTAGGAATTAAAAGGATATTTATCATCAAGGCCAGTGATTTTTGTAAAATATGTCCAAGAAATAAATCAACTTCTTACATGCTGTCAAATAGTCGCTCCACCTCGGAGCGCTGCGTGAGATATTTGTACAAATTGTAAAAGTCCTCGAATTGAAATTTGGACACCGATATGCTATCGACCTTTCCCGACGGCAAACCGGTCACGTCCAGCGCCTTCTCGACACGTTTGCGATCCTCCTTGTTCTGGGCGAAAAGTTTTATGATGCTAAAGTGGTCACGACCAGAATTGACCAGGACGAAGGATAAAAGAGACAGGACGCCAGAACGGGGCGGACACACGGGGTGGATGGTTGGCAGACAATGCGGTGGTTGGTGTTGATGATGATGTTGTCGTTGTCGTTGGCGGCGTCAGTGATGCATGAGCCACGTTCCAGGAGTGGCCACAATATGAAAGGAGCAGCATGGAAGAAAAGGGAAATTGCGAAATAGAAATTGGCGTAAATTTCAATTTTCAGCTCAACGTCGATGGCTGATGGGCTACACTTAACAAATATTTGTCAAATGCTTCAACGCACAATGCACAAAAGCCAGGAGACCCAATGAGACCCAAAAAAAATGGGAAAAAAAAAATTGAGCTTGCCAAGGACCTCTCCTGGACCTCTGCACATCGTCCGTTGAAAGGACTTTGTTGTCAATTACTTTTTCACCGGTATGCGACCGCTCTTGTCCACCTGCAGGCAGAGCTTGGTGTGGGCCTTCTGCAGGAACATAATCGCCGATCCATTGAGTTGGGCCAGGCTGTAGGCCAGCTTGATGAGACCATCGGACCAGAGCTGCAAAAAGGAATTTAAACGGAAAACGGAGAGGGCTTAAAGCAAAGTGGCACGAAAGCTGAACAAGGATATGCTTAATATTTGTTTAAAGGTCTAGTGCTGTTTGGGTTTTCAGATTATTTGCGAAAGTCCCTGAAACGGCAGGGGGATTACATTTAAATGGAAAGTGTTCTCTGAAAATGTTTTCTGAATATTTAAATTTAAAGGTGAAGTATTTCATTTGAAATTCATCTGGAAGTTGTCTAATAAAATATTAAAGAATAGTAGGTCGTGTTAATAATTCATAAATACTTGCTTTAAGGCACTGTGACACCAAGAAATAGTCTTAAAATTCTGTTTAAAATTATTTCCCTTCAAAAATCAACCTTAACTTTAACAGAAACTCAAATAAACTCTAATTAGAAATAATCAGTCTTTAATGAAACACAGTGCGTATGTGTAATATTACCTGAAAGCCTCAAAGCTCTGCATTTAATTAATCAAACTACACATATGTGCTTGTCGGTGACAACTGGAAACCGACTGACAAGCTTTGATTTTCTCTTATAACTCGAATGGCCTTTGTTGTGGCGGCACACAGGGCGTATGCGTATTTCAGTTAATGATATTCAATCGAGCAGAAAATTGTCCAGCAGTCTTTCCCCCTTTTTTTGGCTGCCATTCAATAATTTTTCCTTCCACGCCACAACTATTGCCAGCACATTGTTTATTTTTCTTCGCGTCTCGATTATTTTTGCGAGCCCAACCGAAATTCCTATTGAAAAGTTTATGAATATTTCGCCATATTCATAATATTCATATATTTTTCTTTTATTATTTCCCTTTGTTTTCGACGGTTTGGGTTGGATTTTGTTTATTTCGGGAATGTCCGCGACGCGTGCCAAAAATAATAACCACAACCACAACGGACCCTGACATGGACGGTTGACCATTGATAAAATAGAACATTGATTTTGGACAAGGTCAGCAGGCCACGACCAAGACCAGGCCAGTGGCAGTGGCAGACAGATCCATCGGCCACTCCCCGGGACGGAAATCAATAAAATACAACAAAAAAAAAACACCGTTGAGTGGTCCATAATAATTTTTTTTACGCGCCTTCGGCAAAACACTAAAAATAACCGAAAAAACAGGCGACATGGCACAGGTGTGTCCCTAGAGAGAAAAAATGGGGAACACATAGTGCACTGGAAGAAAAGTTTGGGCTTTTAAAATGCTTTTTACTAGTACTTTTATTACTTTTACTAAGTTCTTTTTACTAAAGGAGTGCGGGTACTTATAACAGTGGTTCTATAGAGTTAGGTAAAGTTTATAAAATTTACCAAGTCTTTCTCGAAATAAATCAATATGTTTTTTTAATTTTAGCCTGTTTTTGAATATTATTTTTAAGCCTTTTCTTTATCCGATAATATTGGGTTTTGATAAAAAAATGTGTCATGAGATAGTCCTTTGAAAATCCATAGTATTTGAAAGAATTCAAACTCCCATCTTTGAATTCTACCTCTATCTCAATAGAACTATCTATAAGACTAAAAAATCATAAAAAAACTTAAAAATTATTGCTTTTAAAACACTAAACCTTTTCTCGCAGTGCTTAAGAAATGATGACCAACATTATGTCCATCATTAGCGTCGTCGTGGCACATTATACCATACTATACTATGGCCCACTCGACCCAATTCCCCGAATGACTTGGAACTGGGCGTGTATAAGCGGGCCAACACAAATGCTAAATGGTAAATGGCTTTTCCCTTTCGATACTTTTTAGCTGTCAGCCGTTCATTCGAGTCGTCAAGTTGTCAGAGTCGTTTGCCAAGTGGCCACTACGTAATAAGATGGCTAGTTGGCTTGTTGGATGAAAGCCAAGTTAAGAACTCACCTGGGCTATTTCCTTGCGAGTGCAGCAAAAGTTGACGAACGTCATGTTGACAAAATCGGAGCCATGGCACACCGTCACTGTCTTCTCCTCGAGCGTGTCCTGCGGCCCCAGAGTCACAATTTGGCGCAGCTTATTCTCCTGCAATCGAAAGATGAGCGAGCTCGTTATTAATTACCCAACAAAAATTACAAAAATAAAGAAAAGATAGAGAAGATCCGGAGGGGCACACGCGCCAAATGAAGTTTTATGGGCCCTGGGCAGTCGTAAATGAAAGTCATATCCTTGCTGGCTCGCTCTAATCCTGCGAGTGCAACAAAATTCATTTGCCCGCCTCGTAAACCAGTCATAGGATCCCCCGTTCGCGGTCGCAGTCTCTCCCCTAAACTGACCGGGGTGCCATATTTCAATTAAACGGCACAAATGGATTTACGAGCCCGGGAGAACGTGCATTCTTGGCAGGACATTTGGCCAAAAAACCGGATTCAAACGGAGCCAAGCCAAGGGAGGGCCAAGCTGAAATAAACCCGAACAGTGCCACATTTGAAAAATATTCGCACTCAAACTGGGAACTGGGTTATATGCAAATCAGCATGACCCCTTGCTCCTTGCAACAAAAGAAGCCCAGAGAGGAATAACATGGAGATTTTCCAGACAAATGAATATCTTGCCGAGAAATTCTATGGATTTCGGTGTAGAATCTATCTACAAAGGCTTTGCGTTAATTTCTATGCATTTTTAAAGGCATATAGTATATGAAATGTGCTATTTCTTTTATGTAAATGAACTAAATGGAAATTTATATTTATTTTTCAATCTATTTACAGTCTGTATAGGTCCTTTACTATAGAAGGAATAAGGATTAAAGTATATGGCATGTGTTTCTTGATAATTGGATTATTGTTTTCCCCCAGATAGTTTTCAAGAAATTAAATATTTAACTTAATCGCTTTAAGTTCCCTTCTTCGCCTGCCATCGCCATTTAAACAGCCAACTGTTAGGGGCTCAGACCAGGATTACCAAAGTCCTTTTGAATGCATGGCACACATCGTTTGGCTCCGACACAGGACATGGTCACTGCAATGGACTAAAGGACATCTAAGAGAGGGGAAGATTGGTGTCTGAAACGGAAGCCAGAGCATGAATTTGGCATTAACTTTGTGGCCAGCCATGTCTTGGCATTCCGTATTCTGTATTCCGCATTCAGCCATCATCTAAATGGGGGAGAGAGTGGGTGGACGATGTGTTTGTTTGCTGTTTCCTGCTGCGTTTCCGGTCCTGGACTCTTGACAAACTGCCCGAACCGGACCGGACTGGCCCGACCGGGATGGAGGCAGGATGGAGACATCAGCAATGTTATCTTTTGTGCTCGCACATCGAATGCACAAGCTGGGTGAATAAAACTCAGTCGGATGACTTGCCAGGGCTCTTAAATGTCTGAGCTGTCATCTGACCTGAAAGCGCCTTTTGATCGATAGAAAAAGGCAATCAAGGACTTTGGATATATAATCTATATCATAGGCCCACAATTAAATCATTCTTACTCAAAAGTCAGAGATGATAATCCCACTGAAGCTATTTAATTGCTATTTTTAGAGATAAATTATTGAATCCTTTAATAGATCCTTTCTCCCAGTGCATGCAAATGAAGTTTATAATAAGCTTTGCTGGTCAGACTGACTAAGAGGACTAGGCTGAAAGGTTGGATGATGAATCTGAATTTGATCCTCTGGCTGGCTGCTGAGCCGACTAATTGAAAAGCTTCCTCCTGACGGCTTCTCCTGGCGAGGGCCATTAAAGTGCCGTTCTGTTAAGCGGTGATAAACGGGGTTGCCACCTGTTTTGGCTAAAACCGTAATGGATATAGAGGGGGAAGTCCTTTCGAGCTGACGAGCGTGATGATTTGCTTTTAACTAAAAACTAATTCCGACAAATTTTCCCCCCTTATAATAATGCAAATAGCTGTCTGTCTCTCTTTCTATCCTTTCATATCTCTGTCTCTTTCGGCGTACAGGAGGAATCCTGGCACAGGACACCGTGCGAAGCGTAAAGCGGAAATGACTACGGTGATTATCTTAATTGCTTCTCACGGTTCGCGCTTGAATCTCACGCGCAGTTTCTCATTCTCACTCCCACTCATTCCTCTCCGGCTCTGCCACTTCTCCGTATTCCATTCTCCATCTCTAGGCCCCGGCTTTTCCGGCTCCGTTCTGGCCTGCTAATCCTTTTGGCTCTTCTGCTCGAAATTTGAATTTTAAGAACGCTCATTATGCGCCCAAAAATTTCGGGCCACGAGGTCCTCACGTCGGCAGGGCCGTGATAATTTTAGACAGCCCACCCCTCCTTCCGGCCCAAGCCATCCGACGGAGAAATTATTGATTTTGAAGGTGCTAATAAAATAATACTTAGTTCCATGTGACACTTATTGGCGAATCGTGGAAGGATTTATTGCATTAGGGGGGCCATAATAATAAATTTGATGATTGGGAACTTGTGGAGCTTATTGCCCAGTGAATGGTGCATTAATTTCTCATTCTAAAGCATTTTAATACAAGTTCGTAGAGCAATAATTAAATAACACAATAATAACTTCCACTCTGCCGCATCTTTTCGCTTTTCTTTACTTCTAACTTAAGATTTAAATTTAAATATTTTTAACCTCCTCGTATTGTTCAACACTATCCTTTTTCGAGCCGTACATTATGCGACAGCGCCCCCTATTCGATGATTTCAAAAAAGCTGAAATACTGAAAGCAAGCTGTAAGGTAGATCCCTTTTATTCATAAGTCATCAATGTTTTAAAACAAAATATACAAAAACCGTCTTGTCCAATATTTTTTTAACAAATGTTTAATAAATTCCCAGTTTTTTAACACAAACTGCCATTCTATCAAGGACACAAAATTAAAGACATAACATCAGTCAAGAAGAGATTTTTCCAGGATACTGGTGATATTACTGGTGATTACCAATTTCATCGCTCATCTAGTCGAAGGATCAAAGGACCTCTGTGCTAAATGTCAAATAGATACAGTTTGTGAATATTTCAAATTTGGCATTCAATTTCAGAGTATAGTACCCACCAGACGGCAAAAAAAAAACAACCCTTTTAATTTTAAAATTTTAAATTTAAAAAAAATTTCATAAATTGAACAACCGAAGCAGATGCACCAGAGGATTATACTTTCCGCCCTCGAATCACAATGAGCAGCCAGCGATCGAAAAGTATACAGAAGGAGCGGAACTGCAATGCCACGCCGGCACCCGGCATCATCCTGTGGCATTCAACGGAACAAATGCCTCCAGAGACGCCCCTCATACCCAGTCCCTACGAGATGATGCGCCATCGCAACTGTAAGGCCGCCAAGTTCACCCAAGGGGAAAAGTACCCAAGCATCCGTTCTCCCCAATCCAAATGTAATTACCCAGAATCCATTGCCAATGTGGAGAGAGTCCTTGAGGCGAGCCAGTACTGCATGCCCAACATGGTGAAGGATGATGCCCTGGCTATGTGGGACCAAGCCGACAACAAGACTAACCTCAAGTACTATGGTGTGGGTGATCCCTTGTACCTTCCGGAGGCTGTGAAATTCAATAGAACACTGTCGAAGAGTATGCAGTTTGCCAGCATGAAGGCGAAGAGGAAACCACCGTCGCCACCTCCGCCTCCGCCGCATCCTCCGCAACCGGCACCCGTATGCCAGCCCTACATCCTCAATCGCGATGCCCTGAAAGCAGAGCTCCAGAAGATGCCCACGGTCCAGAGGAAGCTGCAGCCCAAATCGGCCTTCGAAGCACTGTACTGCAACAAGGTGGTGGATCCCAAGGATCCCTTCGGAGTGAACGAAGATGCAACGATTATAAGTCTGCAGGATGCTCTCGATATGAGGCGTACAGTGAAGCCGCCGAAGCACGGCCTGAGGCGTCACCATTGGTACTGTCCCCCCATTTGTGGCGAGACTGAGAACTCCTGCACCGCCTACGAGTGGGCTAAGTATAATCTGAATCCCAGGCCCTACGACGAAGAGTTCCAGAAATGGTACGCCGACCAGTTGTTCCCGAAAGAAGAGGAGCCCCACGACTATGACCAGCTCTATGAAAGATTTCTGAAATGTTTCGACATGAAACCGTTTCCCGATCCCGACTGCGTGGCCATGCAGAAGTGCTGTCCGGATATGTTCAAGGGTGATGATCAAGGCAAGGGCGGAGGCTCCGGCGGTGGTACTGGCGATGGTGGGCACGGAGGAACAGGTGGTGGACCCGATTTGGGCGATGGAGGAGATAAAGGTCCGGGCAGGCCAAACAAACCAAGACCTGGTAAGCCAGGAAAAGGAGGAGATGGAGATGGAGACGGAGCCGATGGCGATGGCGATGGCAAAACGGGTAAAGATAAAGGGGACGGATCAGGGAAGGATAAAAACAAGACCGACAAGGAGAAGGACACGGGTAAGGACACCGGTAAGGACACCGGTAAGGATACGGGTAAGGACAAGGACAAGGGTAAGGACAAGGGCGATGGCTATGAAGGTGACTCCTCCAGTAGCAAGCCTGATAAGAGCAAAGATAAGGGCAAAGATAAAGACAGAGATAAGGAGAAAGATGTGGACAAAGATAAGGGCAAGGGAAAGGGCAAGGAGCCGCCATCCCTACCACAACCAGGATCCACTCACTCCGTCAAGACCCCAACTGGCGAAGGCAGTAGGGGTTTGGGTAGTGATACTTTCGGAAGCCGAGACAACTATCGGCCAGGATATACCAAGCCAAAGCCGAAGCCGAAGCCGAGCAAGGGCAAGGGAAAAGGCAAGGGCAAGGGCAAAGGGAAAAAGGAACCCCCAAAACCGGAGGAGCCTGCACCGCCGAAGTGCCCACCATGTCCGCCCGATGGCTGTCCCTGTGCCATCTGCGACTGCCTGTATCCCAAAAAGGACGAGGACTCCCCGATAATGAAGTGTCTGATGCGCAAGGACAAGGAACGGCAGCAGCGCGAATACCTCAGGATAATGCGGCATCGGGAATATGTGAGATGCCGGGCCGAGTACCATACCTACTGCCAGCACAGAACGGATCCCATCGTGGTCGATAACTGTTTTTGCAAGGATCCCAAGATCGCCGACTACTGCGACTGCCTGGGCGCTCTGCAAAGCCTCCAACAGCTCCTTGGAAAGAAACTGAATCCGATCGTCAACAACGAGCTGCTCTTCAATCTCGACGACCTGCGTGCTCGGATCGCCCAGCGGATGTGCGACTGCCTCTGAGATCGTCTGTTTTGCATATCGGGTTTTACATTTTATATTTAACGAGTCGAACTGTATATTTTTTGCCCCCAAATTGTGCCATTGTACAAAATATAAAAGTGTATGTAATTTAAATGCCTATTATAGTCCATGGGAAGTACTGGGTGTCATATTATAGACATTATAGAATCCGCACCTTGAAAACCCAGTTCCCCTATCTTTATCTCTCAAATTATCCTCAAATCCTAAACCCGAAACCCCCATTCGAATATCATGAATGACACCTAAATTTAAAAATAAAAGTATTTTAGTTTGGTTCTCTTAGTTTTTATATATTTTTGAGACCGTATTGAAAAGAAAAACGAAATAGCCATAAACACAAAAAATCCCTATAGCCACATTAATGGAGAGACTGAAGAACCCGCAGCCTCGGCTCAGGGGCGGGCAATGTGGGGGTGCAGCCTCACAGGACATTCAGCTGAAGCTGGAGAGCCAGGGATGGCCAAGGCCATCTACCAGACCTCGTAAGAATCCATTACCCCGGCTTAAAGGCGGACAATGTGGGTCTATTCCCTTGCTGGACCCCCAGCTAGATCTCTTATGCCAGGAATGGCCATTGATCCGCCCTCCTAAAAAGAGTCCTCCGAAGAACTCACATCCCCGGCTCAAGGGCGGGCAGTGTGGGTCTATACCCTTGCTGGACCCCCAGCTAGACCTCTTATGCCAGGAATGGCCATTGTTCCGCCCTCGTAAGAAGAGTCCACCGAAGAAATCGCGACTTAAAGTCGAACCATGTGGGGCTGTGTCTTCGCAGAACCCTCAGGAAAGGGACTTCAACTACGCTCTTAAGAAGAGTCCACTGCCCACCACTTCCGAGTGGGTGCGTTGGACGGTTAGCAAGGTCTACCAGGAGAAGACCCATTCCAGCCAAGCCTCATCTGCAAAGGGCAAAGATAAGGCTCCCCGATCCAAAAGGCGTTCTCGTAAGCAGAAACCCACCGTCGATGCCGAAAAGCCCAGCAAGTGTTCCCATTTATTCGAAAGGGGCAAGGATACCCTGGCCTGGTATGGAATAGGATCTGATGAGAAGAGTCCCGAGGCCATGCAGTTCAACAGGAAAATGGCCAAAAGTCTCCGAGCAGCCGGTCTAGTGGCAAAGCCCCCAGAACCAAAGAAGGTCAGTGGCCAAAGAGAGCTTTCGGACACCTTGTGCCTCAGAAAGGAGCTTGAGAGGATGCTGAAGATAAGGAGCCGACCCGAGACAGTCTCTGGAAGCACCTACCTGTCCAGCAAGACCAAGACCAAGCCAAAGACAAAAGAAAAGGCAAAGGAAATTATAAAGACAATGGCAAAACACAAATGGATATCAAAAAGCAAAAAACCAATTGCAAAGAAAAAAGCAAACACAAACAATAACAAAAAAGTAAATACAACAAAAGAAAACATATCAAAATCAAACGCAAAAACAAAAGAAAACACAAAAGCAAACTCCAAAACAAAAGCAAAATTTAAAGCAAAGCCAGGGGAGAAGGTAAAGGCCAGGACGATGATTCAGATCCGGATGGGGAAACGGACATGGGTGCCGGCGAGTGTCCTCCGGGTCTGATCAAGGATTTCCCTGTGCCATCTGCGAAAGTATCCCCGAAAGGAAAGAAATCTCCCAAGAGATCAGGCATTTAAGACGGATAATCCTTGGATCAGTATTCAAAGTAAGACCTGGTCTTTTATTGTGATCATCTTTTAAGCACAGTGCGTTTTACATTTTATATGTGTCGAGTCGATCTGTAATTGTTTCCCCACAAATTGTATAATAATAAAATAGTTTATATGATATAAGGTGTATTTTATTTCTAGGGTTTTGAGGGGATTACTTTAAGGGTTCAATCAACTAAATATTGTGGGGAAGTACCGGGTATCATGTAGTGACTATACAAGTACTATAGTCTATAAACACAATCATATCCATTTTTGATTTTCTACGACAGGATTTTTTCTGGGTTTTGAGTGGTAGAAGATATATAAAATATAACAAGTGTCCTTCATGGATCAAATAATATATTTAATAGTAGGGAGAGAGTATTTTGGGACTGCCTACAGCGCTGCAGATCAGTAACAGGGGGATACTCAAAACCCACCAAGAAACCACTGCCTAATCATGGCAACCTGACCAGGATAAGGACCGTAAAACTTAAAAAAAGTAAATGGTTTCTTCGAAAAGATTAAAAGAAATCTTTTCCCCCATCTAGTAGTCCAATTGTGAACTTTCAAATCATCCTCCTGAAACCCTAAACCTCGAAACCTCATTCGTATATCATGTGTTAGTCTAACAACACCTAAATTTTAAAACAAGCTTGTTTTAGTTTGGTTCTCAGATTAAGTTTTTACCTCGATAGACGCTGTAACTTAAAAAAAAAAATATATAACGGACCCGAATCGGACCTGGAATAACTGTAAATATTATCACAATGACGGGCAGAAAGAAGTATACGCAGCGTCGACTCATGGGCGGACAGCGGGGGTCGATTGCTTCGCAAGATCCCGAAGCGGCAGAGCCAGAGGAGTGCCAGGAACGGGACATGCTGAACACATTTCAGGACGATCCACCGACCATGTACCAGTGGGCGCGGTGGAAGAACTGTAAGACCAGCAAGGTCTACCAGCAAGAGACCTATCCGATCATCCGGCCTCCGATCTCAAAGTGCGGCGACCACCTAACCCTCGGCTACATCGACGACGCTCTGGAGGCCAACAAGTGCGGACGACTGTTCGACATGGGCAAGGACGACATACTGGCCGTATGGAACGATAGTCCCCGCAAGGAAACCCTATCCTGCTATGGTATCGATGGCGGGATACCCTCTCCCGAGGCCATACGCTTCAATAGAATAATGGCGAAAAGTCTCCGGGTAGCCAGCCGTGTGCCCAAGCCACCGAAACCCTACGTAAAACCCGATCGCACCTGGCGCAAGAAGGTACCGGATCCGAGTGGACCCTACGTCTTGGATCGTGATTGCCTGAAGATGAAACTGGACAAGATGCCCAATGTTCTGAGACAGTTGAAGGCCGAAAACGCCTTCACGTGGCTGCACTGCCCACCGCCCGCTAATCTGGAGCATCCCTTCGAGGACGATGGTGGTCATCCGACGATATCGCTCACACAAGCCCTGGACATGGAGAAGCCGCCGAAGCCGCCCAAGAAGCAAAAGAAGTATTTCTATTGCCCGATGGATTGCGGTGAGCCGCAGAATAAGTGCACCACCTATGAGTGGGCCAAGTACAAGATGGATCCTCGGCCCTACGACGAGGAGTTCAAGCGGGAAATGGACGCCTACAAGGAGCCCAAGGAGCCGGAGCCCCGCAACTATGATGAACTGTACAAGGCACTCGTACCGTGCTTCGTCCAGCAGCAGGACGGCAACGATATGTGCGAGGCCTATGAGAAATGCTGCAAGGATCCGAAGGACCCGCCCACCGTCGGTTGCGGCGAGTTCGGGCCCGAGGGAGCTGGCGGAGACGGTAAGTCCGGCGATGCCAAAGCTGATGACGATGACCACAAAGATGGCAAGAGGCGGTCATCCTCAGATAGGAAACGGGGGGATGACGAAGATGATGGGGGGCGTAAGAGAGGTAGGAAAGACAAAGACAAAGACGGTGGCGATGGCGATGGGGGTGATGGGAAAGAGAAGGTGGTTAAGGAGAAGGGCGATGGTGGCGGTGATCGTGGCAAGGGCAAGGACGGCAAGGTCAAGGAAAAAAAGGAAAAACCTAAAAAGGAAGAGAAGATTCCGGAACCGGAACCGCTTCCAGAAAAGCCGGAGGAACCGGTCAAGGATGAAGGGAAGAAGGATGGTTATAAAAAACCTCCCAGGGAACCCGCCAAGTCCATAGACGATGGCGATACCAAGGATAAGCCCAAGGTTGAGAAGAAAAAGAAGAAAAAGAAGGTCAAGAAGGACAAGGACAAGAAGGACAAGGAAAAAAGCGAGGCTGGCGATGGTGATGGCGTGAAGGACTGCCCCTGCGAGATCTGCTGCCAGACGACCAAGGAAGAGGACACGCCGCTCATCAAGGAGATGCGTCGCCTGGACAAGGAGCGCATCCTGAAAGAGTATCTGCGGCGGATGCGCCATCACCAGTATATGGAGTGCCGGGAACCGGTATACCCAGCTCCTCCCCACAAATGCGATCCCATCGAGTGCAATACGGCGTTCTGCGGCAACAATCGAATGCAGAAGCACTTCGAACGCGTCCAGGCCCTCCAGCAGGTCGAAAAGGATCTGCTGGGCCGCAACCAGGAGGGGGACACAAAAATCGTCAAGAACCTGAACTGCCTCCTTCGCCGACTCTGCAACCGCCTCACTCAGGGTGGTTACTGTGGGTGAGGCACTTGAGTCTCCAGTGCATGTGTCGCCACGTGTCCTTATCCCGTACCTGTTCCGGCAATCCTTAAATGAGTCCAAGTTAATCGAATACGTTTTTTCTGTCCCCAATGTGATTTTTTTAGTCAATTTGTACAGTTTAATAAATTTGACTAGATTTTGAACTCGCTTGGCTTGTGCTCATTTAAGGATGGAGGGTTGAGGGATAGGGCTTTTTGGTTAGGAGGGGAAAACATATTTACATTCATAGTATATTATAGTATGTATAGTATAGATAGTAGCCATAGTAGTTTATTATTCTCCAATATCCTTTCAAGTCAAATATCTTCTCTTTCAGGTAGTTTTTTAAAAAGTTTCTGTTGAATTTTTATATAATTCATTCTAACAATATTAATACTCAATACTACTACTCAAACTTGAATCATCATATATTCATAATATATCTACAATCTATTCATACTCTATCCATACTCTATCCATACTATATCCACACTTTATTATATGTTCCATTAATCCATTCTATATCATTACTCATACTTCATAATTTATTATTCATAATTTATTTATACTTTATTCATACTTTATTAATAATTTATTAATTTTTTATTCATTCTCTATCCAAACTATCACTTATTTCTTCTCTAAAGAGGTTATCCCTTTTTGTATTACCATTTTCTCCAATGTCCTTTTTCTAAAGTTTATATTTCATCTTGATATAGGTACTTTAACCCAAAATCTAAGCATTTAAATTAATTTACTTGAATATTATTTTGTAGTATATTGTTCAAAGTAACCGATAACAAAAACTACTCTGTTCGTGAAAGCCTTTTTCCATTTCATCATTTTACCCGAGGCTCGTTTCGGTTCGTTTCTGGCCCGCAGGATGAACTGAAAGGAAAACAAAACTCATTTGGCTCTGGCCTTGGGGCCCGGCCCAACAAAAATATGTTACCAACAAACAGAGCCGCAACTGCAACCATTATCGGGGCGGATGGTGGGCGTGGCCCTAGGCCGAACAGTATGATTTATACGGAAAATAGAAAGCTGAAAGGAGCGCCACTCCCCACGACGAAGGAACTCGACGAAGGAAATGACGCCCAAGGACTTTCCTTTGGAATAATTACCATAATGGGTCCGGGAATGCTACCAAAAAAAAAAAAAAACGAAACAGAATCGAAGAAGCATTTATGAAACTTTAATTTGATAATGTTCCATAGAAAAGATTGGGATTAGGTTTTGAATTTTGGGTTAAGGGCTGAAATTTTGTAGTTAAAAAGTTTTCAAAGCGGTTACATGGCAAATGCTTTTGAAACGAACAAAAGCAAGAGTCGAAACATGTTGCCTTGTCATTGCCAAGATAAATGTATTAACTTGCCACACATACTGGTATCTGGTAGTAGGAGGGATGGGTATGGGAGTGGGCGGGAGAGTCGCACACAATGAGCCAAGTCGTGCCATGAAAAGAAAATTGTGTAAAACCGGAAAACGCGTGACGCGAACGAGGGAGAAACTTGCAACCCACACACACTCACACACATGGACACACAATGGGGTACTGATTCCAATTCCGGGTCCAAGGATGAGGACACACGACGCACAAGGCACGTGACTTGGCTGGGCAATCTAAAGCGGTTACTTCAATGGCAGATTACCTGGGCTCTAGTCCTGGAAAATCAGTTTTGTCCCCAAGTCCTTGCCCCAAGACCTCCTAGGCTTCAGTTCCCGTAATTGGCTTTCAATTGCTACTGTCCAATGCCAATCGAATACAATTGGTTCGAATGCCACATACTTTACTCACAGATTTCTCAAACGTAGTTCTTGGGACTCTTTTTTTATACCCTTGCAGAGGGTATTATAATTTTGGTCAAAAGTGTGCAACGCAGTGAAGGAGACATCTCCGACCCTATAAAGTATATATATTCTTGATCAGGATCACCTCCTGAGTCGATATGAGCATGTCCGTCTGTCCGTCTGTCCGTCTGTCCGTCGGTCCGTCTGTCCGTCTGTCCGTCTGTCTGTTTCTACGCAAACTAGTCTCTCAGTTTTAAAGCTATCGAGTTGAAACTTTGCACACACCCTTCTTTCCTTTGCAGGCAGTATATAAGTCGGAACGGCCGGGATCGGACGACTATATCCTATAGCTGCCATATAACTGATTGATCGGAAATGCCATAACTTTGGTGTTTTTTAAGTTAGAGGGTTGGGAGTTTCTACACATGTTATATTTGACCAAAATATCTTATGTACAAAATTTCGTAAGGATCGGCCGACTATATCCTATAGCTGTCATAGAACGATCGAAATTGGCATAACTTTGGTGTTTTTTAAGTTAGAAAGATGGGATTTGGTACAGATTCTATTTTGGGGAAAACAATCTGATCTGCCAATTTTCATAAGGATCGGCCGACTATAAACGATCCGCTATATATCTAATAAAATAAGATGGGTGGCGCCACTTAGCGGACTGCGACTGAACTGCAAGGGTATATCAACTTCGGCTCCGCCCGAAGTTAGCTTTCCTTTCTTGTTTTTTTTTAAAACAGACTCTGATATAAAACTCTTTAATTATTTTAAATCCTTGTTGAACAAGGAATACTGACAGGATACATTTTCCCGGGACATGAGAGTTGAATATACTTCCCGACATAATGACATATTTATTACGCTCGTGGCAGGACAGATTAATTAAATATTCCATCCCACAAATTCTCATTTAAGAAGCATGCGTGATAAAGCCCAACAAATTTCCTGTTTTTCCTCCTTAATTTCAGTGAAATGCTTCTGCAAATCGGATTGCTGTTGCAAACGAAAGAAGGGAGGAGCTGCCTGCCACGAAAATGAAGAATCCGAAGGGCAATCCTGTGAAGAAGTCGACAAGGATCCAGTACACGAAGGACAATTATTGGGCGAGGGGAATCAAGTGAAGGATTGCCCAGAGGACCTCTGAAAAAAACAAAAAAAAATATGAAGTATACGCACCTTGGGCTTCTTGGCATATTGTCCTGTCCGAACATCTCGTATGGTGGCTATATCCAGGATGTCCAGCTCGTTGTTCTGATCGACCCAATAGAGGAAGAAACCCTTGGCATCGACGCGCATCGTCACCGGCGTCCCAGTGCCCGAGTCCTGAAAAAAAAACATGAAAAATTTAGGAGAAAATGGATCAAACACTGAGAACCAAAGGCAAAAACAGGCTCCATAAGGACTAACTAATGGCAGATGTGATAAAAGAAGCACTTATTCCACAACTCCATTTTATCCGATTCGGGTCCAATAAAGACATAAACATGATATAACGTACAAATGAATGGAGAGTTTGATTTATTTCTTGATTTATGTTTTCACATATAAATGACTTTAATTATTTCAGAAAATTACAACGAAATGTGGCAGAAAATAAATATTTATAGACATTACAGTATAATTAAATTACAGACATAAAATCGTAGAAATTATAAACAAGAGTCTATTCCATAAGACTTTATAAATTTTCCAATATTTTTCCTTTCAAACCTAAACATATTTAGTGAAAATTTTATAAAATATCTAGACTTTGAGTCTGTGTATGAGAGTTTATTGAACTTCTCATCTTAATGATTTCATTCTGGCCGATTTCTCATCAGAATTGGCCGCAAAATGGACAACACTTGCCAGCGCAGTCTGTCGTCTGTTATTTCTGCTTATTATTTAAGACAAATAAAATGCTTCTCTGCCCGGCAGTCATAAATATTTAATACTCCGGACCGTCATATATCCATATCCATTCATAAAAGCGATTGGGAGGGGAAAACGCGGAAGAGGAATGCGAAATTGTGAAAATGTTTCCCACTCGCAGCTGGCGATGCCAACCAGATGTGGACCAATCCCCCCACGCTCTCATCCTCGCCCTCGCCTCGTTTGGAAAATGAAATATTTTTTAATTTTTAAGTATGCATGCAAATTGAAGGGAGCCAAAAAATCTGGCAACCAAACGAATGAATGTCTCGAGAAATTCGCGTTTTTTTTTCTGCGCTTCTTGGAAGCGAGTCAAATAACGCGTTAAATGGTGCGAGGCAAATGAATGTTTATCCAGGGTGGCCGGGGGGTCTGGTGTCGTCCTCTGGGGTGGGTCTCCCTCTAGGGTGGAGTAAAGTCAACCCAGACAACTTGCAACAAAAGCACGCTAAATGTGTGTGCAACAAAGTTGGCGAAAAGTGCGGAATGGTCACGCAAACTTGACTCCCCAGAATGTCAACAATGTTGCCTTCTAAAAGTCACGGTCGATCATTAAATGGGGGAGAGGGTTTATTATTATATTTTATGGATAGAAGAAATAAGATGTTGAAGCTTAAAGATCTTGAAGCCTCTTAATCCTTTAAGAAACAAATAATTGATAACTAATCCTTGAAGTCAAGCCATGTCCCTAAAATGCAACAAGTATTATTTTCCCACCAATTATGATTCGCTTGATACTCCTCCATGGCCTTAACTTTTATCAAATCCCATTCATCCAAGTGGTAATTTAAGACCCATCGCCCCAGAGGCTTTTGAACCAGCGGCAGTCACTACCTTTCACGCGAATTTTATCCTCAAACCCCGGGGTCCCACTCCAATTAGTGGGCGGATGAATTTCTTGACCCCGGCACTGGTACTGCCACTGGCTCTGGCACTGGCACTGGCCCATTAAGATTAGGGAATGTTCGTTGTTATGGCCAGAAATTGATGAGCACTGAAATACTCGTTACGAGCATATTTAATTCGCGCTGCCACAAGTTCATTATCCTTTCGGTTTTCGGCTTGGCTTTCGGGTTATTAGGGTTTGGGTTTAATGAACCCACTAGGTGCCAAAGTGGCCTGCCTGGCATTCGTTCCTTCGATTCATCCTTCGAGAGGCGATTGGATGGAGGAGAGGGCGTGTCGGGGTTCGGCCCTTAATAATTGAAATTGAAAACATCCACTCGGAGGATTCCCAGTCCACTTGTGATATTCAATTAGGCGCATATTTTCTTGGGATTTACAGGATATTTGCAGTGGGGGAGGAGAAAGGGTTCAGCCATCGCTAATTGGAGCCCGCAATCCCCAGGACTCGACTCGGTCCCTTCCTTTCACTAATTACTGGAAAACTAATCGAGTGGCCCCGGCGAAGGGGCGAAGTTCGTTAATTCAATTTCAATATTCAAATGCAAAATTCAGTGGAAATCCAATAAATGCAGGAATTGTGTGCGAATTTCAGTTTTCAGTTCGTGACTGGCCCTGAAAGGCTTGAGTTAAAAGTGACTGCCACTTGACACGCTTCTCAAATATTAAAAGCCACCACTTGCATACAAGCGTGTATCCGTAATTGTATGTACATATCTGTATCTCTGTATCTGTATCTCTGTATGGTGTATCTTGTATCTGTATGTTGTAGTGGTGTGCGTTTAGGATACGAGCGATTACATGCATAATTCAATTCGTGTAACAGTTGGATCTGACTCCCTGCATGTTGGTTCGCCATTATAGAAATCGCTAAAAGGATGCCACACCGCACTCGGAGTGACAGAAAAGGAAGAAAAAGGATAAATGCCAGGCAGCAGATGCTCCACATATTACAGTTCACTGAGAGAAAACCTAGCCATTTAATATTAAATATTTATACCCTTGCAGAGGGTATTATAATTTTGGTCAAAAGTGTGCAACGCAGTGAAGGAGACATCTCCGACCCTATAAAGTATATATATTCTTGATCAGGATCACCTCCTGAGTCGATATGAGCATGTCCGTCTGTCCGTCTGTCCGTCTGTCCGTCTGTCCGTTTCTACGCAAACTAGTCTCTCAGTTTTAAAGCTATCGAGTTGAAACTTTGCACACACCCTTCTTTCCTTTGCAGGCAGTATATAAGTCGGAACGGCCGGGATCGGTCGACTATATCCTATAGCTGCCATATAACTGATTGATCGGAAATGCCATAACTTTGGTGTTTTTTAAGTTAGAGGGTTGGGACTTTCCACACATGTTATATTTGACCAAAATATCTTGTGTACAAAATTTCATAAGGATCGGCCGACTATATCCTATAGCTGTCATACAACGATCGGAATTGGCATAACTTTGGTGTTTTTTAAGTTAGAAAGATGGGACTTGGTACAGATTCTATTTTGGACAAAATAATCTGATTTGCCAAATTTCATAAGGATCGGCCGACTATATACGATCCGCTATATATCTAATAATATAAGATGCGTGGCGCCACCTAGCGGACTGCGACTCAACTGCAAGGGTATATCAACTTCGGCTCCGCCCGAAGTTAGCTTTCCTTTCTTGTTCCAACCTAAAAATGAAATATTTCAAAATGAAATATTTCAATAAGCTACTAAAGCTTATTGAAATTGCTTTTAAATTACGCCTTCTTTTTTAATAGCTCATTAAAATTTTGCAACATCATTAAACTGGCAATGACCGCAAATTCCGCCAGACTCGTGCTAAAATTTAAAATCAAACAATTGCTTTGCGATTACAATCGGGCAGTCTGAGGGTGATTGACTTATAGGCGATTTTGTGGTTGAGTGGCAGATATTTTAATTTTCATTTAAAAGCCAACAAATCAAGAGGAATAATAATGATATATTATAGATTTCTTAATCCTTCAGTTATATAATATATTTTTTCCCAGTGCTTGAGATTCCCATTTAGAGGATAGAAATAAAGCAACACCCATGGCTCACATCTGCCGGTGACAATTGTCACACGCCATTCTTCCATTCGACTGTCAATCATGCTTAGAGCACTGAAATTTCTCCTGAAAGGATGTCCCTAAGATCTCTGGGTACGAGTGCCCCAGTGCATTAGGGAAAGCATTAAAGTTGGTTGGTATAGAAGGATATGCAAATGCTCTTGTTACACAGGATATGTACATAGCTATCCTGCCATCCTGGTGCCTCAACTATCGTAACGAGTTTAAACAGCTGTTGGCTCAAACTACATGCAAATTATATCATAAAATATGTAACCACTTGAGTCACTGTTACCTGTTACTTTACCCTTGCCTTTACTCCACCTCCCCCTCTGCTTTCAGGACACCTGAGAAAGTTTTCCCGGGACTCGAGAACTTTGCCTGCCACTGCTGGCACTGGCACTTGGGCTGCCACTACAACTGCTGTTGATGTTTCCCAAAAGCAGGTTGGGGAGAAATTGGACTGGAGATGAACTAAAGTCATCTGGTTGTCGGGCTCTGACGCTGAACGCACCCCGGGAGGTCGACCCCGAGCTCAGAAATTAAGATTGATGTGCTCTGTGAGCAACGGAAATGGAAAATAAAGGCTTAAACCAGCTGGAAACCTTTCGATTTCGAGGAAAGACAGAAGACAAAGGACTATATATTTATTTTCAAGATAAAAAAAACTTAAGAAACCACTTTTCTTCTCTCCACTATTAAAACAATTAATAGTCTTATCTTTCCACTTGAAAATAATATTCCCTTTGACACCAAGAGTCCCAGACACAAGCTGATTATAATAGTCTAGATTTTGTAGATTTTCTATCTTACTATAACTATAGCTTTTATAGTTTTCCTCTCTATAAATAATAATAATAATACAACACGCCTAGGCATGCAGGTCGTCACCTCGTGGACTTCCGTCCACAGTGATTTAATTACTGGCGCCATCCTAATTAAAAGCACTTGAAAAAGTTGTTTAATCTAAGTAGAATATAGTTAGGGTTAACCCACTTCAAGAAGATCTATAAGAAAATCTAATAATGTTGAAAAAGCTTTATAAAGATTCTCTTTCTTAGTTATTTAATATTTGAGTTATTTAATCCAAACTTTAAGCTATAATCTATAATCCCTACCCTCGACCTTCGAAATAACCCATCCTGTAATGCTCATACCTACTGCATTTAGTCAGCATTATAACTGATTCGATTATATATTAGTGGCTGATCGTAGATCGTAAATAATAGTTCAATTTTGTCCAATCAGCCGTCCACTTATCGGACAATAAAAACACACAATGCTCATCGATTAGATTGGTTTTTTGGTTCTGTGTTTTAATGCACAACAAGAGTATTACGCAAAGAATGATAGTTCCAGGTGCTCCCTAGTTCAGCTGGTAGTAGGCGGCGATCACCTGGTAGATCCAGCCCACGTACGAGGTCACCGAAGTGTAGACCGTCGGCCGGCTGGCATAGCCGCATGGCACATAGCTCCAGGAGGCCAGACCCACCAGTTCCGCGGGTCCATCGATGGGCCAGTAGATGAGCGGATTACCGCCATCTCCATAGCAGGTCTTTATCTGCGAACACACCTGTTGGTTGCTCAGCGGAGCGTCCGAGGGCAGCAGTTCCTGGCAGGCATTCCTATTCAATAGAGGGGCGAAGGCGTATTTCAACTGCTTGGAGTACTCGTCGTTGTCCACGTCGGTGAGTCCCCAGCCGTAAACCGCCGTGGTCTTGTTGGAGTAGTCATCGTCGATATCCGGCAGTGCGATTTGCTGAACCCGAGCCGAGAAAACAAAGCTCTCCGACACGTGAAGCAGGGCAATGTTGTCGCTTCCAGCCTCACCCGTAAAGGATCTGTGCTTCGACACGAAATCCACATAACGCACTTGGGCCGATGTCACGTTGGATCTGTCGGTGATTCCCGCGTAGACTGGAGTTCCCAGGGCATCTCCGTTAAAGTCCTCCAGCTCCTTGACGCAGTGGGCGGCGGTCAAGAGCCACTTCTTTCCAATGATGCTGGCGCCGCACAGGTGGGTGTAGGTGGCCCTGGTCAGGGACAGGGAGACCAGGTAGGGCACATTATCCACTCCCTGGACATCATATCCGTCGATGATCAGGGGCTGGATCTCCACGGGCACTTGCTCCAAGTGCTTGACAGTCAGGTGGGCGGGAAAGTGCGGAATGTTGGCGGCTCCGGCCAATGCCAAGAGTGGCAGAAGAACGTAAAGTGGCGATAGCATTTGAGGCACCTACTGATACGGGGAGTACTACGAAAAGTCTAAACGGTGGGCCCGAAACCAACTGGCTTTTTATGGAAAAAATTTAAAAGCTTTTTGTTATCAGGAGGAAGAGAGAATATCCCTTAAAAAAGTTTTAAACTGCTTTCAGAACTAGTTACAATCTATCGTATAGATTTTTTTTATAGAACCCCTATATCTATTAGTAACTATAATTAAATAAAATCCACTCTCCACCATCCAAAAACAATGAATATAATTTTTTACTTTACAAAACGCTAGCCTAATTGGTTTAAAAATGCGCATAAAATTGAATTAAAAGTAATGCCAGGACGGTAATGGCCCCTGGGACTGATTCTGTCCACGGCACGCAATGGGGCATCCTGCCACATGCCCCTTGTCCCTTGCCCCCTGTCCTTTAGTGGCAAATATAAAACAAAACATGCAATTACCCTCGGAGCTGGGAGCAACGTTGCATACACTTTCGTGCACATCCATGCACATAATCGCCGCACTGTGCCGGCCAAGTTAGTTGCCTCCGAGTGGCATTAAGGCCCCACATGCCCCGTCGTGAGTTTGTCGCTTGGAAATTGTTTACGCAAACGTGTGGTCATTTCGGAGGGGGGCTGGTCCTGGAGGGGGTCCGGCCTGGGTATGCTCCATGAAATCCACTTTTAATTGGCTTAGACGGGTCGTGAGTTCCGTGTCGGACTGGGATGGAGTTGAGAGGTGGCTGGGGGTCAGTATTTTTAGCATCCTTTGAGACCCGCACTGTGACCTTGTCGTGTCAACACCTCAGTTTCCGCAAATTACGCACACCCACCTGCGTAAATCCCCAAGGACCGTAAAAATCCACCACCTCATACCAAAATACCAATTAATACAAATGAAATTAACTAATCCAATATTGACGATTAAAGGATACAGGATTTTTTTATTGATTTCAAAAGTGCCAGTGACTGGGTATAACCCATGTTCCACGTGCCCAGGGCATTTCCCAGCGGAACTTAAAGGCACTACCAGGTTTACTACCAAGGTTAGGCCTCCTTATCGTCTGATCCTAATCAATACAGACGAAATTAACTAATCACTCCTAAGCCAGATACGAATCGTAAATCTATCTACTAATCTTGACTGGGGTGTCGAGTATAAAAGCTGGAGGCGACTCTGAGGAACCTAGCACTTCCTGCACTTAAACACAATGAAGCTGATCGCCGTGACCCTGCTCGTTGCCCTGGTGGCCGCCGCCCAAGCCGGACGGATCACCGACCAGCTGGTCAAGCTTGTCCCAAGCTTTGCCACCGGTTTCGTCATCAATGGCACTGAGGCCGAGCCACACTCCGCTCCCTACATCGTGTCCCTCAGCAACAGCTTCGAGAAGCACTCGCACATCTGCGGCGGCACCATCATCGGCCACAGCTGGGTCCTAACTGCTGCCCACTGCATCTCCAAGGCCGAGGGCATGAGCGTCATCGCCGGCCTGCACACCCGCGCCGAGGTGGACGAGAACACCCAGCACGTTCAGGTTGACTTTGGCCGCGTCCACGAGAAGTACACCGGTGGTGTGGGTCCCTATGACATCGCCATCCTGCACGTCGACACACCCTTCGTCTTCAACGAGAACGTCTCCCCCGCCACTCTGCCCGGCCGCGAGCAGGTCCATGAGGGTGAGAGCCACCTGTACGGATGGGGCCAGCCCAAGTCGTACATCTTCACCGCCGCCAAGACCCTCCAGACCATTACCGCCGACATCGTGAACTTCGAAGAATGCCAAGCTGCCCTTCCCGAAGACGCTCCTCTGGCCGAAAGCAACATCTGCTCATCCTCCCACCAGCAGAGCAAGTCGGCCTGCAACGGTGACTCTGGCGGTCCTCTGGTCGTTGAGTACCCCGACATTCCCTCCGAGCTGATCGGCATCGTCTCCTGGGGCTACATTCCCTGCGGACTGGCCCAGATGCCCTCTGTCTACACCAAGGTGTCCTCTTACGTTGACTGGATTGCCGACATCCAGAGCGCCTACTACCGTCTCTTCTAAGCGGGAGGAGGAGCGGGTCTGTCGATAGACCTACTGATCTAGGGGCGGATGGCCATCACTTTGGATCATAGCCATGATCGATTGTTGAATAAATTCATCCGACTAAAAATAATTTGTTGATTTTAAATGCGAATGGGTTAATAGTTTCATTAAGGAATGATTTTGGGTCTTCCTGTTTAAGTTTAGTGAAAGCCTTTTTATTTAAGGATTTGCAAAATATAAATAGCATGAATCTAAACTACTTCATATTTTTATTCTTTAAGATTATAGAACTAAAATATCATATGAAGTGATATCTAATATATTATCCCTCAAAGAAAAAGACATTTCATTGTGAAATACCTTTTCTTAACAAGATAATCTATAACTTTAATTAATCTTATTATTTTCCCATAAGAATCAACAGGTTTATTTATACTACGATAGAAATAATACCATTTTCTAATCTTAAAAGTGAGAAAGAAAATTTCAACCGAAAACGAAATAATATGATATAATGGCCAGAATGAAAGTTCAGTCTTTGTTTGCCAACTTTTGCCCTGTAAGGCTTAAGAATTTATGATGTCTGATTACCATCGAATCAATTGATAATCTCGACTGGATTTTGGGCCCGTCCAGTCCACCGTTTGCCTCCTGATTTATGAACTCTATTATAAGCTCAGGAAAAGCACAGACTTTTGGAGGCGTGTGCCAGCGATTGAGGTTCCAGTTTTGAGAGTCATGCACTCGACCAATCAAAGCGCCCTCGAGTGGAAGCTCCTTATCGAAAAGATAATGAAAGTACTGGACTAAAATCGGTAAAGTCGTAAGAGAAAGCTCGAAAAGCTCCGATTTATTTAACAACATGTTGCTGAAGTTCTGATGCTTCATGATACAATAATAATAAGGGCATATAAACTGAAAATAATACTAAAAAATAAAGGATGAGTAACTTCTTATATTAACTATTTGTATAAGTAATAGTTCCTTTCTATTTCCTCTGTTCTCTAGGAAGATTTGGGTACTCCAATTCCAATGTATTTATTAATCATTATAAATATAAATAATAAAATATTTTAAATTATAAGCTAGAATAGGGAGAGATCAATTTATGGTCCCTTATTGTCTGGTTCATTCACATTAGTCTTATCTTATCATTGCGAATAGTTTCCGAACCACTAACTGTCTTTCAATAGACAGTGTTCTAGTGTTTTATGATCAACATTGACCGGAATTGATACAATAAATTACTCCAAAACAAAGAGTGCGAAAAATCGAAGACAAAGTGGGTCAAAAATCGACGGGATCCAGACTGATCGGTGACTATTTTTTACGAGTATTTGAAGTGGATGCAGGCGCCTTAAAAGATTGTTTTTTAATCAGTCAACAGCTCCGGACAATGGCAGGACAAAAGCTGGGCCGTATCGGGGCCAAGAATAATGCCGCTTCAGGATCGTAAATCTCTCGATACCCCTAAGCACTTTTGATAACGATAGCAAGGGGATCTCTGAGTGGGTATTGACTTTCTAGCTATATAAGGTACTCTTTCAACTGGCATAAGAAACAAACTGCAACAGCAATTCCAACACGCAACATCATGAGACAATTTGTGGTTCTATTGGCCCTGGCTGTGGCCACCGTTACGGGCAGCCTGATCCCCCAGCCGGGATTCCCGGAGGGTCGCGTCATTAACGGAGAAGCGGCGAAGGTCGGAGAGGCGCCCTTTATTGTCTCACTGCAAACACCGCAGGGATCGCATTTCTGCGGTGGATCCTTAATCGCCGAGGATCGTGTCCTCACCGCCGGACACTGCATGACTTCCTCACACTTCTTGGTTGTGGGCGGAGTCAATGATCGGACCGACCAGTCGAATGCCCAAGTGAGAGTGGTGTCGAACTCCAGCCAATACGTGGTCCATAAACAATACAGCGGTAGCGTGGGTCCCTACGACATCGCCATGATCCACCTGGATGAGCCCTTCAATCTGAACGCTGTGGCCCGCGACGGCAGCTATCCGATGGCTGCCATCGATCTGCCCAGCAAAAACTACCAGGGAACCGGCGACGGCACCCTCTACGGCTGGGGACGCGACTACTGGGGGGCTGTGCCACTTGTTCTGCAGAAGCTGGACACCGACATTGTCGACTCGAAGACTTGCGCTGATGAACTGCCCTCCAACAGCAAACTCCACGAGACGAATGTCTGCAGTCATATCAAAGGAAAACCGGACGGAGCCTGCAACGGAGACAGTGGCGGTCCAATGGTCCAGGGTAACACGCTGGTGGGCATCGTATCCTGGGGATACACTCCCTGTGCTACCACCACGTATCCCTCTGTCTATACCGATGTCGGCTGCTATATTGATTGGATTGCCGAGCAGTCGGCGAAATTCCGCTCCTAAGCTTATAAACTCTCAATAAATAAACGAACATTTTTTACTATATAATTATTAATTAGAAGATACTTTTAATAGAAAAAGTTGGGCTCATATTAAAATTTATGAAGCTAATGGCAGTTTAATATATTGTTGATATACTGCTGAGATTTCCGGGAAATTATTACCCTGGTTATAATTAGAAAATAAATAAAGTTTCAACAGCTTTTCAGAACCATTATAAATTAAGAATTAAACAAAAAGTTAAGCTTTAAAAGTTGTTTAGTGAATTTTATACTTTTTAGATATTAAAAAGATGATTAATGCCCAAAAAAGCCTTCTATGACCTCCTTTTTTTAGTGAAAATTAACATTCTACTCACATCGTCCCATCGAATAAACTTCTCTCCATCTTGCAACGCTTGTGGCACCTCCACACTGGCCGTGGAAATGTAGGTTCCGCCGGCACTCATCATCCTGGCTCCTTTGTAGCTGCCTCTTTGATTTTCGGGTGCACTATTTCAGTGGCTCTCCAATTTTTGGATGCCTGGCTGACTGGTTTTCTGGTTAGTTCTACTCCTCCTCCAATTTGCCTCCCTTTTTTTTCTGAGGGATTTTCTGCGGCTTCGGGTTTCCGTTTAGCCGCTGCTCGAAAATTCCGCTTCTAGTGATGAGGTTGCTGGTTGTGTTGTTGTTGTTGTTTGTGTTCTCCGGATGCATACAAATGACGCCATGGTCCTGGTCCTTGTCCAAAGAACGATTCCTGGACGTGGTCCGGGGCCACAATTAGTACGGCGTTGTTTTGGCCAAGCGTCCAGCGCCCATTGACTGCATTCTGTGGCTTGATTAAAATTCCTGTCCCGTAAACGTGAGGGTTACTGAAATTTCAGAGAAGAAAATAGCATGTAAGTAAAGTGCTTTGTTTCAAAAAAAATGGTTTTTAAAAAGAGCAGGAACACAGTGACATTTATATAATTTTTTTTCCAAATTTGTATTCCCCTAATTAATCTGAACTTTTAACACTCTAAGCTATTTATTTAAACTTTTTTTGTATCAAAAACTAAACAATAGATTTTACATTTGGGAATACAAGTTTTTATTCAAAATAAATACTTTTTGTACTGCAATAAATCTAAAAAATTTGTAACACAGTTTCCTCTCAGAACCCTGAAGGAAGAGAAATGAATCTTTTAGGAATTCTTAGGGGAGCTTTTAATATGCAAGCATAAGAGTTTCGAACTCTAGTCTCTACTGTAATTTTTTGCCAGAAATACAAAAAAAACATAATATAAATAGGGACATAAATATCACATAGTTTCCTTTAAAACCACTGCACGAAGAGCAATGAATCCTTTAGGAATTCTTAGAAGAGGTTCTTATTCAAAAACATTCGAGTTTCGAACTCTAGTCTTTACTGTAATTTTTTGCCAGAAACACACAAAAGACATAACATATATAGGAGCCCCAGTTGATTAGCGATTCCCTGAAAGTCTCTCTGGCCTTTGTCTCGTTTTCGGTTTTCAGTTTTCGTTTGCGTGTCAACCTGATTACGAGTCCCCGAAAGGTCAGAGAAACTGGGGTCCGGGTTACAGATCCCCTGACAGGCTTCCACCATTCAGAAAAACGGCACCCATTCATCGACGACCAGAGCTCATTCAGAGCTGGGCTGGCTTTTGTTTGTTATTTTTGGACTCCTGTCGCTGGCCATTGTGCTTTCCGATCCCTGCCCCTTGTAGTTTTTGTTCGGTTTCGGCTTTTTGTATTCAGCTGCACTTCATTTATGCAGGAAACCCATTTTTTCTCTTTCGGTTCGCTAATTTGGCGCAAAAACATTTTCTGGGAATTCAGTTTTCAATTAGCCTGCCGGACCTTTTGGCCTTTAGATCTCCCTCACTCTCTCGTTAAATATAGACATCCGGTCCACTTTCGGAACTTGACTCGAACTGAACCCAGTGGCTCGGTACTATATTTTTGGACATAATCCACTTAGAACTACTAAGATGTTGGCTTATCCGCAACCGCACATTTGCGGTGGGAAAGTGCAAGGAATATATATGTATGTATTTGGAATGGAAATCCAGCACACGTGACTCTATTTTGGCCCTGTCATAACCACTTTTGGCCAAGTCCGCATGGAGAGACCGAAACTGAATCTGAGACACAAGTAGAAACTAAAAACAGAAGCCCACCAGCCAGCCAGTAGTTTACGAAAAAAAACTTTTAGCAATCCAAACAATCCAGAAACAAGTCACCCAACCCCTTACAAAATTCAGACCAGGGCACTGAGAAAAAAAGCATAGACTCAGACTTAATGTCTTATAAAATATGACTTCAATTAAAATACACAACAGAAACTATAGATTTAAGCTATGAGTTTGGGGCTATGTTATGGTTTAAGGTTGTATAATATCTATACTTTTCTTTTAGGTATGATGGTTCACTCTATAAGAAATAAATTAGTTTAATTATACTTTCCAATTCCCTAATAAAATTTAATTTATATTTATTTTTCTCAGTGCTCTTGTCTCATCTCACACATGGCTTCTGAAAGTTTTTCGCGCATAAAGGAAGTCATTTGTTTTGTATTTGTTGCTTTCGCAAATAGAATTGAATTTTGTGAATTTATTTTGCCGTTTTCCATGCCATTTTCCTTGCCATTTTCCCCAGCCATTTTCCCTCTTTTCAAATTGAGTTTGAACATCATAAATTTTCAGCCATCGAAAAGGGGAAGTAATTAAGCATTTTCATTCTGTTTGTGTTCCGATTGAGTCGAATTCCTGGTGTGGTCTGGTCTATGGTGTCTAGGGTCGTGTGTGCCAAATGGATTTTGGATTTTCGGATTCGATATCGAAAAATGGCTGTTATCGTAAGTGGAAATTCGGGAGATGGCAGTTCGATTTTTCCTCATTTCCATGCTCTGTACGCTTTTTGTTCGTTTTTTCTTTTCATTTTTCTGACTGTTTTTTTTCTTTGCAAATCGTTTTAAGTGTTTTATGGCAAACGGGAAAAAAATTTATTGCAGGCAATTTGCAGATGTACCCCAACGAGTGAGTGTGGGGGACACACTCGGCTACCGGAGGATACGTAACGGAAATCACAGCGGCAACACACAGATTTCAAGTGACTTTTCCCCATCGCTCTGGCTTTCTCTCTCTAAAAAAAAAAGCGAGATAGAGCTAGCCCATGAATCATGTATGCGACAGAAACAGAAACAAACAAACAGAGCAACAAAAAAAAAATGGAAAATGGGGCAGTGGCGGATCCCCTGCCCCATAGGTCCAACAGGGGGAGAGGAGTGGCATAAATCAAAGCGCCGAGTCAAAATATGTTTTCCTTTGGCAAAGGTTAAACTTTGATATATGCTGCCAGCCAGAGACTGCCAGTGTACTTGTTACTGGATGGTTAATGGCGGGCTTTCGGTTCATCTGGTGCTGGGCATCGCAATTTATGGATAGTCAACAGCCATGTCGAAGTTTTAGATTGCATTTTATGCTTTTGAGTTTTTAAAGATATATGTTTTTGGGGGGAAAATATTGTAGGATATTCTAAAGAGGGTAGAGCAACTATTAAAGTGTTTATTTATTTATTTTATTATTTAAGATTCTTAAAAACTTTGAAATAATTTGAGTATTATTATAATATATTACAATACTAACATTTTATTAATTTTTACTAATATATTACTACAATAAAATATTATAATATAACACCATTAAAAAGTTTCTGAAATAGATCACACATTTATTTCTATAAAATCATACATATATAGCTGAAATCTTAGTTTTAATCAAAAATATCTTAAATAAAGGACATAAAAAACTAAAACTTGTTATCTACAATATATTAATATTACTTTTTATAAAAAAAAATAATATTTTACCTCCTCATTTATCCAATATTTTAATAAAACCATCCTCAAACTACATACAATTAATAAAACCTAATGGAGTGGTTTTCACAAAAAAAAAAGGAAGAGAAAAATGCCACCACTTACTCATATTATTAAATTGCATGCTTTCAACTTTTCAAAATTAATTTAAAAAGTATAAACTTAATCGGCGGTCGACAGAGGTCCTGTCTGTAGTGTGCCTGTCCTGTGTCTTCTGGTAAATTGTTTTCTACCCGGGGGAATGGCTTTTAAGTACCTGCACCTAAGTGTCCATTTAGTTCATGGGCGACTTTTGTAAATGAATTGGGATGCCCGACGCGTCGGTGGCAAGAAGAAGGTCCTTGTTTCTCTCTAGGGACCTGCCAGCTTCCCCATGCTGGCATTCTTCCGTTTCCGTGAAAAGTGCGGAAGTTGCTTGTCAAACGGCAATCTTGGCCAGGACACACACTTACACTTACACTTACACTCACAGTCACATACAGGGACATACACCAACATGATAATCAAATCAAGGCGCCAGCTATTTGGTTAATGTGCATGACAGCGTTGCTGAGAAAAAGAAAATCAGGATACAAGGGTATAGAGGGGCAGAGAGAGGAGAGGGGGAGTGAAAAGCTGGGAGTGAAAATGCTTAAAAGTGAAGCTGAAGAGCAAAGAAGCAGCAGGTGAGAGTCGAAAGATAAGAATTTTGCCAACCAGGCGGCAGACATTTTTGTATAGCATGCTTTTAGGAGCGACAGTGGCCCTGTCTTCATTTTTTTCTCTCCTCCTCCTCCGCCATTTGCTCCTCCTTCTTCTTCTTCATACTCGCGCGCGTAAATTGCAGCGACAGCCTGTGGCGCTCTCTTGTATCCTGTATGTGTCAGTGTGTGTGTGTGTGTGTGTGTACTGACTATAATTTCATTTGTGGTACATAAAACTTTGTCAGGCTTCATCTCTTCGGGGCCAAGAAGAACACCATGAGGGCCAGAAGAGAGAATCACATTAAACTAATTGCTTTAGCTTGTCATTGCTATTGCTATTGTTGTTGTTGTGTTTGATTGTTAGAGCTTTTAGGCAACGAAAATTCTATTTACTTTTTAGGCCAAAAATGGTTTGTCAGCCAGCATTCGCCAGCCATTAAAAATTTAAAAGCCACCATGTCTGACACTAAAGTGTCTTCTCAGACTTGATGGCTCAAGTGGCAATTAATATATTACAATTTTTAGTGAAAATTCAAACAAATTTCTTAACAGTTTTTAATCTGAAAAGCACTTTTCCGGCCCAAATAATAAGCCAAGAATTATTCCCCAAAGGCATCACATCAAATATTAACAGAGGTCGGGTCCAAAAGGTCACACCGGGAGATGATTTACCTTTTCTACTTAAACTTCCGTACTTCCTTACTTTCTACTTATTTTTCTTTTTTCTTGCCTTTTCTTTTTAATATTAAAATTGAAATTTAATTTATACATTTTTCCGCTTTTTTTTGCGGGAAAAGAGAGAAATGAAAATAATTCCTGAACGATTTGAATTGATTTTTGCTTCACTTCTAAATTGCTTCGCATTCAAAAAGAAAAACTCTGGACCGGATTTTCTTTACAGGTTTTCATTTTTTTTTGTATTCCCCTCCAGCATAAAAATTCATCATTTCATAGAGGGGGCGTGATAAGTGGGCGGTGGCAAGTCAACAACTTGCCGGCCCTTGGGCACTCTGCTTTCTGCCCCATATCGGTAGCATAAAGTACACAAATAAATAAAAAAAATATATATATATATAAAACATTTGGGCAGGAGCGTAGTAGCAGTACGAGGGGGAGGGTGTGGTTAAGTAAAAGGAAAACAAAATTAAGTTCAATGACACCCCAAAACAACAGCCACCGGCCGTAAATTCGAGTTCCAACTTATGGCAGGCATGTCCTGCCTCTCCTACGCTCATACCCACTTGAAGGGGAACCTCCATCAACGTCAAGTCGAGTTCTCCTCAGGATCCCTCAATTTCCAAACCAACAATCGTTGGGGAAAACTCCCAAAAAGCCTGCTGTACAAGTGTGTGGGTGCGGTTCCAATTGGAAAACTTTTGTTACACTTTGTTTTGGGTTTTTATTTTTTTTTTTTTTATTTTTCTTTGAGGGAAATGAGTAAAGGGAAGGCAGGAAAACTCTACCAAGCAAGAGCAATTTATAATTCGAAAATTTCGTCATTGGGCTTAATTTTCTTTTTTTTTTTCTCTTTTTTTCTTTTTGAGTTTGATGACCCATACCTTCGACTCGGCACTTCTGGCTCGCCCTCATCGATTTGATAATGCCCGCCGATAGGCAAATTGTGAAAATATTGACAAAACAATTGTTTTCAATGGCACGCGAGGCAATGCTCCTACCCAGGCCCATGGACCTTTGGCCCCTAGGCTTGATACACACACCCCTATCCCCCTGGCTTGTGTCAGTCGTTTGTCTAAATTTTCTATTTATAACACCACGATGAGTTCAATGTTTGATTGGCCTCCGTTGAAGGGTAAAATGAACCTGCGGTTAACGCTTTTCCGTTCTGCGAAGGTCCTTAAAGGGGGTTTTTGGAACTATAGCATACTTTAGAGGGCTTCCAAAGGGGACTAAATTTTATAGAGATCTATTAAATGACTTATTATTATTTTTATTTCATTAAACATTAATCTTGTCAATAGTTTAATTAAAACACTAATACCCCTGTCATAATGAAGCTGTCAACTTTTCCGATCCATTATACTACCAGACATCCCATCCACCACTCCTGGTTTTTGGATGGGAATGGGCCATAAATAGCCTGCCACTGATTACAGCCAATTACCCGACTAACTGCACGTCGGCTAACCAAAAAATAAACAAATAAACAAGTGCAGGGCATTAATTGCGTGAGTTATGTGCATTCGCCTGTTAATTTGTTTGCTGAGCACTTCGATTGTGCAGCAAAATAGTGCCCCATCCCCCCCACTCGATAGCCCACTCGATTGATTGTGGCAAGGTTGATCTGTCAAAATTTTGACAGCTTTCCACAACTAACTGTAACTGTGGTCGTGCATAATCGAGTGACGGCGGCGGGTAGGCTTCTTACCCAAAGCTACCGCAAACAAAATGAAATTGTGACAGAAAATGATAATTAATAATTAAAACCGCGCTCCAGTGTCACCGCAAACACACCAAGATATATGCAAACACGAAAAAAAAGGCACATTAAAAGTAACTAATTCATGTGGATTATGTTTATACGAGGGGTGTTACATTACGTAATATACGTGAGGTGTTTCATTACCAATATTTAAGCTAAAAAGAATGAAATTTAAAAGGATAGATTACAACATTTAGATATCAAGAATCATATAGAAAATATTTGTATTCTGAAATTTAATATCTCCCGACCTCTTCAACCCTCTTATCACCATTTTTGATCCGCATAAACCCTGTAAATGCCAAATTTGTTAAGTTTATGGCTCATTAAATCAAAAAAATACACTCGGCAGGCATCTCATTCATATTCATAGAATCGTTTACGTTCTTATCTTGGCTTATAGCTCCCTGCTTTAAATCATATAATATTCATACATAATTTCCATCAGAAGAATACCTAGAAGTTGGCTCACCGTCTTTGGTTTTATTTATAACATTTCTGTTTCTTTCCCCAGACGCTTCTCTTTTTCATTTTTATCGCGCTTTTATCTAGTTTGTCAACGTTATCAGAAAACGCCAACAACAAAAACAACAACACTAGTAATGGTATCCCCCACAGCAGCAGCCATGCTTTGGAGCTATGGAGCTATGGGGAGTTGAGACCGTCCCCCCGAGCGCTTTCGTTGACATGGCTAGTCGGATAGTCGGACGTATTAGATTTGACGCTTCATTATAATGATAGATCGTTGTGCGTTGGTGTCTAAACCAAAGCACTGACAGAAAATAGAGCGAAATTATGTTAATTAGGGATTACGGGGATTATATTAATTGATAAGAAAGGGAAACTTAAAGGCTTAAACGCTATTTAACCAAACTAAGCTAGAGATGGCTTAAACTGAACTAAACTGTATAGCTTATTGCATAATTAAAACATTTTTTTATTGATTTAATTTCATTTTATTAGAATCCCATTGAAAATGAATCATTTAATCAAAAATTAAAGCTGGCTCACACTGCGTATGAGTAATATTTACTTGAAAAAAATAATATTTTTGCCAAAAAAAACTATAAACTGTCTAACAAGGCAGTCTCATTTATTTTTAATAAATTTTATCATAATAATAAGTACGAAACAAAAAAATTGCTCACAAGTCACACATTTCACTTAGGCCACCTGGCGTATACTTAATATTTTTTATGGATTTCTTTTTAATTACATTTATTTTACTTTCAAGTATCTAAAACTATAAAACTAGTAAAGAATTAAGTCTCAGACCATTTCTGGATACCACTTTCGCATAAATAGCTGCCTTTGCTGAACCCACGGCTTGACCAACGCTGCGTATGAGTAATATGCTAATGGATTTCCAGCCAAAAGCCAGATAAGTGAATTCATTGAGACTCCCAAGCAGCATCATACATTAGCATACATTTTCCGCCAGTGTACCGTCGTCCGCGATAGTTGTTTAATTTTCAGCGTTGCCTACACTGCGTATACGCGACTTTTATTCAGTTCTGCAGTCGGGCGTTGGCGGCGGCGGCTGCTAAATAATTAATGAGCAGCCTCAAGTGGTAAAACGGGTGAATTGGCGACAGCAACAGAAAAGGGAGAATTATATAGAGAGCAGTGGCAGTGCTGGAGCTGGAGCTGGAACAGGAGCTGGAGCTGGATGGCCATGTCAGCATAATGAGCCAAATGGGAACACACACCCACGCATGCACGCTAATTGTCCTCTACGGCCCGTGTCCTTTAACGTCTTAATTGTGTTTGAATGATTGAAACCGGCAAAGGGACGACCTTTTGAGGGCTAGGACCGGGGGCTTGCAGCAGTCAAGTGGGATAATTGCATATCAGTGGTGCAGCTGATGCCACAACTTGATAAATGCCTCGAGTGGACTCGAAACAGAAGCAGGATGATGCAAAAGGCAATGGCAGAAATGGCAAACAAAAAAAAAGAAGGCCAAGAGCGCTCCGCTAATTGGCGATACGAGCTGATGTGATGCTGATAGCTGATGCTGTTCATTAGCTTTTTATTATTTTTCTTTCGTTTTATCTCAAAGAGAAAATGGCTCAGATTGGTAATAACCTGATTAAAGTTCTGCTAATTGGAGGAGAGTTCCACTTATGGCTATGACAACCAATAATCGTCATAAGAGTTGGGATTTTTTCCAATTTTCGGGGGAAACTCCAGAAAAGATCTTAATAAACGTCATAAAACTGGGGATTTTTTCAAATTTTTCTGGGAAACTCCAGGAAGTTTTCAACCAATCCCCCTTAGGACCAAAAAATGTTTTATAAAATAACCAATAACATTTTTTATCTTAATTTTTAATTACCCAGAAGCCCATTGAGTATTATGTTTAAAAGTAATACCATGGGACTATTGTGAGCTTACGCTTGATTTCCCACGAAACTGGTCGCACGATCTATCCGATAAAGCGATCAGGAGGAGGGCATTTTTCGAATGATAAGCATCCGCAGAGTTCTCCCATTACAAGGTCACAAGCGGAATGATTCACGCGCGACCCAGTGAAGCGTTATCGCGACAAGTTTACGATTTCCCGCTGGCAGCTACAGTATCTCAAAGATTTCCAGATACCCGGCACGCCACGCGCTCGCCACCCTCATTTTTTTCCAAAACTATCGACAGAAATCTTTCAACTTATTTTCCCAAAATCCCAAAATCAAAAAAAAATTGAAATATTTGAACTTGAAAAGGGGAACAAATAGAAATCGATGAGTTTTTGGCCAAACAATGGGGCAAGAATGGGTCAGGAATGGGTCAGGGCTGGAGGGGCAGTGGCAAAAGTATTTTTCGGCACAATTTTCAATTAGCAGCCAGGCCCCAACAATGCCGGAGAAAAAAAGAAAAAAAAACACGAGAATGTTGTACAAATAAATTGAATGGAATTGTATTTTGATTTAATTTTGTGTGCGGTGCTGAAATTGAGAATAAAATTGATCTCCCCCACCACCACAATTCCTGATAGAAGGTTCTATCTTTTTTTTTGGGGATTGTCTTGTAGCTTGGGATGTGAGTTACCTGTGATTGAACTTTTTTGACTTTCAGATGAACAAGTTTTTTTTGCAGATGGCACTGCCAAAAGTGATTTGAATTTCGTAAGCGGCTAAATTTCAATTACAGATTCTGATTCTGCAGCCGGCGGCGAAAGGAAGCTGTATGTTAGTCGGATAAAGCACTTCACTCTGGGGCCTCTAGATATTGTATCTTGTTTTGCCTTTCTGGTTGTTGTATCTCATTTATACTTTTTTTTTTTCAAGATTTGAATTTGTTTGTTTTATACTCTTTTTGGAATAGTTAACTTGGCTTAGTCACACACAGATACACTCACACAAACGCGAGTACGCACTCACGGTAACTGTGTTACAGATACGGATACGGGGAGTCTGTGACTCTGATTCTTCTGGTACTCTGGGCCTGGAGAGGTGAGCTCCTCCAGATTTTTTATTTTTTTGGGGAACTGACACGACCGAACGCTTCGGCGGACGACGAATGTCTGTTGGGGAAAATCTAAGTGAAAATCTCAATGCTGGCCTGGCCGCACATGCAAAAAAAAAAAAAAACAAGCCAGAAGAAACAAAAAACATTCCGGCGAGAGAACGAGAACGGGAGAACCTACTATTGGCGACCTTTGTGGGAGCTTCGCATGGCCTCTCTCCCTCTCTCGGTGGAGCATTTTCTTGCGTGAGTGTGAAGGTGAGCTACTGTTCTACTGGATATTACAGTTTTGTTTTTTTTTTTTGCTTGCAAAAATTTCAAATTGTAAATAAACGAAAAATGTGCCCCAAAAACTGTTATACTAGAGGCAGGGGCGTATTGCTGAAGGGGTGAGTTTAAGGAGTCACAGTTTAAGAAAAGTTTTCTGGGTTTTTGTTCAAAAAATAATATAGAATTAACTTCAAAAAGACTGTTATTTATAAATAATGTATATATATTCATAATTTATATTCATAATTATATTCATTATATTCATTTTATATTCATAAATAATCAAATTTTTATTGTTGTACTTAAAAAAAAAAAACAAAAATGATTCATATACATTCATATTCATTAAACATTCATTAATTTCAATATTTATTAAACAAAATATATTTAAAAAATAAATGAATAATATTATAATGCTTATAAAGATTCCCTAAAAGAATTCATTGACTTTTCCATAACTCCATTAATCACTCCTTTACTAATTCCCGTTCTAAGTTGCAACCCTTCCCCAATGATTAAAATGACGCCCATGGGCGTGCGAAACATATCCCTCCCCCGGAACGCTATACGGAAAATGTTATACAAGAGCTTTTGCCATGTTACACACTTCCGTGCCAGAGCTCATCCTCCGACCGGAATCTCACTCTCTCTTCCACTCTCTCTCTCTCACTCTCTTTGTGGGAGAAAAGCTTTTTCTCTCTGAAAAGTATTGTTTTTGTTTTGAGGAAAAAGCATTCGCGGCGAAATGCTCATGTTTTGATAAGAGGAAAGCGGCTCCCCCGATGGAGAGCAGGACGGGGGCAAGTCAAGCGGGGAATAATTTTCAAATAAACAAGCCAACCGAGCCCCAACAAAAACACAAAGTAGAGTTCAAACCCCAGCTCCCCTAGCACCCAGCCCCTGTCCCAATCCCGGTCTCAACCCCTAACCCCAAAAACACCCTCTCGGCCAGCCCCAATTGATAATAGTTTCTGAATAGTTTGGCAGAAGAAGCTTTAGCTTTTAGAAATCGGGGACGACGACGACGGCGTCGTTTTACGTGGACATCGCCTAATCAGCATCTAAAACGGTCAGAAAATCAAATTAAAATTGCCAATTTGGGCAATGTGTGTGTACATTTCAGATTTTTAGATGTGTGTGCCGTGTTGGTGCCGTGGATTTGAATTTGAATTTCGGCTTGTTTCGGCCTGCCAATGCAGCCAAGAATTTTTATATATTTATTTATTTTTAATGCCCTGCCAGACCGAGCCATACGCCGTACGTGAGTACAGCGTCAAATTGTCCGGACTCGAACGCGCGCATGTGCCACAAAAAAAAAATCGAGGAACAAAAGCAACAATCGAAAACAGGAAGGGACGCCTAGATACCACCGGGTTCTGGCCATACCAATACCCTAGTTGGCCCCCGCCCCCATTCCAATTATATCTTTAATAACGTGATATTTTACTTTATTTTTTGGTTTAGTCATTTTTAAATATATTACTAATTAAATGATTTGTTTATGAATATTATATAATTATTTAAAAATTATTCTTTCCACAATACAGCTTATAAATGGCTGAAAAAGTAAATTACAATTTATTTAAAATTTAATTTAACCTATAAAAATTGTACTTATTGTAATAAAATTAATAAAAACTTATATACCATGCTGGTATTCTGTTTTAAGGGGTAGAAAAATAGAAAAATTAAATTTGGAAATGGGAAATCGGAGATCGGTCGGAAAATATATATGTGTCAGGGTCGGGGCTATGGGGGAAATTATGACATCCAATATGCGGAAAAAATTGGAATCTGACCCACATATTTCGGTGGTGCTCCACAAAAAAACCCCCGAACCCCACCCCCCCCATTTTCACTTTTCCTACGAAAGTGATTGACAAGGTGAGACAAATGTTTCTGTATCTGTAGCGGTGTATCCGTGAGATACAGTTCGTTTGTTGTCTCCACAAAGGCGAAAGTTGCAAGATGCTCTGCCACCCTATCCCGGCCACCTCTCTCCCCACTCCTTTTGTACGCTTGATTGATTGCGGCTCACCGTCCTCAAGGTCACTCGGATGGACTACAAAAGATATGCAAATGTTGGTCCACAACAGAATGGGGGGGGGGGGCTGCTGTGAGTCACGTGGAAAAAGGGGGTCATCAAACATTGAAATAAATGGAGAAAGCTCTTAGAGAAAACGATTTCTGGAAGGCGGCGGGCAAAAAGATCGATAAGCAGCCATAAACTCGTCCAACTTATGGCAACTAGCCATATTCATTGCATATTTATTGGCCATAAAATGTGGGAGAGCAGCCAGCCATCCAGACATCCTCACATGGGATCTCATCGCATTCCTTTCCATTCCATTCCAAAGCAAAAGAAACGATCCCTGAATCCCCAGATCCCCAACTAAATAAATTTCCAAATTGTTTATTTTTTTCCAAACAAATCAGCATGCATTAAAAACAGCAAGAAGAAAATTTTGAATCCAAATAAAACATTAACATCCGGTGGGAATTGGAGGAGAGGAGCCTCTAACCATTTTATGCCCACTGTGCGTGGGTGGTTGTTATTGTGGGTGGTGGTGGTGGTGTGCCTTTGAAGTGGGGATTTACAGGTGTCTTATCTGGGGTCTTTGTTTACAAAGGTCATGAGTTCGCAGACGAATGTAACTAAATGAAACTTTCCGGTAAAGTCAAACCATAATAAACACGAGCATTCTTTGCTTTCAGAATTCTAAGTAATAAATGAAAACTTTTGGCAAGAATATGAGTATCTTGGGGATACAACTTCAAGGGTTTTTCTTCAAGAGTTTATTTGTTTTAAGCTTGCTGGATAAGTAATGCATTTCATTAATTAAAATGTTAAAATACTTAATAAAATATAAGAAACAAAACAGAATTCAAAACCTATTTATCAATAGCCAAGTTTATAAAGTCAATAACAAGTTTATGACTTTTTGGGAATCATTTCTGCTTTTAGTGATTTTCCTTTGAAGTAGTTTTTTTTCTACAGGTGTTTTTCCAGTTTGTTTACAAAAAGTCAACTAAAATGGAACTTTTTTTCACCAAAAAACAAAAACCAAAAACCAAAAGCTAAACCACATGAAACACTAACTACCTCATAACCAATAATGTTTAAGTTTTCCCCCCATTTCTGGGTCAGGATATCAAAAGTGTTACCACAATGTAACCAGTTTTGGTATTCATGTTCCAGTTGTTTCCAGAAAATTTACATACATAAGCCCCAAAATGTGCACAAGACAAACATTCCTATGATAATTCTCTAATAATCGAGTCTATTTATCAGTCTTTTTTCTGTGGTTGGCTGACTTTTTCTTTTTGTTTGTTGGGTGTTTTTGGGTTTTTGTGAAGCAATTTAATAATAAAACGTAGAGGAGAGACAAGAAACCAAATAAAAAACAATTGTAAAATGGGGAAAATCAAAAACCCTATAATATTATTATTTTTTTCAGACAATATAGGAATCTCTAGAGTCTAGTCTCTGGTTGCCAAATGCAATAATTCCGAATAAAAACAAGAACTCTTCAAAACACAATTTCGCATTTTGATTTATTTATAAAGCGATGATGACGTTGCTATATCAACGTAGGATCGGCTAGAATCTATAGGTATTCTTGGGTCTTTAGCTGTCTGTTCACACGAGCGTCTCTCGATAAAAATTATTCCAAAAACAGGAGGACTATGGGTGGGGATGCCAACGCCAACAGTTTGCTGGAGATGGAATTTCCTCAGCTAAAGCGTTTAATTTATTAATGAGATTTATTTATAGAGCCATTGGGAGCAGGTGAGTGGGCAGGTGAAAGGTTGAGGCCAAGGGGGGCTACCTGCCACCAGCTGCGCGTGGCAAGCAGATTCCACAGTGGCGGGGCAAGTGCTCTGTCTCCCCCTGGTATGACGCCTGGTTATTGTAATTAAAGTTATGTACAATATATGCTGCCACTTTTATTCACTTCTATTCACCGCACACTCGCTACACCCCGCCGAAAAAAAAACTTCGTTGGCCTTTTTTTTAATGGCGCCTGGGTGCGGCCCACAAAAATAATTTACAACGTGTTGTTTTGGTTGCTTATAGGGGGTGGTGTCGGGGAGTAGGGCAATTGAAGTGGAAAAGGCAGCCAAATAATGACAGAATTATGGGAGAGAATATCAAGCATATGGCCAAGACAGAGCCGAGCAGAGCCGGGCAGGGCAGGGCAGGGCCAGAAAGCCCCAGAGAGCAAGTGCGTGTTCTAACTCAAGTTCAAGTTTGGTGCAAAGTTTTGGCTTCGGACAATAAATATTGATTAGCTTCAAGTGGCATAATTTTTTTTTAATTTGCTTTCCATACTTAGTTAGTTGGACAATCTTCAATAAATAAAGACAGCTTCTAAATAATTGTTATTAATTGACTAACAAGTGTGGGTCCTAACTGGAATGTTAAGGAAATATATAAGTTTCTACATTAAATATTAATATACATATGATATTAGTTATGTATTAAATTATGTTTTTTATTAAATTTTTTAATTAGTATTTAGTAAAAAATCATATTAGATTTTTGCAGTATCTCTCAAATATTTTCCAAAAATTGTATGAGGATCCGAGTAATACTTTACAGAGATAATGGTATTCTAAATATAATTTTAGACAGGATTTCGAGATACTTTTAGGAAGATCTGTTCTAAGGGATACGACTTTTTTTGATTTTTAAATTTCTACAAAAATTGTAGAATATTTTCCAAAAAGTTTATGTCTATCCCAGTACTCCTTTGGAAGATAAAGTAATTTAAAAATGTTTCAAACATTTCAAAATCCATTAAAGAAATTTGCATCTTAAAATAATAAAAATTAAATATATAAACATATAAAAATAAATATAAATATGTATAAATATGTATAAAATAAATAAAAATATAAAACATATAAATATAAAATTAATTAATAATATAAAAAAAAAATGATTTCTGGGATTTGACCCGAAATTTACGTAAGATATATAAAACTTAAACCTTTTTAACTTAACAATTTCTTCCACAAAAAATTGATAAAAAAAATTGCAGTTTCCCAAAAGTTGACGTAAAGAGAAGATTTCTATAAAAAAAAAAAGAAAGGAAAGAAAGAGTTTTACGAAATAGCTGCTGTCCGGGGACTAGTTGCTGTCCCCCCTATCCCCCCGAGACCTTCGACTGCCCCCCTCAACCCCTGATCCCGGCCAGATAAGACTGCGACTTAGTGGAGCTGATTAGCTAAGCTGTAACCCAAGCAGTGTGAGATCACTGCCACCGATCGATTGAGCCCCCAGCCACCCACTTGCGGACGGCATCTCCCACCCACCCCGACGTCGACCCCCTCGGGGAGTCAATTTCTGAGATTACGGCATCCCAAAGCTCGGCAAGAGTCGAACCGAGAGAGAGAGCCCCCCAGTCAGCTGAGTGCTGATCCACTGATAAAAATAACAAGCACACGAGAGGGAGAGGCAGAGAGTTGGCACCTGGCTCTCCTTGCTTTCCATGTTATTCAATAATTTGTTTGCGTTCTAAAATTTTGATTCATTGGCGCTCGCCGACGCACACACGCACGTTACGATTTTACCTATTTGTCAGATTAATAAAATAAAATACATTTAATTACCTGTGCGAGAGAGAGCTATGGGTGAAACAGGGAGGGGGGGGCAAGGTGGAACGTGGAACGTGAGGCCGGGGGCAAGGCGGCAAAAGCGGAGCTTTGCTGACAATCCTCCCCCAAGAGAGCCAAATCCGAAGAGCAAGAGAGCTCCCCTATGAAGTAATAATGTAGAAAAAAAACGCTACACTCAAACATTTGTTGTTTCTGCTCTTTTTTTTTTGTTTTTTTTTTTTTTTTTGCAATTGATTTAATGTCCGGCGAGATTTTGTGCGAATTCGGGTTCTTGTTTCTGCAGCATCACACGCTCTTTCTCTGCCTCTGTATATTTTTTTTATTTTTACCTTTTTGGCATTCACATAACACGCGGCACTTTTTACGTGATTTTCAGGTAAGCCTCTGTGCACTTTTGGTTTAATGTTGTTAAATTAACATTAGATTTATTTTATATTTAAGGCGCACGCGAAATGTGTTGAAAATCCACAATTTAACGGAGACGGAGCAAAAAAACACGTCCGCGCTGCCCGAAATTTAACACAAACAAAAAACCTAAAACCAAAACACAAACAGCCGTCGGAGAGTGCGGATACTTCGGCTCCACCCGATGTATCTCTACATTCATTCTACATTTGGGAGCTTCAGCCGAGCCCCAAACAAAACTAACAACTCTCTCGAAAATGGTGTCGAATTTAATATATCCTGTAAACCGGTTAAATGTAAAGCATATCTTAGAAGAGTTTCAATATAATTAACTTTATTTTTCTTTAATATTTCTACAAACTAAATTTATTAATCTTTAAATTTTAATTATTATATTATTAAGGAGAATATTTATTCAATTAAAAGCTTTCGATAACTGAGCGGCCAATCTGAACCACAACAAAAGCCAAACGAACTGGCGAGCACCATCGAAGCTTTAACGAACTTAGGTGGGGAACCTTGCTAGAGTAGCTCTGTAGAATTTTTTTACAGATACAATGAATAGATAAATTTGTAAAAAGGAGTTAACAAGAGTTAAAATAAATATTTTAAGAGGAGATTAATATATTAAACAAAACGGTAGACTATTTAAAAGCAAGAATATATGTATACAAGATTGTTGTTCATTTTTTGTTCATTTTGTGATGGAACCCCTTGTTAAATCCCGGATCTCCAATTCGGCCACAAAGGACATCCATATCTTGGCCAATTTGCATCCGATCCTGGAGAGGAATACCTTAATCGATTGGTGGAAAGTTTCTCCACCATTCTGCATCAAAACCTAAAAATAAAATTTTCGATCGAGTTTTTGTTCATTTTGTGATGGAACCCCTTGTTAAATCCCTGATCTCCAATTCGGTTACAAAGGACATCCATATCTTGGCCAATTTGCATCCGATCCTGGAGAGGAATACCTTAATCGATTGGTGGAAAGATTCTCTACCATTCTGCATCAAAACCTGGAAATAAAGTTTTCGATCGATTTTTTGTTCATTTTGGGATGGAACCCCTTGTAAAATCCGTGATCTCCAATTCGGCCTCAAAGGACATCCATATCTTGGCCAATTTGCATCCAATCCTGGAGAGGAATACCTTAATCGATTGGTGGAAAGATTCTCTACCATTCTGCATCAAAACCTGGAAATAAAATTTTCGATCGATTTTTTGTTAATTTTGTCATGGAACCCCTTGTAAAATCCCGGATCTCCAATTCGGCCTCAAAGGACATCCATATCTTAGCCAATTTGCATCCAATCCTGGAGAGGAATACCTTAATCGATTGGTGGAAAGTTTCTCCACCATTCTGCATCAAAACCTGGAAATAAAATTTTCGATCGAGTTTTTGTTCATTTTGTGATGTTAAATCCCGGAAATTTCCCTTGTTAAATCCCGGATCTCCAATTCGGCTACAAAGGACATCCATATCTTGGCCAATTTGCATCCAATCCTGGAGAGGAATACCTTAATCGATTGGTGGCAAGATTCTCCACCATTCTGCATCAAAACCGGGAAATAAAATTTTCGATCGAGTTTTTGTTCATTTTGTGATGGAACCCCTTGTAAAATCCCGGATCTCCAATTCGGCCTCAAAGGACATCCATATCTTGGCCAATTTGCATCCGATCCTGGAGAGGAATACCTTAATCGATTGGTGGCAAGATTCTCCACCATTCTGCATCAGAACCGGGAAATAAAATTTTCGATCGAGTTTTTGTTCATTTTGTGATGGAACCCCTTGTTAAATCCCGGATCTCCAATTCGGCTACAAAGGACATCCATATCTTGGCCAATTTGCATCCGATCCTGGAGAGGAATACCTTAATCGATTGGTGGGAAGTTTCTCTACCATTCTGCATCAAAGCCTGGAAATAAAATTTTCGATCGAGTTTTTGTTCATTTTGTGATGGAACCCCTTGTAAAATCCGTGATCTCCAATTCGGCCTCAAAGGACATCCATATCTTGGCCAATTTGCATCCAATCCTGGAGAGGAATACCTTAATCGATTGGTGGAAAGATTCTCTACCATTCTGCATCAAAACCTGGAAATAAAATTTTCGATCGATTTTTTGTTAATTTTGTCATGGAACCCCTTGTAAAATCCCGGATCTCCAATTCGGCCTCAAAGGACATCCATATCTTAGCCAATTTGCATCCAATCCTGGAGAGGAATACCTTAATCGATTGGTGGAAAGTTTCTCCACCATTCTGCATCAAAACCTGGAAATAAAATTTTCGATCGAGTTTTTGTTCATTTTGTGATGTTAAATCCCGGAAATTTCCCTTGTTAAATCCCGGATCTCCAATTCGGCTACAAAGGACATCCATATCTTGGCCAATTTGCATCCAATCCTGGAGAGGAATACCTTAATCGATTGGTGGCAAGATTCTCCACCATTCTGCATCAAAACCGGGAAATAAAATTTTCGATCGAGTTTTTGTTCATTTTGTGATGGAACCCCTTGTAAAATCCCGGATCTCCAATTCGGCCTCAAAGGACATCCATATCTTGGCCAATTTGCATCCGATCCTGGAGAGGAATACCTTAATCGATTGGTGGCAAGATTCTCCACCATTCTGCATCAGAACCGGGAAATAAAATTTTCGATCGAGTTTTTGTTCATTTTGTGATGGAACCCCTTGTTAAATCCCGGATCTCCAATTCGGCTACAAAGGACATCCATATCTTGGCCAATTTGCATCCGATCCTGGAGAGGAATACCTTAATCGATTGGTGGGAAGTTTCTCTACCATTCTGCATCAAAGCCTGGAAATAAAATTTTCGATCGAGTTTTTGTTCATTTTGTGATGGAACCCCTTGTTAAATCCCGGATCTCCAATTCGGCCTCAAAGGACATCCATATCTTGGCCAATTTGCATCCAATCCTGGAGAGGAATACCTTAATCGATTGGTGGAAAGTTTCTCCACTATTCTGCATCAAAACCTGGAAATAAAATTTTCGATCGATTTTTTGTTAATTTTGTGATGGAACCCCTTGTAAAATGCCGGATCTCCAATTCGGCCTCAAAGGACATCCATATCTTGGCCAATTTGCATCCAATCCTGGAGAGGAATACCTTAATCGATTGGTGGAAAGTTTCTCCACCATTCTGCATCAAAACCGGGAAATAAAATTTTCGATCGATTTTTTGTTAATTTTGTGATGGAACCCCTTGTAAAATCCCGGATCTCCAATTCGGCCTCAAAGGACATCCATATCTTGGCCAATTTGCATCCAATCCTGGAGAGGAATACCTTAATCGATTGGTGGAAAGTTTCTCCACTATTCTGCATCAAAAGCTGGAAATAAAATTTTCGATCGATTTTTTGTTCATTTTGTGATGGAACCCCTTGTAAAATCCCGGATCTCCAATTCGGCCTCAAAGGACATCCATATCTTGGCCAATTTGCATCCAATCCTGGAGAGGAATACCTTAATCGATTGGTGGCAAGATTCTCTACCATTCTGCATCAAAACCTAGAAATAAAGTTTTCGATCGATTTTTTGTTCATTTTGGGATGGAACCCCTTGTAAAATCCCTGATCTCCAATTCGGCTACAAAGGACATCCATATCTTGGCCAATTTGCATCCGATCCTGGAGAGGAATACCTTAATCGATTGGTGGCAAGATTCTCTACCATTCTGCATCAAAACCTAGAAATAAAGTTTTCGATCGATTTTTTGTTCATTTTGGGATGGAACCCCTTGTAAAATCCCGGATCTCCAACTCGGCCTCAAAGGACATCCATATCTTGGCCAATTTGCATCCAATCCTGGAGAGGAATACCTTAATCGATTGGTGGAAAGATTCTCCAACATTCTGCATTAAAACCTGGAAATAAAATTTTCGATCGAGTTTTTGTTCATTTTGTGATGGAACCCCTTGTAAAATCCCGGATCTCCAACTCGGCCTCAAAGGACATCCATATCTTGGCCAATTTGCATCCAATCCTGGAGAGGAATACCTTAATCGATTGGTGGAAAGATTCTCCAACATTCTGCATCAAAACCTGCGAATAAAATTTTCGATAGATTTTTTGTTCATTTTGTGATGGAACCCCTTGTAAAATCGTGGATCTTCAATACGGCCACAAAGGACATCCATATCTTGGCCAATTTGGATCCGATTCTGGAGAGGAATACCTCAATCGATTGTTGGAAAAATTCTCCACTATACTTTATCAAAATCGTTGACTTACACATTCTTACACAAATTGCATTCTTCTACAAACTTCTGCAATATCTATTATTTCTTAAAATGAATGAAATAGTTTTGTTGAGCAGGTTAGTTCTTTGTTTGTGTTCCCCTTTTCTCTTAGTGCACAAAACTGATAAATAAATATCACAGCGCGGCGCGTGCACTGTTTGTGAACTTTATCCATTAGCAATTAATCATTATTGAATTCGAAAAATTATTACATTTGTCATCGTTTAATATGCTCCTTCCTTTTCAAATCGAATTACGAACGATAAAAATCCAAAACCCTTTTTAGAGCATAAACAAGTACACGACTCTTTTAAAGATAGCTAAATTTTTTACAAAGTTCTGGAAACTCTGGGATTCTAGGTATTTACAAACAACATTCGCAATGTCAGCACCTCTTGATATTTCTTTTATTTATTTTCTTATCGTCGGCGTGTTAACAAAACTAAAACAAACAAAAAAGGAAACAAGCTGAGTTAGCTACAAAAGTCTATGGGAAGATAAGCTATTTATAGAAATGCAATCCAAAAAACGTGTTTTAGTTTTGCCCATTAACCAAATACGATGATCACTCACTCACTTTACTCATTCTTAGGTATTTTCATCCGAGTTTCATCTTCGAGGATAGCACGACCCAAAATGTGTCTTATTTAATAATAATCTGAGGTAATTCAAATCCATTCAAATATGATATCTTCCTGGCTTTATATAAAAAAGGAAAAAATATCTTGCAATTATACTTTTTGAAAAATAAGTATTCATTAAGAATTTAATACAAATTTTAGTATAGGCAAAAGTTAAATAATTTTATTAGAGTTAGGAATTCTTATCTCAATTGCAGCTGCAATCTATTTTTTTTCTATTCCTATCTTTAGAATATTTTTTGATGACCTATCACATTTTTTGAAAAATTCCCAGAAACCTAAGACCCCAAGACTCTTACTTATTCCAGTTTCAAGAATCTAAAAAGAATAAAACAAATCTAATTTATGTTTTGATTTCCTTGTGAAGAAAAAACTGCATTAGTAATAATTAATCAGGTTACTATATTACGATTGAAAAACCCAGTCACTCCTTAAGTGCATGGCTTTTCCGTGGTCATTGATGGCCCAAACGGCGGACGCGTGATTTTCGAATTTTCTTGTATTGTTTTTTAGACTTTTTGGCGATCGTTTTTCGCCAACTTCAGCGAATTGCAGCCAATCGGCAATGACGATGAGGGTTCATTGAAAGCAGAAACCTCCAGGAGGGTTTGGTGGAGGAGGAGGTAGGAGGTTCCAGTGCCCGCCCCACTACAATATTTATATGTGAACTTTTCAGGTGAGATTGTTTTTCTTTCATTTTTTTTATTATTGTTTCTTCTTCTCGTTTGTGTTATTTACGAACATTCTTTTTAGACACAAATACAAATACATACAATAATGTTTTCATCGCTTCTTTTTTTTTTTTTTAATTTTTCTTTCAATTCGTCTCTTTTAAAAAAAACTACTACAAAAAATGTTTGTTGTTTTGTTTGTTTGTTGTTGTTGTTGCTGTTAGCGCTTAAAGATCTACAACATATAGCATTCTAGAGCATACATATTATATAGGTATGTATGGGTTAAATATCTATATCGTATGTATATATATCCATATAAAAAAATACAACAAATTTGCAATTCGTTTCACATTTAGTTTCGTCGCCTTCCATTATTTTTTGTTTCGTTATTATTTTGTTTGTTTTTTTTTATTGAAATTTTTTATTTTTATTTTTTTTTATTTTAATTCTCCTTGTTCCGGCCTGCGCCAAAAAATGCAGACGCCAAGCGAGAAAGCGAGAAAAAAATTCACAAATATTTCCATCTAACACTTAGGTATGGCAAAAAGTCATCATCATCATCATCATCATCGTCATCGTCATCTACATCATTATATCATGATCTACATCAGTTATCGATACGATCGATATGATATCGATCAATCATATTTAGAATACATTTAATCTTTCACACATCTACTTGTTGGTTTGTTTCTTTGTGTTTTCATTTCTTTTTTTTTTTTTTGTTTTCTTTTCATATTTTTGTTTTGTTTTTTGTTTGAAACGCATATTTTACAAACTATATTTAAAACTTATAAATACTACAACGTACGAGATCCTCCGAAATCTCATAGAATTTAAGCAAAAATGAAACACACAAGTTACAGGTAAATAAATTAAATTAAGAGTTACACGTAAAGTATAGTATAATTTTTAATATATACAGTGGCGAGCAAAACTGAGTGCATGTTCACAACTCTCACTTTGGCCATCAATAAAAACACAACCGCTTATGCAAATTCAATAATTTTTTTTATATTATTAATCTTAATTAATTTATAACTTATTTTATGAGAAAAAACAAATTTAGCATATATATTCAAAGACTTAGAATAAAAAAACTAAATAAACTCACATAAACTCAATTTTGCACGTTTTAAGTCTTGTAACTGTTTTTGATTTTAACATCTCTTATCAGTATAAATCGGCCAGATTTACCGTTATATTTCTTTTAATGCTATTTTCGGTGGTCATTGATTAGTTAAAAGCGTGTTTTTGCAGAGCAAAGTTCTTTAGGGTGAATAAATATAAATAATTAGTGATAAAATCCTTAAAATGCGAAAATTATCGGGAGAAATTCAAAATAATATTGTCAGCTTGACCGAAAGTGGCAATTCCACTCGTCAAATTGCCGAAAGGCTTGGAATTAGCCAATCTGCGGTGGTCTCCATTCAGAAGAGGCGAAAGTTGACCCCCAAACCTCAAGTCTCAGGCCGGAAAAAATTATTGAAGGACTCAGATGCTCGACTAATGATGTCCGAAATGCGGAAAAATAAGAATTTAACCCCAAAGGGTGCTTGTCTGGCAATAAATAAAAATGTCAGCGAATGGACTGCTAGGAGAGCATTGCAAGACATCGGATATATGTCGATCGTTAAAAAAAATAAGCCTGCGTTATCCGACAAAAATGTCAAGGCTCGGTTAAAATTTGCAAAAGATCATAAAAATTGGACCATTGATGATTGGAAACGAGTTGTCTGGTCTGATGAGTCAAAATTTAACCGTTTTCAGAGTGATGGAAAACAATATTGTTGGATTCGACCAGGCGATAGAGTCCAAAGACACCATGTAAAGCAAACCGTCAAACATGGCGGTGGAAACATTATGGTTTGGGGATGCTTTACTTGGTGGCATATTGGACCTCTACAATTAGTCGAAGGTATCATGAAAAAAGAGGACTACCTTCGAATCCTTCAAACAAATCTTCCGAACTATTTTGATAAATGTGCCTACCCCGAGAAGGATATCATTTTCCAACAAGATGGGGATCCAAAGCACACAGCCAAAATAGTCAAGGAATGGATTGGAAAACAGCACTTTCAATTGATGGAGTGGCCTGCACAAAGTCCAGACCTCAATCCAATTGAAAATCTATGGTCAATTGTGAAAAGACGGCTTGGGCAATACGATTCTGCTCCAAAAAACATGGGCGACCTCTGGGAGCGTGTTGCGGTGGAATGGAGTCGGATTCCGCAGGACATCCTTCGAAATTTGGTCGAGAGTATGCCAAAGCGCGTAACAGAAGTCATTGTAAATAAAGGGCTCTGGACTAAATATTAGCAATAATGTAGTTATTAAGTTTTGATTGAAACGTGCAAAATTGAGTTTATGTGAGTTTATTTAGTTTTTTTATTCTAAGTCTTTGAATATATATGCTAAATTTGTTTTTTCTCATAAAATAAGTTATAAATTAATTAAGATTAATAATATAAAAAAAATTATTGAATTTGCATAAGCGGTTGTGTTTTTATTGATGGCCAAAGTGAGAGTTGTGAACATGCACTCAGTTTTGCTCGCCACTGTATATATTAATATATATATGGTAAATAGAAATATCTGAAAGACGCGCCAGTGTTTGTTTTGTGTGTATGTCGGTGTGTGTGTGTGTGTAAGTGTGATCGATTCGATTTCGATTAGGGAGAATGCAAACAGGAAGCACGAAAAGTTTTCAACTCGCTTAGAACATTAGGGTGGCACAAGAGAACAATTTAAGCAAAACAACTGTGGATACCCTTTCTCAAACAAAAAAAGAAAATCCGGCAGACTGGCAGAAATATATATACACTACGGGCATTAGATAATAAATGGGCAAGGGAGTTCGAAATTGCACAACTACTCCATTAAATATACTTATTAGTGAGTTATTTAGATTTGGTAATTTTGGGAAAGGGTATCCGTAAAACGCCTAGCAGGTGGGTTAAACATGCACTCCTACGTATTAAAGTGTTAAATATCAGTTTTGTAAAAGAACTTAAGCAGCTTTTTCTTGCCTATTGCATCGGTTATATATATTTTTTGTTATGTTTTTTTTTTGTATTTTTTGTATATAAGTTTTTATATATGGGCAACTTTTTTGTCTTTTTTTCCTGTTTCTTTCCGTTTTTGTTTAAATTAACAAATGTTAAAAATTTAATTATTACATTTTCGATTGCACTTTGTTTTTGTTTTGCTTGTTGCTGTCTATGTGTGTGTGTGTGTGTTTGAAGTTCTCTTGAATTTATTATAATTTTTATATTTTTTTTTTTTTTTTTGTTGTGTATATTCCTTTGTACATTTTATTTTTTCTTTGTTTAAACTCTGTGTGTTTGTTGGTATCTGTTTGTTTCAGTGTGTATCTGTGTGTGTGTGTGTCTGAGGTGTGTTTATGGAAATTAAGGCTTTCTCTTGTTGTTGGAACAAAAAAAAAAAAAAAAAAAAAAAAACATTGACAAAATATTTAATGAAAATTACTATTTTAGCAACAATCAACTGATCACATCGAGTAAATGTACGTATTTTTTTCGCTTAGAACTACATTAAATCAATCATAATATAACAACAAATATTAGAGCAAGGGGTGGTGGGGGCCTAAGATGGAAGGGGGGTGGTGGTGGTGCGGGTGCGGTTATCAAAACCTTAACCTGATTTCGCAAAAACGTATCGCAATGTTGCGGTTGCTCCTTTGTTTCGATTATTATTTTTTTTTTCTTTTTTTTTTTTTAGAATATTTACATGAACACGACAAAATTGTGTTGAAGAAATGCAGAAAATTTCTTCACGATCTCCAGGGCACCCCTGATCCTTTGTTTCTTTCCCCGCCCCCACCTAGCCTGCCACACCCCCTCCCTTCCCCTTTTCTGACAACGCGCAGCGTGATAACAATAATTGCAAGGGATGTGGGTGGGAGGTGGAAAGTGGGGGTAGGATGGTCAGGAGAGGGGCAGGACTTGGAGTTGGTACAACAACAGATAGCTTGACTTATCAATTATCACGCGAAATGCATTATTACAAAGTATATTATATACAGATATATGTATATACATATACGTGTATGTGTATGTGTATGAATATATAAAAAATTAATCGTAATATTAATAAGATTTCTTTCTCAATTAGAAAACAATTTTCGTTTCATCGAAAAGGTAAGCTTCTAGCAAGCCATTATCATCAACATTATTATGATCACCGACAAAAAAATGTTACTTGTTATGTTTCATTTTTTCTTTTTTCCGATTTTTCTTCGATTTTCGATTTACGATTTCCGATTTACGATTTCCGTTTCCGCTTACCGGAAGCCTTCTGATTCTTGAGGGGAAAGCGCTGTTACAATGACAGTTCAACTGCCCCAGCGCCTTCCATCACACACAAAAAATGTTTCAATACACAACACACACACCCATGTGTGTGTGTATATAATAATGATCCACAAACGCGACTGCGGTCTAAATAATAGAAACTGCAAGGGCAGAGGCTCTTCTTTTTTCTTCAGAAATTGTTTCAAAATACAAAAAACGATATTTTGTAAAAAAAAGAAAATATTGAAAAAAAATTAGATTTTCGAGGCTTGGCTCTCAAGAATGATGAACTACCTTTGGACCGCATTCGCTTTTTTCCAGATATCTAGAGATATATATATATAGAGAGTTGGGGGGGGAGGAGCAAGAGTTAGAGAGAGAGATAAGATAGCTAGCCTGAGGTGGAGGGCTTTAGGAGGGAGATTAGGGGCATCCTACTGCGAAGTACTAAAGTTCGAGGGCGAGATGGAGGCCGGCGGCGTTTCAGTTTCCTGGCTACCCGCCATACCATCCACCTGATCATGACTCGTCGTCCTGGACCGGCTAGTCGGTATGGGAGCACTGATCCCTATAAGGGAGTGCGGCGGCATTAGATTGGCGGCCTGCTCCCGTTCCAGTTCCACCTCCTCCTGCAGCTGGGCCAGGATGTTTTGGGAGTTCTGCTTCCAGTAGATCACCGGCCAGCGTAGTGTTGTGGTCAGGGTGTCGTTGTGCTCCTCCAGCGAGTTGTTGGCATAGTGCTCCACCAGTTTCTTCAGCGTCGGATAGATGTTGTAGGGAGCGGCGAATCCATAGCCCGTGGCTGTTTCATAAATGATGCAATGCTGCACCGTGTGGATCTCCTTCGTCGTACAGGCAATGGACAGGGCATAGTTGCCGGCATCCCTTACCCGGATGAGGAAAGTGCCGGGCGGAGCATCCTTCAGCATCTCCTCGGCATCCCGCCGCTTGGCATCCTTCAGTAGCCACAAGGCCTCGTTGCTGTGCGGCTGATTGGAGGCCGTTTCATGGTGTCGCAGCCACTTGACGAAGCCCATCTCCAGGATCGTCTTCAGGTCGTCATCCTTCAGATTGTGATTCTTCAGACGTCTGCAAAGGGAATAATAGAAGTCTATAGTTAGTGGAGGTCCTTTAAAGGATCGGTTTCTGTTTAATTACAAGAGGAACTTGTCCAAAACAAGATGAGCTAAGGAGCACATGCTATCAGATGGCTGGAAAGGATTGCTGAAAAATTTCATTCTTCAAAGCCTTATTTCACAATTAATTTCTTTATTCTGAGGGGGCTTGGCGTACGTGACTTTTGAGGCGTGGCCAGTCTTGAAATAATTTCAGTTTTTTGTTTATCTTTTTAAGAAATTCCTAACTGAACTTCCTAACTGATTTAAGATTTAATTTTATTTGTTTTAATTATTTTTTAAAGTGGTCTTCTATCTAAGAAGATAAACTTTCCAGGAAGATCTCTTCTAGAATCTAAATATTTTAATAATTGCAAGTAATATTTATTCTTTGTTCTGACGTGTCCAGCAGGAACTCTGCCCCTGGTGGTACTGACGCATCTACTACCAACTCGGCTAACCAGCCATTAAGTTCGATTTCTCCCGATAACCGAAGCAGCCGCTTGCAATTTCAACTGGAGACGAAACCCCCCCCCCCAAATCAGTACCAGATAACTAAATGCGATCGCTTCCAGTCCCCGGTATGGCGGTAGACGCCATTGGGTCTACGAGTGACTAGACCCGGAGGTTTCCTCATCACACGATCAGGGGGTGGAGCTTCGATACCTACTACTCCATGGCCCCACACCATGGGCCTCTATCTGAGTGACTAAGTCTCCGTCCCACAGAAAGAGCGATAAGCACTTGCGGTGGTGTGATATCATCATCGATCTTTAAGGCTGGCTTTTTTCGAGCAACCGAATCATCATCACTTCGAAAGGAAAATAATAGGTATAGAAGAAGCCTTTATCTAATCGGTATATGGAGCTGAACTTTTATCTTATGACGGTGGTGTGTGGCCTGAACTAATCCCTATAGTTTTGTTTTAAAAACCTTGCCAGCAAAGAAAGTGTTTGCCAAAAAAGCCTCACACTCTATACATATATAATATATAGTCGTAGGCGAGTGAGACCGAGACTGAGGCAAGTATAGAAATATTAAGCACTCTCGGCGACAAAAAAAAAAACTCATAATGCCGCCCTGATAAGCGGCAGCTATCTTCGGCAAAGGCGCTAACCTTATCTGGGGCTTTATTCCGCTTCCTCTATCACTCGGTTATTTTTTTTTCGCAATTTTTATTCTTTTTTTTTTTCTTTGGGTAGAATGCCCGTAGAAACCAAGAAGTAATGCCAACAATGACGTATTCTTTGTAACCCAGTTGCTGCCCTGTTGCCAGGTCGGGCTCCCTACCCGGAGATATGAGTCTCGTGTCTCCAGAAGATTAACAAGTTTCGCTAATCGGAGAAGAGAGATCCCCCATGTGGTCGATGGCTCAGCATAGGGGTAGTCTAATTAAAAAATAAGATTTTAAACTGAAAGTTCTAAGAAAATCATGAAGTTATCCAAGAAACAAATCAATCAAAGTCTGATAGGGTTTAGAGATGAGTTATAGATCCAAGAACAAATGACCTTGAAGCTCACCCACCCCATAATCCCCATAAAAGAAATTCTTCACATGATATTACTCAACAAATAATATATTTGGCAATTTTTTGATAAAAAGTTCTGTTCGTTTATCCCCTAAGAGGAGGGGGCTCTTATCACTACTCACTACCCCCCATGATATCATTATAAAAAGCCTACTTTAGCGGCCCTACTTGACGAGTATTTGTCATGAGATTTGACAAAATGGCAAATATGCTTAAAAATTTCTGACATATTTGGCTTTAAGCTAGATCATGGGGATCTCAACTGAAGCCCTGGACTTTGGAGTAGCATACTATTTGGGTGTATGACTTCAGAAGTGGCCAGGGATCAGTAGCGGGCATAGTTCTGGGAATCTGAAAGTTCGACTCCCGCACGTAGACGACTCGGCTGGCGTGGCTAATCGGAGGCAGTGGAGGAGGAGGAGGAGGAGGAGGAGGTGGCTACTGCCGCTAACAGTGTTATGCCATTATTATCGGTCTCGCATCGTATCGGTCAGACGAGCTGCCGACAGAACCATAGCCACTCGGGGGGGAATTAAAATTCCAATGCCATGCCATGCCATGCCGGCTAAAAAGTGCATTCTCTCTCGAAATTATAAACCATAGCCTATGACTACTACTTACTCTATGAATTTGTCCTTGCGGAACTGCAGGGCCTGGAGCTCTGGCTTGGTGGCGTTTATCTGCCGCTCCAGCAACAGTTCGTCCTTCTTCTTGCCCTCCATATAGATGTTCAAGGCCTGCAGCTTGTTTTCGATGATTTCCAGGATCTGGAGCAGGCGCTGTTGATTCTCCAGGAGACTGGACCGGGCCTGAACTCCCACTCCCACATCACTGCCGGCCTCCACCGCCTTGGAGTCGGTTGGAGTCTTCATGAAGGATTCGTTCAACTTGATCTGGTTGCGAATCATCTTCTCCGCGTTGATGAAGACCGTCTGGTGCATCTTCTTCTCCTGCAGCTCCTCCCGAATCGCATTGAAGGAGTTGCGCTTCTGTTCGAGCGTTTGTTCCAGTGTCTGGAGCATGTGCGACACCCGGATGAACTCATTACTGAGCAGGCCGAGATCACCATGTGGCTGGGAGTCGTCGTACTCGCAGGTGCGCACTATCGGATTGCTCAGCGTTATGTCAAGCGCCTTGTTGTACATGCTCAGCGAGTTCTCCTTGTAGTAGTTGATCATCTTCACCACCGAGTTGAACAGCATGGTGTCTATGAATCCGTACTTGCGCTCCATGTGACTGATCTTGATCAGCTTCTCGCTGCCGTCCTTCATCAGGGTGAGGGTGTACTCTCCCTTCTTGGAGAGGGCGTCTCTCACCAAGAAACTACCATCGGGCTTGCCGTGCAGTATGCCCTTGGCCATCTCCCGGGAGATGCTGCCCCAGTACCAGGGTGCCTGGAGTAGCTCCTCCTCGTTGGGATCGACCAGCGATCCGGGCGCCTGCGGTCGCATCGTTGAATAGTGAAGCGGTGAGGGTTGCACTGGGAATGGGAAATAAATTATAAGAGATTATAATAATTTATAATAACTATTATTATTTTTATTATTTATTTGTAAGGTTTAAAGTAGCTCCTAACTCGTCCTTCTTTCATAAAAATCTGTTTCTTAAAATTTTAAAAATATAAATAATAATAATATTTTTAACAAATACTTAAAAAATGCTTTATTATGATTACTAATCTTAAAAAATTTCAACAAAAAATTAGTTCTATTTTTGGGTTTTCATTTTTTTGATAAAATATGTACATATATGCTTTTAAATTTAAAAACAAAAACTCAAAAGCTGCTCCTTATCGTGTTTTATTTACGTTTCTTTTTATTTGTTTATAAAGATAACAAAAAAATATGAATTTTTTATTTAAAATTTGGAATAGTATTTCCTGTCGGCAAGTTGAGATATTAGCTACAAAGTTATGTTTTTTAATCTCTTATTTCTTAAAAATAGTACTACATTTTAACCCTCTTGTGGATGGCTTTTTAAGCCACATACCTTAACCCATGGTGGCTCCATATCTTCCCAAATCCGTTAATAGATATTGGCCTTATATCCCCCCCACCCCCACCGCAGAAAAAAAATAAATAATAGCAACAACTACAGTGCTCTCTCTCTTGGCAGAAAACGAGCCATGTAATCGCTGGCGTCCCGGCTCTCTCTCTTGGCCGGCTCTCTCTATCGCCCTCCCCCGCCACCCACACTTAACCCCCTCTCTCACTCTTGTGCTCGGTCGCACCGCTCTATGGGTTTCGGGCCTGTTGCCAAGCGCTCTGAATCCGAATTCGAATCTGAATCTGGGAGAAATACTTACTTTTGTTGGTTTTGTTACTTGGTTTTAACGGATTGACGGTAGGAGTTCCTGGCGCTTGGGATGAGGATGCTCAATGATAACTCTCGGTTTCGATCCTAGGGGCTACTCGCTCGATTTATTCGCGTGTGTTAATAGCTATAGCTACAGCTTATAGCCTATAGCTCGCACATCTTTCTATTCTCGATTTCGCACACACACACACAAATACAACCATACATGCGAACATACACACAGCACACACGCACTAACACCACAGTACGGTGGACACTACGACACACTGGTTAAAAAAATGGTTGGCTTGAGGTTCGGGATTTTTGATTAATTTTAGTGCTTTTTGCGCTCTATTCGTATTCAGTTATTGGCTTAACACATTAACGATTATGTCTCGGAATGGTTGGCGGCTTAAAACATTTTCGTACGGCACTTTTGGACGACAAAAAGGGAGTTAATCACAATCAGCACACCGTTTCCATTTCCATTTTCTCGGGAAGAAATCGTGCGGTGTTGGACAGCGCTGGTACTGTTGCTGTTGTTGCCATGCCACTTGCTGCCTGACTGCGGCTCGTTAATCAGCACTGGTCGCTTCCTGTGTTGGCCAGGGCCAAAAAGTACGTAAGGCCGGGCGAATGACGTAAGCGCCAGCGTTAGGGTAGCCAACTGGCTTCCAAATAGAATTAATCCTTTCAACAAACTGCGCAATAAGCTAAAACGAGTTTAATTCTTGACCATTTGCAATATATTTAAGTGAATTAGAACAGTCAAGGTATGATGAAACTACTAGCTAGATATTTTCTTTTAAATACTCCATTCCATGACAAAAACTTTAAAAACAAAATTTAAAACAGTTTTTAAAATAAAAAAGTAATATATTTTTTTAGATAAAATTGAATAAACATTTTTTTGATCATTATTAATTAGCATATTAAAAATAGTAAGTATATTCTTTTAAATCTTAAAACTTTTGCTTTGATCCAAACACTGCTTGGCAACACTGAAAACGTAACCACAGATTCGCCAGGCTCTAGTGTTGCAAACTGATTTTTACAAAACATGCCGCGCAATTCAAATGAAACCCAGTTCTTTACCATTCTTTGACTCTTTTATTTTACCTTCAAAATCTTATTTTAGAGCTAAGCTACAGCATAGTTATTGTAGTAAGAAAATAAGGACCTTGACGTTGGAGCCTACTCCATCCGTCTGCGTAAATCAACTAGGCAGACATTTATCAATGATTTTATATTCTCGTTTTAATAATTCTTTAGTTAGTTGTAGTTTATCGTCGTTCGGCGTTGAGGCGTTGCGATTTCTAAGGTAATAACGTTTTAGCATTAATTGTGGCCCGTTTCTTCGACAAAAAAACGATATTTAGTTAACCAGCTTAAAGTGCCATAAATTTTTTTGTATAATGCATAGTATTGGGTTTTTGTCTCCTGAATGTTTTATCAATATGGTTTTTTGTGTGTTTGTTGTGTTGTGTGTGTTTGTGTGTGTGAGAGGGGGTGTTAGTGTGAGGTTGGGTGTGAGTGGAGTGGAGTGGAGTGCTTAGTGTATCTGAATGATGCCCGATTCCAGCAGTTTCATTATCTTATCGGCGATGGCTGGATTCTGCAAGTGTCTGCAAAATAAAGGTAAGGTGTCGTTAATTAAAATTGAGTTCAACCACTTTGCTGCCCGGTACTCGGTACTCGTGCGGATAACACACCCCTGTGTTCTATTTTCAAAAGTATATTTTTGTTTAAACAATCAAAAATCCCAAATATTCTACTGCTGCTTTCTTGTCATTCACATTTTGATAAGATTCTGGGGCTGCGCCTATTCCGAAAGCTTAAAATAGCCATAATAACCATAAAAAGTTATATACTTTTGGGGTTCACTTTGTTAGATAACAAAGTAGAAATTAAATGAATTATATTTTTCCTTTCATTGAAAAGAAATAAAAAAAATAAAGAGTCAATTAAGTCATTGGAAACTAACCCACTTTTAAAAAGACAACTCCTTATAATGAGTCCCTAGTCTTCTATAACTTTTTCCACAACTTTCAAAGCTGATCTTAAATGAATTCCATTCAAAGTCTAAAGATTCCCTAATTACAATTTTAAAACATTCTTTCAACAACTTTCAACTTCCAAATAAAAAACGCTTTTAAAGAAAAGCTTTACATAACCTTTTTGTTTTGGAAAATGAAAGTTCTAGAACTTGTTCAGTCGAAACCCTAAAAAAACCGCATATCAAGTACCGGACAGCCCTCTGAAACTAAATTCTAGAATTTCAAAAATAAACTCACTCTTTCACCGCATTGGGATCGTTCTGCATCTGCTCGAGGATCATTCGCATGGCCGGGTCTTTGAGGATTTGCTGAATTTCGGGATCGGACATGGCATTCTTGAGCACCTCCTGGGGATTGCGCTGGAAGTTCATTGAGCACTGGCGGTAGCCTTCGATGGCCTCCGCATTGTTGGCATCGATTTCGAGAGCCTTCTGATAGGCCGACTGGGCTTTCGAAGTTTGCTGCATGCCCTGGAGGATCTTGCCCTTGCGAATGTAACCCTTGATGAACTTCTCATCCAATTTAATGCAGGTCTCACAATCCTTCAGTCCGAGATCAAAGGCGGCCAGCTTGGTGTAGCAGGCAGCCCGATTACTGTAGAGCTTGGGATCGTCGGGATTGCGCTTGATTGCCTCCGAATAGTGTTTGACAGCTGTGCTGTAGTCGCCCTTCTTGAAGAACTCATTGCCCTTCTCCTTCTCCTCCTCGGCCTTCTCCGGATTGATGTAGGCCATGCGCTCCTCCTCCTTAATCTTGGCCTCCACCTCGCTCAGTGAGGTCTTGATCTCCGGTGTGCGATGCTCGGACATGGCCTTCTCGTAGTAGACCTTGGCCTGCTTGTAGTTCTCCATCTTGCGGTAGGTGTTGCCGATGCGGGCAAAGGACTTGGCAATCAGCTTAAAGTCAGAACGGTTCTCACGACCCACCTCGATGCCCTTCTCGCATTGCTTGATGCACTCATCGTACTCCTTCCGTTCGAAGTGCACGGCAGCAATGTTGTTGTAGAAGGTAATGTCGTTGGGATCGTGCGAGATGGCAGCATTATAGTGGTTGAGAGCAGTCTCAAAGTCCTTCTTCTTGTAGGCCGCATTGCCCAGCTCCTTCTCCTGTTTGGCAAAGTGCTTTTTCCGCTCCTCCTCTGTCATGTCCTCGACTCTCTTCTCGGCGGGCTTGGATGGCTGTGCCGGCTTGGATGGGGGAGGAGATGGTGCTCGCCTGCTGCGCGGCTGAGGATCAATGTCCATTGGGAAGTCGCCCTGCGATTGCATGTAGTTCAGTACGGAAGCAGTGATATCCTGCCGACCCCGCAGCAAGATTTCATTCTGAGGATCGTACTTAAGACCTGAATTATAGCCAAAGTGAGGTTAGGTAATTCGATTGGGTGATTCATTTAAGGAGTGACCTACCCTCGTTGTACGCTTCGAAGGCCTTCATAAAGTCCTGCAGTCCGGCGGCAGCTGCTCCCTTGCGGGAGTACCCTTTCGGCCAAGAGGGATTCAGTTTGATCGTCGTCTCTGCATCCTCGAGCGCCTCCTGGAATTTGCCCGCCTTGGCGTAGGCCGCCGATCGGTTGCTAAACAGCACATGGTTTTGGCCGTCCAGCGTGATGGCTTCTGTGTAGGCCGCCACCGCCTCGTCGAACTTCTCTGCATTCAGCGCCTGGTTGCCCTTTTCCTTGAGTTCGTTCACCTGCGGCGACCGCAAGGGTTAGAGCCCACGTTTTCCTTTGTTTCGGCCCCCAGGGCCACCCGGTTTTTGCTCACCTTGTCCATATCTGCTGGTGTAGACGCTAACTAGGGTTAAGAATTCCTCTTAATCTCGGTTAACTGCTGGTGGAATCACGCTATGCGCCTAGCCAGGTAAAGATGCAAAAAAATGCCGACTTTTCTAGAAGCAAAATCGCTGTCAAACAACGGTGTGACCAGGCGCCTTGTTGAAATTGCAAAAATAACTAGCGCTTAATGCGATATCAATTCTAGAAAAACATCGATGTTTTTGATAGTTCTCAGCTAAACCATAAACTTTTATTTCCTTTTTAAAAGACGTTTTGTTTTTCTTATTTAAGAAAACGGTTTAAATTCGTGATCGATTCTTTAATTTTTTAGCTGGTTAAGTGTTAATAACGCTACTTTTATTTGGACTTTTATAGAACTCTGACTTAACATTCCTGCATTTAATTAAATTATTTAACGCTTTTACTCTATTTACCTTCGTTCAATTAGACTAATCTACGCTTAAAAGTAAGAAAAATTGAATTGTAATTAGTTAAAAACTCCTAATACCGATAGTTCTCCAGCCCTGGGGTAACCCTTAGGTGTTATCGATAGCGGCGCTTGACAACCCTGTTTTAGAGCTGGCAACGCTGTGCAAAATACAACCAGACGCTGCTTTTTACGTGCGGCAAAACGAAAAATAGCCGAAAATTGGCAAAAATAGACAGAGCGATCGCATTTCTGTGGCTCGAACGCACTGATAGGCAAACAAGGAGGAGCGAAGTTGAGCCCGTTGGCAAATAAACGCGCGCAAACCAGCCGAACAGCGCCACCATGGCCGAGTATTTGGCCTCCATTTTTGGCACAGAAAAGGACAAGTAAGTCGCATGGTTCTGCGCCCCCTCCAAGGGTTAGTTTTTCCAATTACTGAGTTAACCAATGTTGCGGGCAGAGTCAACTGCTCGTTTTACTTTAAGATTGGCGCCTGCCGCCACGGCGATCGGTGTTCGAGGATCCACAACAAACCGACCTTCTCGCAGACGGTGCTGCTACAAAATCTGTACGTTAATCCGCAGAATTCCGCCAAGTCTGCGGATGGATCGCATTTGGTGGCAAATGTCTCCGATGAGGAGATGCAGGAACATTATGACAACTTCTTTGAGGATGTGTTCGTGGAGTGCGAGGACAAGTACGGTGAAATTGAGGAGATGAACGTTTGCGATAATCTGGGTGACCACCTCGTGGGTAACGTGTACATCAAGTTCCGGAACGAGGCTGATGCCGAGAAGGCAGCGAATGATTTGAACAACCGCTGGTTCGGCGGCAGACCAGTATATTCCGAGCTATCGCCCGTCACCGATTTCCGCGAGGCATGCTGCCGGCAGTACGAGATGGGCGAGTGCACCCGCTCCGGCTTCTGCAACTTTATGCACCTGAAGCCAATCTCTCGGGAGCTGCGACGGTATTTGTATTCCCGCCGTCGCCGCGCCCGATCGCGTTCTCGCTCCCCCCGCTCGCGCCGTTCCCGCAGCAGATCACGCTCTCCGTGGCGGCGACGTGATGGTCGAGGCGATGGAGTTGGTGGCGGAAACTACGGAGGTGGCAGTGATCGTGGCAACGATCGCGATCGTCGCAAGGGTGGCGGTGGTGGAGGAGGAGGCGGTGGAGGTGGCGGCGGCGGCGGAGGAGGAGGCGGAGGTGGTCGCTACTAATATCCTGGATGATTTTCGATTCGGTGGCAATTTAGAGACGATATGATAAAAGAGAGAGAAACGGACAAGCAACTCCAAGTATCGTGTATTTTATTCTCGACGTTCATTTATCCTTTTTTTAAATCTCTTTTTTTTGTAAACGGAGAAGAGTGGAGTAGAGGAGGAGTGGGGTGTTCCACCACCACCTATGTACAAACCCCCCGCTATATACTTTACCGAGCGCCCATTAGAATTGTAATTACTTATAACACACATTCGTAATAATAAAATTGAGTAATACTATATACAGATGACAAAGCATAATGGAGCTTTAAATGAAAACTGTAGTTTAAATATTAAAATATTTAAGAGTTTGCTCCTGGCCGGCAAACTAATCAGACCACGTGAAATTATGAAAATATTGCATACATTATGTACTTTTTAAAAACATACAATATACATATATTCCGGAAATTCATTTATGTGTATTTAAAACTAATTCAAAATGTTTATTTTCCGTCAGACTATGTAAAAATATTTATCTGAATATGGCGTTAAAAATTATTGTTTTGAAAATGTGTGAAAGTTTTTAAGATGCATTTAGATTTTTAATAAATTTGCTAATATTTACAAGCAAACACTTTTCCAACCAAATAGTTTTATAATTTATATTTTTTCTTTTAATGTTGCTACATAACAATTATTATTTCTGCAATTATTTCAAACTCTTTCATATCTTGATATTCATTATCCAAAATCAAATAGCGAAAAACATAACAAATGCAATATTTTAATGGTCTATTGGCAGACCATGGTCTAATTTTAGTTGCTAACTAAAGTGGATTTGAAAACTACTCCTAGCTCCTGCTGTTGTTTCCCAGAATCAGACATTATCAGTGCTCGTCCCGACATTCTCTTTGGCTGACTCGTCCTCCGACTGCGGACCAGCAGATCCTGCAGCTGCTGCTGCTGGTTCAGTGCCATCTGCTGCTCCTGACATCGGCTGAGGCGGATTCTGGCGTTTGGGAAGCTTCACACTCGGCACTGCAACTGTTGTGACTTCAGTCTCCAGTTGGATGGTCCTGCGCGATGGCGATTGGGTGGGTGGCAGGGGAGTGGTAGAGGCATTGGTGGTATTGGAGTTCGAAGACACGTTAGACGCTGAAGCCTCCGTGGCCTTCAGTTGCTTGGTGATGTCTATCTGTTGCTGCAGCGTGTATGTGTTTTCGTGTTTGCGACGTTGCTGCCGCTCCACATCCCGCAGAACACCATCGTGGAGCTTTAACCTGAAAGAACATTTAATATTAGCCATTTATTTTAGAAATAAGGGGACACCAGTTACCGGTCAGCAGATTGTTTATAGTGCACATAACCTATGATAGCGGTGGAAACTGTGACTGCCAGGCCCAAAGTTACCCGCGACGCTGCCGACATTTCTAGGATTACAATCTGCGGGACGTGACCTGATCCGGAAAGGCATAAACTGCGAATTTGGTCTTTTGTGGATCTATTATTGTCGTATTGGGTTACGACATGTCCCCCGATTTGAAACAAAAACAGTAGGGCTGTTGATAACAAAAAAAATATCAATATATCGATATTATTTCGATATTTTATAATCTTTTTACTGGCCACATTTTGAGGAATTAAGAAGTAGGAATAAATTAAGCTTCACATGGTATATTTAAAATAAAAATTGTATTTAAAAAAATAAATAAATATAATGAATGCGATATTTTTTAAATATTTGGCAGTTATACAGTCTGAGAACCGAGCCAGTGTGACCACCAGAAGAAAATGGTAAAATAATTTGAAAATTTTTTGGGCGGGAAAAAAGAGGTCCTTAAAGTTTAAACGGAAAATATTTAACACAGTCTTAGTCTACTATGGCATTATATTTATTCTGTTAAGTAATTTATGGCATTAGTTTTAAACTGAGATCTATTTCAACTGGGTTTCAATGTTTGTATACTTTGTAAATGTGTGATAAGTATTTTCAAAAATTGAATTCATTTATTTTATTTTCACTATATTCTTTGTCTTTAAAGAATCTTTGCGATTTCTATAGCTTATTGTTAATGAAAAATATTTTAAAATTATTCATTTAATAAGCCAAATTAATTTAAATTTTGTGTTTAGCCTGGAACCCCTTTTCGATAAGCTTTTATTTATAAAATGAAACTAAAAAACTGTCTTTTCTTACTCTATTTAAGTAAATATTCTTATCTTTGGTTTGACGCAATAGAAACTGTTGTCCAAAAATAACACGAGATGCTTATCATGACGCAGAATTATCTTAAATTGCAGGCCCGGTGAGGCCCCTAATCTGTGCCTTTGCGAACAACAATACAAATATGGGTGAATGGGCTGCAGCGGCGATTCATTCAGGTGATTGGTCATCAGGAACGCATAAGAACGGTGGCTCCCATCCGCCCGGATCCGCCATGTGGCATCCGGAATGCGAATTCCGGAATCCGGACATGCGCAGCACGCACCTGAAGCGAAACAACGGAGCACAACCGACAACCACAAAACCGAAACCTGGAAAAAAAAAACGAAAACCGAACCGAAACAGAAGCAACAGCACAAGTACGAGTACAATGCAAAAAGGCAAAAGCGTTAAGCACAAAAGCAAGAAGGAAGGCAACGCGGCGTATGAGCGATATCCAGTACGACTCCAGTTTTCCATACGCTCTGTTGTGCCGCGGTAGTCCAATAGGTAGGATAGTCCCGAAATTAAAATCCGAAAATTTTGGTCAATCCTCTTGAGTAAAGAAAAAATCAGAAAAAAAAAAGAATCGTGCGTGTGCCGATTTGTTTAAAGAGTACAAATCAAATGTGAAATAATCAACAATTTCTCTTTAAATGGCCATAAAAAACCATCAAATTATGAACATAATTAAATTATAAACAAAAGCCACGGGAGGAGGGATTAGGATTTGTATTATTTTTTTGTTATTGTTGAGGAATTTCCTGAGTTGCCTGGAGGGAATAGGGGAGGAGAACAAGGGGGCCCTTAAATATTTATGTCAGTGACGCAAATATTGATTTAAATTTAGTGCGCGCTTTGGGTTGATTTAACACACGGAGGTGTCTTGCCTCAAGAGGAAAAACACCTTGACAAAGTCTTTTTATGTACTTATTTTAGTACTACTACACAGAAAGAAAATCTACTTATTTTCTAAAATAAAAGGGCGTTTTAAAGGGATGTTTCTGGGGATAAAGGGATAATACAAGTATTCAGTACTCATTTTTAAAGAATTATAGGAATATATTTTTAATAAATCATTCTTTATAGAGGCAAGGCACTAATATACAAAAACCTGCTATACAAAAATATTTCTAAATATTTTCGCTCTGTGTAACTCGTGTAATTCCCCCTTGGGCTTTTGTTCGTGCAGGATTTTAGTGACGAAAAAAAACATTCAAGATGACCAAAGTGGAGCTCTATAAGTCGCGTGTCTTTGTGACAATCATACACCTGTGCGCCCTGGGCCAGTTCGCCTATGGGCTCTACTACAGCTCCTTCGAGATCCAGCGCAGCTATAAGCTAAAGACCAGCCTGAATCGTCGCCTCGTCCCGGAATCTCTGCCCCAGAAAATCAAGTTTCTGGCCTATTGGTCGCTGGTGAGTAAACAGATTTATGTTACACCCAATTGAAGACATCCCCAAAAAGATATATATTGTGAATTATTACGAATTTAAAATCAACGATGGAATTGCGGACAGATTTCTTGGGTGTCTGTTTCAAGTGGGGCATGGAAATAATGTACATATATATGTAAAAAAAAAATGAAATGAAATGAAATGAGGAAAGAAGAAAATTATTCTTATTATTATGGATATGTATGTTGTTGTGTTCGCATTTATGTCTGCCATATGTTTGTTTATTTGTTTGTCTGCTCGTTGGGGAATCCGGCGACCGCACGGGTTCAACAACTGTAAGATACAGAGAGTATCTGATAGATACAGATAAAAAGTCCAGCGCTCGCAGTGCACTTTTCCTTTTCCTGGTCGGTCCAGTGCATCCACTTGGTGTGTGCAGATTCCTTCAATCCATCGCCCAGTGATTATTCTCCAATTTTTTTTGATTGTTCTCTCCAAGTATTTATTTGCTCAGATGTTTGCGGTTTTTTATTTTTAATTTTATTTTTTTTTTTCGCTGGCAAATTTATGGAACTGATGAATGCCAGAGTATCTTATGGGCGCCAATGTAAATATGCCATACCGGGCAGTTGGCTTCGATTTGATTCCAGACACCAATTGGGTGATTTGAGAGAGTTTTCTGGGCCTTCCATTGGCAGGCGTCACAACTCATTTACATATCGTTAAAAATTGTTTAGAAAATCGATCGGCTATTGCATTTTTCTCGCAGCTACTTGGCAACTATTTGAAAGCCAATGAAAACAATAGAAAATAGCTTGAAGTGGTTGTCATCGTGGAAAGTCGAATTTTTCATTCAACCATTGGTAAATAAATACCAGATGAGATTTGACCCATAAACTGGGAAAATTTTTAACAAGAAACAAAGGAAAATTTTTATTATTTAGAAATAAATTATATGATACCACATTGGTTATTACAAATCCATGAAATATTTAATGGACCATTACTTTTCCGGAAAATTACATTACCTTATAAACATTTATATTATATTTTGATCTTAAAGTACTGACCTATAAACATACTTTTAAAAAACACCATAATGTACCTTGAAATTATTACTCCATTAAAATTTAAAGTAATTATAAAATATAAGTACTTTTCATAAATCTACTTGACCTCTTTATTTTCCAACATTTATGGCTTAATTAATAGCCAAGGATAATTTCCCTGTAGGATATATATCTGAGATATTAAAATTCTTTAAAAACATGTTCTTAAAATTGTCAATTTTTGTTTAATTTATTTTTCCTCTCACAAGAACATACAAACACGTGTTGGTAATAATTAATGTACTTAAAATTTCCATTTCCGTGTGGCTTTTCCAGTGAAGACTTATGGTTTATTATTGAATGACCTTGCGTGCCCTTGATTAATGCCACCTACCACCCTCCAACCACCCACCTTCCACTACTTTGATCTGGCTGGTGAACATAAAGTGCTTTATATCTACAGATCTGCAATCGCTTAGGTATTTTTTCTTCATTTATTCTTCGGCAAATTGCTTTTATGTAGAGCCACGAGTATTTTTCGGTGCCATTACCATCCGGTTCAATTATTTTTGTTGCTATTTTCCTCTTTTTTTTTTGTTTTTTAGTTAGTTGCCTTTCTTCTTGGCATTCCAAAGGCTTCCGTCAAGCATCCGATGGAGGGAAAATTGTTTATATCAGCACAATCAAAATAAAAAAATAAACTTCAACTATTTTCCGCCAAACAATTGTTGCATTGTTGAAACATACGAGGGAGGAATCTGTGTAGGTTCTCTCCAGTCCACATTCATATAAAATCTAAAGAATAAATACTATATAGCTTATATTTATAAAAATCAATGTTTTTTAGGTTGATCAGTTCGATTTTAGGTGATTTATTAGCGCTATTTTTTGGGAGAACATTTATCAAGCGCGTGATGCCAAAATCCGAAAAAAAGACAATTGTTTTTTGAACTTTCTGGAAACAATAAAAAGCTTAATGAAATGTTTAAAAGATTGAACTTTATGAGAATATATAGGAACACTATTTTAACTAATAAACTGTTTAGGGGAATTATAAAATAGAATCCAGATTTTTCTTTAAATTTGTACTCCTAAAATTTATGACTTCCTAATCCTAAAATATTGGTCAGAAATTCTCAAATCATAATTTCTTAATCCCAAGTTATTGGTCACTAATTCTCAACAAAATATTATCCATCAATGAAGCCCATTTAAAATTCCCAAAGAATAACAGATAAATCTAGTAGAAGACTTGTTTTCCAACCATGTCTGGGGGATTTTGTTTACATCAGACAGTGCCATTCATCTGGATCGATTTGGGTTGTTATCTGGAAATTATTTAGATTTTTGTGGAACGTTTAACGCCCCCAATTTGAGAGAAATGCCCTGCCCTGACAAGTCACACAAATTCAGTTGAAATTCCGTTGCGTAGGCATCATGAGGCTGTTACTCTGCCTGTTTATCCCGATCCAGGTGGCTTGGGCCACCAAGTGGTATAGTGGTGGGATGGACTTCAACAGTCCCTCTTCGTGGGTGGATGACTATATGCCTTGTGGTCAAGATTTGATTGTTTTTCCGGAGCACTACCCGGCATTGCTGCCTCTGCCGGAGGACATCTCCGTAGATGGTATAGTTTTTCCCAAAAATGGAGCCATCCTGTTGGCCGAGGAGTCCACCATGACCTTCGGATCCAAAGCAACGAAATCCAACTGTGAAAGTCAGGAATGGAAAGCCTATTTGAAGCCGCCCAAGACCAGAAAATGGTATGATCCTGGCACCTGGACGGATAAATCCAAAGAGGTAGCCTTGTATGTGCCGGAGCTGGAGAGGATCCCCTGCGACAATGAGCAGGTTATAATCAAGGGTCATGGGCCCTTGGCCTTTGATCTCGAAAATGTGCAGCATCTTCGTCTGGGACAACTAATCCTGGCAGGATCTTCTATATCAAAATACTATTTGGATCAACTTCTTACCCAGGATGTGGGGCAGTTCTTGTTCCACAACTCACAGGATGTCCAGGTGGAGTACTATCGAGGTGAACTATGTGGCTGCCACAAGGACTTCGATCGGTTGGTGGAACCGGTCTGTCATAATGTCCAGGAAAAGTGTGAAATCCCCCACTGCCATTCTCCAGTTCGTCCTTACGGATCCTGTTGCCTGATTTGTGGCGCCATTCTCAGTATACGCAAGGATCACTGCATCGATGAGGACAAAAAGACTCTGGAGAATAAAATAAATAAGCTTATCAAGGAACACGATATGGAGGACCATCTAGAGTCCCATGTGGTGTTTGTGGGTGCCCAGGATTTTGGAAAGGTCCTGCAAGCCATCATCACAGATCGAAATGGTTACACAGAAAAGAGATTTGACTTCCTATATAGCCTCATATCAGCGAATAAGGGGAAACAGTTCACCATTGAGGTTTCTGGAAGTCACTACAATCCCAATGTCAGCTTTACTTCGGTGGTAATGATTCTCTTCTGCCTGGTGCTGGTCGGATTCGTCTCTGTGGTTATTCTGGCCCACTTTATGCCCGAAAATCCCTACTTGAATCGCATTCCCCAGTGGATCCACGATCCCCGTCGCTGGCGGTGGCACCACTTGGGCCTTAGAATACGCCGGAATCTCCTTTTCAATAGATTCGATAATGCCGGAGCTGGAGCTCCGGAAGAAGGCTCTGGTTCTGGCCTGGACCGTCTCGGCATTATGGCGTATGATCCCGAGAGTGGAGAGGTACGGGAACGAAGGGCTTTCGATAATCCCATGTTCGAACAGGGAGCTGCCGCTGAGGAGGCAGCAGGGTTGGATGCCAAGGAGCAGGAGGAGAACCTAGTGGTGCCCAAAATGGAGACGGGTGACTTGGACGCGGCTAGCCAACATGATGAGCAGGAGCTGACTGAAATCAATTTGGATGCTGGCGGGGAAGAAAGCGATCTTGAGGTGGAAACTATTGAATGAAAAGTCAAGAAAAAGTAATATTTTTGTTAATTTTTAGTATAACTTTTAAATAAAGTTTACGATTGATTTTTCTTAATTTTTTTTTTAAATAAATCACCTTAAAAAACCGAGGGTATTTATAAAGAAAATCTAATCACTTCTATAAAGTCTATGGTATAAAAAATACATCAGTTTTTTTGCAATAATATAAAAGCTTTCACATCTACCATATGACTCTTACCGATTCCAGATGGTTTTATGAGCCATTTAATGCACTACATAGCTCTCTAAAAGGACTCCCAGGACTATACCTGTCATGACGAAATATTTTTCTATATTACAAAAAACATATCAATTATCCAAACGCATAATCGATGAATGACGTGTAACAAAAGCCCAAAAATAACAAAAAAAAAAACAAAAAGAACACCTTGATAATGATATCCAGATAATGAGGTTAGGTGGTGGCTTTTAGGGGGCGGTGGGTGGCCTTTTGCTGTGTGACCTTCAAACGAATGACTCCTGGATGGGGGCCAATGGTGGTGGCGGGAATCGATAGTTGCCATTAGCTGCGCAACATATTTCTGAGAGCCTTTGTCTCGGCTCATAAATATGAATGATGCCCCTGTATTCGCATCTATTCATAGAACAATCCCAGTAGGTGGTGCAGGGGCTGTGGGCTTTAAAGGGGCGTACCTGGTGGGGCAGTTCCGATCCGGATTTGTAGCTTCTGTCAATTCATTCTCGAGTGGCTATACTTTGTACCACGGCGACAGATAAGAGTGCCTTATCAGGCTCAAAGTGAACGCAAAATACATACAGTAGGTGCTCGAAAAAGAGGAAATCCAATTAGGATATATAATATTATTGACTATTATCAGGTTTTTAGAATCATATATATATTGGAAATAATATTTTTCTAGTAATATTGAGAGTATTTGTATTTCTGATTGCTTTTAAACGAAAGCTTCCCTCTTAATGACTCGCCACTGTTATCATTTATTCGAAAACTCACATATAATTGCCGCTAGTGAGTGGACTCTGGCTATACTATAATCAGTACATATCTGGATCTGGTACTAGTAGGTTCATTATGGCCAAGCCCAAGACAAAATCAAAGACCAAGGGCTCCACTTCGCCGGGCTTCAACAAGGCGGTGAAATTGTTGCTCCACTTTACGGCCGCATTGCAGTTCAACTATGGCGTCTATTATTTCTATCCCCTCGAAATGCCCAATACAGTGCCTTTTGCTGGAAAATGGAAATTCCTGACATTCATATGTGCGGTAAGCCGGCAAGATATATTCTATATATATTTACATAAATATGTGTATTTAAAATTATTGAGTAATTTGAAAATATTCGTGTAAAAGAGGGGTTTCTATATAGATTGTTGAGTCAGGTTACCCCACCCTTCAAGTTCCCTAACATACAGATAGATAACTTAATCGCCAAGTAATGTTGTGTTATCTGAAACTTTTACCTATAGACTTATTGGAGACAGACAAAAAAGAATAAATATATATATATATATGTATATATGTACATAATAAAATTTGTTTCAAAAATATGGAAATATTTATGATTGTTTTTCACATTTTAAGACTCATTTCTGAAACACCATGAATATTATTACATTTTTGAATATAAAGCTTTTCGATTTGGGCTTTCGTTACTAATTCTTTTCTAATTCTAATTCTTAAGTCAAGCTATAATTATAAACTAAGCTATTTTATATTTTAAAATATATTTTAATATAATCTATATTTTAATCTTTATATTTTAAATATAAGAATAAAAGGTTATTCATATTTTTAAAGCAGTTTCTTTTGTTCTTTTTTAAAGACACTTCAACAAAACTCATTTAAACTTTAACTTTAATCAAAAACAATGTTTTTCGAATATAAAAATTCCATCTCTTTTAAATTTGTATGAATCTGAACATATTAAAACACCAAAATGTTCTACGAGGTCCTACAAGCTACAGAAAAAATCTTGAAAAATATATCCAAGCAAGCTTTATCTCAATATTCAAAAATGGTATAGTTTCTGAATGCAAAGGTTTTTCTTGTCTCTAAAAATTCCACGAAAACTCGCCGAATCCTGCTGATCTGGAAAGAAAAATAATATCCAAATAAGTTATTCTGCAATTTTCAAAAACCGCGCAAGTGTTGAAAGTATTGTCTGCATATCCACTCACCTGGTATTCTCCGGTTCTCGAAACTCGTCCACACTGTTTCGTAGCCACTTTGGGGGTGGCTATAGCCTCGCCTCGCCGCATAGCCATTCAACGTTCCAACGGCCGAGGGACCGGTTTGTTTGTGTTTTGGTTTTTGGTTTTGGTGCCGCCGTGAAAAATCAATCGAGACCCCGAACAGCAGCTGCATCTCGGAAAAATGGCATCGCCACGAAAAGGAAACTCCTCCATATACCAGGGTGTCTATGGAGCACTACGAACCCTCCTCCATCTAACAGCGGCCGTACAGTTCTCCTATGGTATATACTACGATTATACCTATGTTGAGTTTCCCACCACCGAGAAGGAGATGCGACTGCACCACCCATGGGGGGGCAAATTCAAATATCTAACGTTCCTGGATGCGGTAATCTTTCCCTCATTAGATACACGACACATATACTATGTAACGGCCGGGGTTTAAAGTTCACAATCGTTCTATGTTCTTGTTGTTATTTTTGTTTCTCGTTATATGCACGCTTCGTTTGTTTAACTGGTTTACACGCATCTATTCTACACTGAGATAAAGTATCTCACGGGTCAGATCGTTAATCTATGACAGCCATTAGTGGGGACTTGCTTTCAAACTTGAGAGGGAAAAAGATAAATTTCATAATCTTACTATTAGAAGTATCTGTATCTTTAGAATCTTTCTAAAAACTTTTCATTTTACTTCACTTCACATTTATCTTTTCATAAAAAATGTATAAGAATAAGATAGAAGCTTATAGATACTTTTTAAATGGTTTCTGCCAAGTTCTTAAAATAGCCAGCACTTCAAACATGTAAATGAATCGTGTGCCTTGAATTTCAATGAAGTTCAAATAGGAATCTAAAAGTATAAGAATTTGAAAACTTTTGTTACTGTGTATCAATTCCTTCCACTTCAGTTGAATCCATCAGAACAACCCTTCAGCTATATTATCTCAAACACACGTCTACTCTTCAACTTTGCAGATAATACAGGCCCTGTACTATATCGTCTCTCTGGTCAACGATTTTGTGGGCACCAATGAGCTGGCTCCCAAGAAGGCACCGGCAGTCCGTCGTTTCAAGGACTGGTTAATGGCCACTCTGGCCTTTCCGGTGGCCATTAATGTGGGTGTCACCTTCTGGACTCTGTACGCCATCGATCGTGAGCTCGTCTTCCCCAAGGTGCTGGATCCGGTGTTTCCCAGGTGAGATGGGGATGCTCTTTTGACTTATTTTCTGAATGGAGTTCAAGGGGGGAAGTATCTACAATTTGCATTTAAAAATATCTCAGCTCAAGTCTAATGAAAACAAACAATTCTAAAGTGTTTTTGTTTTGTTTATTTCTAGTTTTAAGTAAACTGTTCCTAGAATTTATTTTTCAAATTTTAATACTTCTCTGAAACGTCTGTTATTACTTGAAATTTTAATTTAATATTTGACCCAAAGAATTTTTAATATTATTATAAAAAGGTACTTTTTTTAAACAGTTAAGGTTACTTCATAAAGTTAAGTGTCAGCAATTACTGACCTGAAATTCCACTGCCCTAATCCAGAAATTTGTAGCTTTTTTTCGACAATTAAAAGCTGAAATTACTGACACATATTTTTAACTTTTTTTTGGTAAAATATTTACAAACTTTTTCTCTGCGGTGTGTTTGGCATATTAATTAGCAGCTTAGACTTTAAAGTAAGCTTGCAAGAAAGCTTACAAAAAACTTAGCTAAGAAATAAATTTCAAAAAGCATTTTTAAAAAATACCTTTATATATCCTTAGCTGGCTGAACCATGTCCTGCACACCAACATTGTGGTCTTCATCGTCCTGGAACTGTTCACCTCGTACCGTGCTTATCCCAAGCGTAGCCAGGGATTGGCCGGACTGGCCACTTTTATGGGCGCCTACCTGGTGTGGATCCATGTGGTGAAGCACTATTCCGGTGTGTGGGTATACCCAGTGCTGGAAGTGCTGCAGTTGCCCCAACGCATCCTGTTCTTTGTCGCCGTTATCGGATTCACACTGTCGCTGTATCTGCTGGGCGAGTTCCTCAACAACACCGTCTGGGCCAAGGAGGTTAAACTGGCCAAGCGCAAAACCAACTAAGATTTAGGCTGTGACCCATTTCTGTTCCGTGTAGTCGCGTTTAATTAGTCACAATATACAAGAAGAAAAAGGAATGAAAGAAAGGTCCTGCTGCGGTTATTAATTTCACATAAAATTGGATTATATTTGCTTTATACTAATTTTTAGTACTTAACCAGAATTTAGTAACAGAGTGATGGGGAAATTAAAAACTGCAGCCATACCTTTTGATTAATTCGCTAATATATATTTTAAAATACCTTAATGAATTGTGAAAGTCTTTAAACGTAATTGAGAATACAGTTTGCTAATGATATTCATTCTATTCTTAATACAAATTGCATTGTACTTGAGATTATAGCCGTAGTTTACATTCGGTTTATTAGAACTTGAGAGATCGCCTTCTCGATTCCAACAACCTCATATCACAAGGCACATACCACACACAATCTTTGAATACCTGCGTTACAATCTGTAATTCAATTCTAGAATCGTAATAAAAACAAACTTCGGTTTAAACAACTCTCAACTGTCTATTATTTTCTAAACAAAAAATTAGTAAGTATTCTATTTTGGTTCTCAGCTATTCTGGATAATATTGTTCTATTTAAGTTACTATTTTGTTAAACTTTTGTATCTAAAACTATTTTGTATCTTAGTAAGTAAACTTTTGTATCTAAAACTATTTTGTATCTCTATGAGTAAGACTTCTAAGATACTTTGTTTTGAAAGATACTTTGAAAACTAAAGATACATATGCTTTGTTTAAAATGTAGAAACTTTGTTTTAGAATTGTTTTTATTTTTTTATGACACTATAGAATTTGAATCTAAAAGTATGTATAAAGAAAACATACATTTAATATTCTATACTCTTTGGAAAAAAGGTTTTTGAATGTTCAGAACCACTAACATAACAAGTATTTCTATTGTGTTTCATTGAAATCATGACAGTTTTAGTGAAAAGTTTTCAAAAAAGAAAGTAATTTAGCACAGAATTTTTATGATATATTTTTTTTATATTTATAATTATATTTTTAAACTAAAATATAAACATCTAGGTACATAAATCCCTTCCCCTGTACCTTGTTTTGGCTTCAAAGCTGCCAACTTTCATTTTCAAGTCCGAAGGCCCCCCAATATTTTGGGGCTACCAACTCGTTTGGAGCCTTTCCAGTAAAGTCAGCTGTTCGCTTGGCATTTATTTGTTTTGATTTGTTCCGGCGTGTTGTCGAGCTCCTATATATAGACACTTTTTGCCGGGAACTAAAATGGGCAAGGTGAAGAAGCAGGTGCGTGAGTTCCAGGCCGCCAAGAAGGCGGAAAAGGACACAAATGACCAGCTGGACACGTGGAACGATGCCTACACGAGCGGTGCCTTCAGCTACCTGAGATTTCTGGTCCACCTGCTGGCGGCGGCTCAGTTCTGGTATGGGATGTACTACCACTATTTCCGGGTTCACTGGCCCTCGGATCTGCGCGACGAGGAGGAACTGAAGGCGCGCTGGGGTGGCAAGTTCAAGTATCTCACCTTCCTGGACGTCATTCTGCAGGCCATTTACCATTCCTTGGCCCTCTTGAATGACATCTTTGGCAGTAATGCCGTCTCCCTGAAGTCGAGATCCAAGTTGAGATCCATCCGGGATTATATATTCGCCGCCTTCGCCTTTCCGGTGGCCCACAATGTGTGCCTGTCGTTCTGGGTCATCTACGTGTGGGATCGTGAGCTCATCTTTCCCTCGGCATTGGATGCTATTTTCCCCAGGTAAGTTCAAAGGTCTTGTGGGTTTGTCGATTTACGTGGCAGTTAGATAGTGTACAGTGAAGATTCTTGAAGACGAACTGGGAAAGGGTACTTAAACTTAAACTTAAGTAGGTTAAAACTTTGTTTATATTTAATTTAGTAGAGATATTTACTTATTATTTTTTAGCTTTAAAATAATCATAGATAGATTACTTGTACTTCCTATAGAGTGTTTAGGAATAATTAGCCATATAATCTTTGGATAACTTTGAATTATTGGATTATTTGAATTATTTGAATTATTGGACTTTAAGGTTTAAAGAATTTTGTTTACTTTTTAAGTCATTCTCATTAATATTTATAGAAAATAACAATAGAACCTTAACTACAAATTTTTAGGAATATTTGTATTTTATTAAACTCCAATATTTAATTTTAAGGATCACCCCCTACACTCAGCATACCTCAGACTTCACAAGAAAGTGCCATAATTTACCTGTATTTCTCTCATTCCTCCTCAGCTGGCTGAATCACGTTGTGCACACCAACGTCGCCCTCTTGGCCATCATGGATCTGTTTACCTGCTTCCGTCGCTATCCGAGTCGCCTGGCAGGAGTCACCGGCAACATGGCCTTCATCATTCTCTACATCATTTGGCTGCACATAGTCCGATACTTCAGCGGTGAATGGGTCTATCCCATACTAGAGGTGTTGCCCCTGCCACTCCGCTACCTGTTCTTGGCTCTCCTTGTGGGCTTCAATCTGGTGTGTTACTTTTTGGGCGAGTTTGTGAACAACATTGTTTGGAAACCGGAACACAAGCTGCTTGAGCAGCAAAAGGTCAAGCAGGGTTAAGGGATTTAAAATCAATTTATTAGTTACACAAAAAATATGAGATATTTTGTAAACTTGTAGGCACTTTTCGAGGTACGATCCCCAATATGGCCAGAGAGGCTATAAACCGTCGTACACTTTGTATTATCTTAGAGTCTAGGATTTAAGGAAACAGTCACACAGATACACATGGAGATTACAAACTAAATGGGAGGGTATTTCAATTTATAAAAATATCATTCGCGGTCTAGTGTCTATGAGTATTCGTAATTCGTAGCTGTCGTAACGTAGTTTTTTGCTTATTTGCTCAATAAAACAACTAAGGGGAAACTTATAGTCCTTCTAAACTATTTAAAATCTAACATACATAGTGGATAGTAGATTCTGTTCTGGTTTTTTTTTTATAAATTTTGTAGGAACGAGCAGGCCGGACTTGACACTTTTGATTCCATGGAACTGATCAAATATCACGTTTTCTTTACTATTTAAGTAAATAAAATATCTCATTTCTAAAAAAAACAAAACTATCAAATTTCTTCGGGGGTCACAGAGGGGTTAAAATGAAGCCATAATTGAAAACAGGAATGCAATTTCCCTATATACTGTAATAGAACTCTGTTAAAATCTTTGAACTTTGGTATTAAAAAAGTATTTTGTACTTTTCTTTAAATGCATTGCTGATGGAGAGCTTTGAAAGTGCACGGAATAAATGCAGAGGAATCCTAAACCAGAACAGCTACCTTTCATTCTTACAGACAGTTTTAAAGGACCTTCGATTTGAGTTTCAGAAACTTAAGTAAATGCATCCGGAGTAGTTCGTTGCTGGGCTATTTTGAAGGCAGCAGCAACATCTTGAGCTTGTCGGACTCGCTCATAAAAGTCGGTTCTCTGTGATGTCTCGAATGTCCTAAAAGGGACTGTAACTCCGTGCCGCCACAATCATCATTGGCTGCCTCATTTCGTTGCCTGCTGGCTGCATTTAGAAGTCGCATCGCCTGCTGAAGCTCCTCATCACCGTAGGCGGGTACTAGCTCGAAGGGATTGGCCTGGATGCCCACATCGCAACTGGTCTTGCTGTTCCTGCTCTGCGGCTTGCCCATGGACATGCCGGAATAGGAGGTATTTAACAGGCTACCACAATCCAATGCAACATCTAGTTCCATCGAAGACAAGCTCAAGGTATCATTGGAACGACTCTTTATGTAGTCCCTCTTAAAGTCCAGAGGTTCCAGTGCCGTGGTAGTCTTTGGGTGGCTCTTTCTCGATTTCCTGGACTGGCGACTTCGAGTGGAGTTTCTTGAATGGCGATTGCCATTGGATTCATTGGACTTTTTCATGTTCTTTATGAAGTTTTCCAATGCCACCTGCTTGCTATTCGGCAGCTCCACGATCTTGGGTCCATCGTGGTCATCATCGTCCTCGCTGATCTCCTCCTGCTTGACGACCACATTGAGGTCCTGGATCTTGAGAGAAGCACGCGAGTCCTCGCCCTCTGAACTGGTGCTCATGTCCTGGTTTTGAAGGAAGGGTATGATGAAATTGCCATTCTTCTGCAGAAATTCGTTCAGGATGGAGGGATCGAGGCCGGCGTCCCCTGTTCTTCGTTTCATGGAGCCGGATGTATAGTTGTGCTGCTTCTTTGAGGTGTGCTGGGCGAACACACCAACTTTGTGACTAGCATTCGGATAGGTGGTCTTTTTGAGGGCAATTACTTGGGATTCTACCGATGTGCTGCTCTCCCGTCGCCTGCTGCTCCTACCAGTAGCCGCTGCTATGTAATCCCTTCTCCGTTGATTCCTTTTATTACCCGAGGAACTGCCATGCTTGCCACGCGATCTGGATGCAACTTTGGTTTTCATTTCGGCTATTTTCACCGAAACTTGGGAATCCACAGAGTTCCTTCTAGATTCCACAGATACATGCCTGACACTCACACTGATCTCCGAATCGAGAGAGCTCTTGCGAGGTCCTTGGCTGGAAGAGTTCGCCGTGGCTGCCCCCGTCAGTGCCATACGCCGCTTGACGCACTGGGGCAGGTAGTGCACCCACGTGGAGCTGATCTCATTGGTTTCCGAGGAGTTCAGATCATTGACATCGAAGTTCAGGCCCACGGGATCGGTGTGGGTGTTGTAGAGAGTTATGGAGAGTCGACCCTTGTCCTCAAAGTCCTTTCGTTTGGCCCAGGTCTGGGCTATGACCTTGTGCTTTGGCATTTTAACTTCTTCCACCACCTCCTTTCCGTACTTTCTGTTGAGTTATTGATGATTAATAAAATATTAATCGTAAAAGAGTTATTCCATTTAGTTACTTACTTTCTTATATAGCGCTTCCAAGTCTCAACAGATGAAGGTGTCCAGCACCAGGTGGACATTACAATGCCGGAACTAAACAGGCATAGTAAGTGCAGCTGGAGGATGCCCACACTGGGACGATTTTTGATGAGACAAGTGCTTTTCTCCTCGAAAACGGAAGATATTTTGCAGCTGCAACAAGAAAGAGAGTTTTTTAGTGAAATTAAAATATATTTAAAGGACCAACTTACATTATAAACTCCCTGAAGCTGAGTGACCATTCTTTGGCATGCCGGAATTCCGTGACATGACAGGCAATGGCAACCAGAATGAACACCAAGGTGAGCAGAGCGCAGACCCCCATCCGCATGATAATCAAATGGATCTTATTGCTGGCTGAGGTGGATTTAATGTCGTTGGCAAAGTGCTTCAGACCAAAGAGCATCACCATGCCCCGGGTGATGAAGTAACCGCCAATGAGGATCACACCACAAAGAGGTCCGAGCAGCAGGCCCGCTCTCATCGAATGATTTATGTATCCCACGAAGCAGATGCCCACGATACTATTCCCGTCCACTTCGCTAAAAGCCATCGTGGTAATCGTTAGCACCAAAGGCAGTGACCAAGCCACCAGGTGAAAGTAAGAGCCCTTCTTGTCGATCCGATCCTGAACATGGCCCATCGCCCGCCAGTGCCAGGCGTAGGTGAGAAAGACGAACCACACCATTCCCGCCGTGAGAAAGTAGTAAACCAGCACAAAAATCGCGATGCAAGAAAGATTCTCCCCAGTTGTGGGTTCCGAATGCCGGAGAGTTCCGTCCTTGCGACAGACAATGTCCTCGCGCGATCCGGAAGTAAATTGCAGAAGCCATCTTTAATTTAAAACAATTATTTCATGGACTATAAAGTGGATTATGGTTATAATAGTAACTCACCCAACACACGCTAGCAGAAAACAGAGATTGATGTAGAAAACAATAACTGCCGGATACTTGTTGGCATTCTTCCAATCAATAATGAAGGTGGCCACCACAAAGAGGTTCGAGAGCAGGCACAGGCTACCTGCCCAAGCAATCAACTTGTGGATCTGACGATGCTCATCGTCCGTGTACAATGGATCCTTGCACCGCACTCCGCAACCTTCGATGCCAGGATAATAGCTGGCAGCCGTATCAGTCGGCACCAAAGGACTTAGGCACTGCCCGGTTACATTGAATTTCATGTCTCGCGCTCCATTTGTGCATTTCGCGGGAAAGAGAGTCTCATTGCAGCGGAGGAATTTCGGGAAAAATGTGGTGTTGTACAGAATACGACACGGTTCCAGGGTCATTCGGCACATTTCGTAGGAGGGCAGGTAGACCATGTCCTGACCGTTGATGTTCTCACACTTTGGTTTGAAGACGGCGCACAAAAAGGGCTGTAAAAAAAGAGGATTAAATGTAAGTAAACACGAAATAGGGAAATCTTTAAGAGTTAATCATCTTAATATAGTTTTCTAGTTTAAGTTTCATTTAAAAATCTACAATTAAATAAAATACATCAATATAGATAGAAACAAGGGGGTATAGAAACGAATAAAGCAGTGATTGAGAAATCTATTGAGCCATTTCGACAAATCTCAAGGCCAGCCTGCTAGCTCATTAAGATCCATTCCCATTCCTCACCTGAATCGCAGCCCAACACTTGGGTACATGCTTGAGGGCCTGGTAGTCATTCAGCTTGTCGTTGAGCTCCTTCTCGGTGTGGAAGTCTGTGAGATCGAGGCTGCTCATCTCATGGGGGAATTTGGATCCAAAGCATGTGTTGGTGAGGTTGGTGGTGGCATAGCAGCGGGCCCGCCGGACGCACTGGATTTGTCGGCTGTCGAGGCCATCAAACCAAGGCTTATCGTCTTTGCCCTGTTTGGCGTAGAGGCGGAAATTGAGGGTGCCATTAATGGCCTCCAGCTCCACGTCCGATTTCTTCACGCTCGCCGGCGTTGTGCTGCTAAATTTGGCCAAACTGGAGGCAGTGCCTCCGATGAATACAACGATGCAGAGCAGTAACAGTTCCATGTTTTTCCTACACATACATTTAAATCAAATTATATTTTCTTATTCTTGTCTTTAATACTTACATTTGGGAACAATTTTTAAATTAAATTATTAATTTTAATGGAGCCTTTAAAAAATCGAGTGCCGCTCCTTTTTTTTGGAGTTCCGATCCTCCTCTTGGAAGTTGGTCCCACCCTTCACTCCATTGTGTTGAGCCTTTGTCCGATTTTTCCTGTTCTTGGAATTCCTTGAAATGGTTTATAGTATTTTTCAAAATAAAGAAAAACACAAAACCGTAGAGAGAAACAAAAATAAACTCGCAAGACGTTGAAGCAACAGATGAATATTAGAGATGGAAATAAAATAGATGCGATCGTCAAAGAGATGAAGAGATGTATTAGTGTGACCGTTTCAAGTTTGAAATATACCAGATTTAACAGAAAAAAACTGTTTTTTAAATTTATTATTTAAAATTTAAAAATTAGACGGTAATAGGGTAATTTTTCTAGCAATTAAATTCATTTGTTATGAATTTAATATTTTACTTACTTGCAAGTTGCATTTTAAAAAGTCCCTTTAAATAAAAAACTTAAATCTTAAATGTATTTCGATTTTAATCCAAATTGAAATAGGGCTATCCAACTTTGGGCATTTATGATTGGAAACTTAATCAAAAATGGATCGGATTTCGCTTAAGGTTCTCAATCATAGTTACCACACAATTTTTTTTTTAATATGTGTTGATACCGTTACGTCGCATGAATCTGGCTTTCTGGTTACAGGATCTGGGTCTCGGATCCTGGGTCCTGGACCGGCTGCTCTCGGATCGGCTTACCAACGATCACCCCTTTGGTAATATAGGCCAAAGTTGTCCGCGCAACTGCAACTTTCTTGGGGAAAACGGTTACTGGAGTCGTAAAGGACTTTGATTTCGTTATCCTTTTGCTCGCAGTTGGCACAAGGCAGTGTGAACTTAACCGTCGGCTGGCACGATCGCCTTGGCTGTTCCTGGTCGCTGTCAGCACAAGGACATTGGAAATTATCTGCAGGCTCAGGAGGTTCTTGCTTCTTGTGGGAACATGGACACTCGAAATTAGTCGACGCATCCTTTTGGTTGTTATTGGCAGCGAATCGTGGAGGACATTGCCTGTCACACTGGCAGGCAGTTCGTGGTTCTGGCTTTTGTGGTTGACACCGATCTGTACAAATTTTTTTGATCTGATCTTTTGTACAATAACAGATGGGTCGAGGTGTTGGCTCTATGGGCATGGGCTCTTCCTTTGGCTGCTCCTTTTCCTTCTTCCTCCCAAAGGAACAGAATTTTCTTTCCTTTGGTGGTTTTGGCTCCTTTGGTGGTTTGGGCTCCTTTGGTGGTTTGGGCTCCTTGGGTGGCTTAGGCGGTTTGGGCTCCTTTGGCGGCTTGGGCGGTTTGGGCTCCTTAGGTGGCTTAGGCGGTTTTGGTTCCTTAGGTGGCTTAGGTGGCTTGGGTTCCTTAGGCGGCTTAGGCGGTTTAGGTTCCTTTGGTGGTTTAGGCGGTTTGGGTTCCTTTGGTGGTTTCGGTGGCTTTGGCTCTTTTGGTGGTTTCGGCGGCTTAGGCTGTTTTTCCTTCTTTTTACAGGAAAAGAACCCACTGGACTTCGAGGAGGATCTCTCTTTAGGTGGCTTTTTAGGCTTCTCCTTTTTTGGTTTCTTTTCCTTTGTAGAGCTGACGGAGCTGGTGGAGGGCTTTGGTTTCTTTTCCTTTGGCTTTTTAAGTTCCTTATTAAAACACAAAAATCCACTTGATGAGGATTTCTTCTTTTTGGGCTCCTTAATTTTGACTTTCGACTCCTTTTTCTTTGGCTCCTTGATTTTTGGTGGCTTCTCTGGCTTTGGGGGCTTCACTGGTTTTGGGGGCTTCGGCGGTTTTGGCGGTTTCTCTTGCTTCGGTGGCTTGGGTGACTTATTCCTTCGACAACATTTGAAAAGAGATGACTTCGATTTCTTCGGCTGGCAGCTGCAGCGAACATATTCTGGAACATCACAAGTGCACTCATTGGAAGCACTTTCTTCGGCGGTGTCTTCCCCGGTTTCTTCCGTCCCCTTTGGAGTTTTGCAATAGCAGGTCAAGGGTTGATCTTTCTCCGCCTTGTACTTTTCAAAATTATCCATAATATTCATCTCATAGCTATTTAGTTCCGAAAAATTCATGTGAGGATTGTGGCGGGTCTTGCCAGGAATGGCTGGATGGGCACCCGGCTTGGGGCATACGGTTTCATTTTTCCGTATCGGATGATCCGGGTCGGTCTTGCCCTCTACTTTACAGGTCCGGTGACATTCGGATATGAGAAGACGATCCGATGCCAGTGGCATATATGACCGGGTCTCGGACCAAACCTTTGGTTTACTTTTCTCGTCACATTGCGCCTTTTTCAGGTCTGAAGCGTAGTGCGATTCAAAGGGTCTGCACAACTGGGAGATAGCTCTGCGCTCGCGTAGGAGAGGAATAAATTGCGCCGAATCGGTTACGCACTTCTTTTGCAAGCACAGGAAGTTGTTACAGTTATGCGATGTTCTTGCACATAGGCAGGTATCACTGTCCTCGCTGGAGAAGACATCAGCCCTTCCACTGCCCTGACGAGCCCGACCTTTACAGAGTTTGGGGCATTCTCCGCGGGAGTATCCCGCTCGACACACACAACTAGAGGAGGTGCTACTGTACGAGGGTTTCTTCACCAGCTTATGGGTTGATTTTAAAGACGGTTTTCGGGACGATGGACGATGGTGGGAACACCGGGAATGGTTGCAATGTACCGTCAGTGGTCGCTCCTTATCCTTTGTCCTGAACAACTGGCATGTTTTCATTAGACAGTTTTTAGGGGACTTGGAATGATGTCGGCTTGAGGAGGCGTCCACAAACTTCTTATAGTTACTATTTTTAATAGTTAACTTACTAATCCGCTGTTTAAGGCTAAGTTTTTTCTTCGGTTTCTTGTCGCAGTCGACACAGCTGCAGAATTGCACGGATGGCTTCTTCCGGGACCGATAATTATCCTCGGCGGACTCATCCGACTGACCGTCAGACCATTCGTCGTCTTGGGAATAGCTCTTTCCAGGACGACTGAGATAATTGCCAATCTCATTATCATCTGACCCACCACCCTCCTGATACCTAACCCCTTTTCCGGCTTTTTTGGCTTTCACATAACATTCGGGACTACATACACTAGTCCTGCTAGTGCTTCCTCCTTTATATCCTTGATTTTGATTCCGATCCCGATCTCTATCCCGATCTCTATCCTGATCTCTATCCCGATCTCTATCCCGATCTCTATCCCGATCTCTATCCTGTCCCGATCTCTGACCTGTTTGTTGGTTCCTTGGAGGTCTGTTTAAATTTATGCGTTCTGGTTCGGGCTCCATTTCTTTATTTTTATTTGGAAACCTTCGATCTGGACAAGTACATTCCTCGTCATCATAAACATCCGAAAAGCCCACATTGTTTCTGGATCGATTTTCAAAACCATTATTATTCTGTTGATTCCGCCTCCAGTTTAAATCAGTATTGGAATAATTTTGGCCATCGTAGTCATACCTATCTCTGGGGTAGTTGTCCTGAGGTGGACCTCCGTCAGGATGTCCAAGCCTGGCGAAACTTGGTTGAAAACCAACTGTAGGTGGGACATAATTGAATGGCGGGATGGTTGGAAAGGGATTTGGATTGGGAGGATTAAATTGTCCTTGCTGGTAGGGGTTTGGTCCAGTATAGGTGCAGTTCGGTGGACAATAATATGGATTTTGGTAGGAGTTGGCTTGTGGGAGCTGATAGTTCTGTTGGTAATTGACGGGCGGTGGAGCCACATTATAAGGCACCTGTGGCGCTGGTGGCTGGGCTTGTGGTTGAGCCAAACTGGTGGTACTTTCGCGGCCCTTCCTCTTATTTATTTCAAATTCCAGACCAGCCACAGTCTTTTGGAGGATATCGATTATCTTAGTCACATCACAATGAGCGGGCACCACTTCCTTTTCCGGTTTTCCGTTGGACGTATCGTTATCGGTAACATCGTTATCTGCATTATCGTTATCGTTATCATCATTATCCTTATTATCCTTTTTTGGTTTTTTGGCATCTGTATTTCGACTAGGACGACGTGAATTTGAAGGACTTTTCTTGGGGCCTGGTAGTCATTCAGCTTGTCGTTGAGCTCCTTCTCGGTGTGGAAGTCTGTGAGATCGAGGCTGCTCATCTCATGGGGGAATTTGGATCCAAAGCATGTGTTGGTGAGGTTGGTGGTGGCATAGCAGCGGGCCCGCCGGACGCACTGGATTTGTCGGCTGTCGAGGCCATCAAACCAAGGCTTATCGTCTTTGCCCTGTTTGGCGTAGAGACGGAAATTGAGGGTGCCATTAATGGCCTCCAGCTCCACGTCCGATTTCTTCACGCTCGCCGGCGTTGTGCTGCTAAATTTGGCCAAACTGGAGGCAGTGCCTCCGATGAATACAACGATGCAGAGCAGTAACAGTTCCATGTTTTTCCTACACATACATTTAAATCAAATTATATTTTCTTATTCTTGTCTTTAATACTTACATTTGGGAACAATTTTTAAATTAAATTATTAATTTTAATGGAGCCTTTAAAAAATCGAGTGCCGCTCCTTTTTTTTGGAGTTCCGATCCTCCTCTTGGAAGTTGGTCCCACCCTTCACTCCATTGTGTTGAGCCTTTGTCCGATTTTTCCTGTTCTTGGAATTCCTTGAAATGGTTTATAGTATTTTTCAAAATAAAGAAAAACACAAAACCGTAGAGAGAAACAAAAATAAACTCGCAAGACGTTGAAGCAACAGATGAATATTAGAGATGGAAATAAAATAGATGCGATCGTCAAAGAGATGAAGAGATGTATTAGTGTGACCGTTTCAAGTTTGAAATATACCAGATTTAACAGAAAAAAACTGTTTTTTAAATTTATTATTTAAAATTTAAAAATTAGACGGTAATAGGGTAATTTTTCTAGCAATTAAATTCATTTGTTATGAATTTAATATTTTACTTACTTGCAAGTTGCATTTTAAAAAGTCCCTTTAAATAAAAAACTTAAATCTTAAATGTATTTCGATTTTAATCCAAATTGAAATAGGGCTATCCAACTTTGGGCATTTATGATTGGAAACTTAATCAAAAATGGATCGGATTTCGCTTAAGGTTCTCAATCATAGTTACCACACAATTTTTTTTTTAATATGTGTTGATACCGTTACGTCGCATGAATCTGGCTTTCTGGTTACAGGATCTGGGTCTCGGATCCTGGGTCCTGGACCGGCTGCTCTCGGATCGGCTTACCAACGATCACCCCTTTGGTAATATAGGCCAAAGTTGTCCGCGCAACTGCAACTTTCTTGGGGAAAACGGTTACTGGAGTCGTAAAGGACTTTGATTTCGTTATCCTTTTGCTCGCAGTTGGCACAAGGCAGTGTGAACTTAACCGTCGGCTGGCACGATCGCCTTGGCTGTTCCTGGTCGCTGTCAGCACAAGGACATTGGAAATTATCTGCAGGCTCAGGAGGTTCTTGCTTCTTGTGGGAACATGGACACTCGAAATTAGTCGACGCATCCTTTTGGTTGTTATTGGCAGCGAATCGTGGAGGACATTGCCTGTCACACTGGCAGGCAGTTCGTGGTTCTGGCTTTTGTGGTTGACACCGATCTGTACAAATTTTTTTGATCTGATCTTTTGTACAATAACAGATGGGTCGAGGTGTTGGCTCTATGGGCATGGGCTCTTCCTTTGGCTGCTCCTTTTCCTTCTTCCTCCCAAAGGAACAGAATTTTCTTTCCTTTGGTGGTTTTGGCTCCTTTGGTGGTTTGGGCTCCTTTGGTGGTTTGGGCTCCTTGGGTGGCTTAGGCGGTTTGGGCTCCTTTGGCGGCTTGGGCGGTTTGGGCTCCTTAGGTGGCTTAGGCGGTTTTGGTTCCTTAGGTGGCTTAGGTGGCTTGGGTTCCTTAGGCGGCTTAGGCGGTTTAGGTTCCTTTGGTGGTTTAGGCGGTTTGGGTTCCTTTGGTGGTTTCGGTGGCTTTGGCTCTTTTGGTGGTTTCGGCGGCTTAGGCTGTTTTTCCTTCTTTTTACAGGAAAAGAACCCACTGGACTTCGAGGAGGATCTCTCTTTAGGTGGCTTTTTAGGCTTCTCCTTTTTTGGTTTCTTTTCCTTTGTAGAGCTGACGGAGCTGGTGGAGGGCTTTGGTTTCTTTTCCTTTGGCTTTTTAAGTTCCTTATTAAAACACAAAAATCCACTTGATGAGGATTTCTTCTTTTTGGGCTCCTTAATTTTGACTTTCGACTCCTTTTTCTTTGGCTCCTTGATTTTTGGTGGCTTCTCTGGCTTTGGGGGCTTCACTGGTTTTGGGGGCTTCGGCGGTTTTGGCGGTTTCTCTTGCTTCGGTGGCTTGGGTGACTTATTCCTTCGACAACATTTGAAAAGAGATGACTTCGATTTCTTCGGCTGGCAGCTGCAGCGAACATATTCTGGAACATCACAAGTGCACTCATTGGAAGCACTTTCTTCGGCGGTGTCTTCCCCGGTTTCTTCCGTCCCCTTTGGAGTTTTGCAATAGCAGGTCAAGGGTTGATCTTTCTCCGCCTTGTACTTTTCAAAATTATCCATAATATTCATCTCATAGCTATTTAGTTCCGAAAAATTCATGTGAGGATTGTGGCGGGTCTTGCCAGGAATGGCTGGATGGGCACCCGGCTTGGGGCATACGGTTTCATTTTTCCGTATCGGATGATCCGGGTCGGTCTTGCCCTCTACTTTACAGGTCCGGTGACATTCGGATATGAGAAGACGATCCGATGCCAGTGGCATATATGACCGGGTCTCGGACCAAACCTTTGGTTTACTTTTCTCGTCACATTGCGCCTTTTTCAGGTCTGAAGCGTAGTGCGATTCAAAGGGTCTGCACAACTGGGAGATAGCTCTGCGCTCGCGTAGGAGAGGAATAAATTGCGCCGAATCGGTTACGCACTTCTTTTGCAAGCACAGGAAGTTGTTACAGTTATGCGATGTTCTTGCACATAGGCAGGTATCACTGTCCTCGCTGGAGAAGACATCAGCCCTTCCACTGCCCTGACGAGCCCGACCTTTACAGAGTTTGGGGCATTCTCCGCGGGAGTATCCCGCTCGACACACACAACTAGAGGAGGTGCTACTGTACGAGGGTTTCTTCACCAGCTTATGGGTTGATTTTAAAGACGGTTTTCGGGACGATGGACGATGGTGGGAACACCGGGAATGGTTGCAATGTACCGTCAGTGGTCGCTCCTTATCCTTTGTCCTGAACAACTGGCATGTTTTCATTAGACAGTTTTTAGGGGACTTGGAATGATGTCGGCTTGAGGAGGCGTCCACAAACTTCTTATAGTTACTATTTTTAATAGTTAACTTACTAATCCGCTGTTTAAGGCTAAGTTTTTTCTTCGGTTTCTTGTCGCAGTCGACACAGCTGCAGAATTGCACGGATGGCTTCTTCCGGGACCGATAATTATCCTCGGCGGACTCATCCGACTGACCGTCAGACCATTCGTCGTCTTGGGAATAGCTCTTTCCAGGACGACTGAGATAATTGCCAATCTCATTATCATCTGACCCACCACCCTCCTGATACCTAACCCCTTTTCCGGCTTTTTTGGCTTTCACATAACATTCGGGACTACATACACTAGTCCTGCTAGTGCTTCCTCCTTTATATCCTTGATTTTGATTCCGATCCCGATCTCTATCCCGATCTCTATCCTGATCTCTATCCCGATCTCTATCCCGATCTCTATCCCGATCTCTATCCTGTCCCGATCTCTGACCTGTTTGTTGGTTCCTTGGAGGTCTGTTTAAATTTATGCGTTCTGGTTCGGGCTCCATTTCTTTATTTTTATTTGGAAACCTTCGATCTGGACAAGTACATTCCTCGTCATCATAAACATCCGAAAAGCCCACATTGTTTCTGGATCGATTTTCAAAACCATTATTATTCTGTTGATTCCGCCTCCAGTTTAAATCAGTATTGGAATAATTTTGGCCATCGTAGTCATACCTATCTCTGGGGTAGTTGTCCTGAGGTGGACCTCCGTCAGGATGTCCAAGCCTGGCGAAACTTGGTTGAAAACCAACTGTAGGTGGGACATAATTGAATGGCGGGATGGTTGGAAAGGGATTTGGATTGGGAGGATTAAATTGTCCTTGCTGGTAGGGGTTTGGTCCAGTATAGGTGCAGTTCGGTGGACAATAATATGGATTTTGGTAGGAGTTGGCTTGTGGGAGCTGATAGTTCTGTTGGTAATTGACGGGCGGTGGAGCCACATTATAAGGCACCTGTGGCGCTGGTGGCTGGGCTTGTGGTTGAGCCAAACTGGTGGTACTTTCGCGGCCCTTCCTCTTATTTATTTCAAATTCCAGACCAGCCACAGTCTTTTGGAGGATATCGATTATCTTAGTCACATCACAATGAGCGGGCACCACTTCCTTTTCCGGTTTTCCGTTGGACGTATCGTTATCGGTAACATCGTTATCTGCATTATCGTTATCGTTATCATCATTATCCTTATTATCCTTTTTTGGTTTTTTGGCATCTGTATTTCGACTAGGACGACGTGAATTTGAAGGACTTTTCTTCTTCTTGGGGGAAGTTGCCTGGCTTGGAGTTTCTTTGGCGACTGTTTGGCTGTTTGGCTTAATTTTCTTTTCAGTTTTTACTTCCTCCTTTGAAGTTTTGGAAGTCTTGGCCTTAACTTGGTTTTGCTTAGCTTTGCTACAGGGTATGCACTGGAAGTCACATTTCTTTTTCCCACAAGGAGGCCGATCCGAACTCGATGCCTCCTGGTAATCGCTATCCGCACTTTTGACAGAAGTTGATTTTTGTTTTTGAAGTTTGGCCGATTCGATGCGGGTCGGGGAGGTTTGGGTTTTCACCTCATTTCTACGTTTGTTAGACTGTTTATCCACGCCATTGTGTCGAGTTCGACGGGCATCTCCATTCCTTCTGGCTCTGTCAATACCCCGAGCAGCTCCCACCCCATCCACAGACTGTGGAGTTTTGGTTCTGCTAGAAGTTCGCCCCGTCTTGCCAGCTGTACTACAAATAATGGGAATTAGTTGATTTAAGATTGGTATTTGTTTAAAAATTACCTAATACTTGACTCTTTTCGGGTGTCTTTGAATCTCCAGTGGGAGGAGGACTCAGACATACACACTGACTCAGAACATTGGTGTGGGAGCCATTGTCCATCTCGTTCTCCTCTCTCCAAGTCACGTCCGGCCTAGTGTTCCGGCCATCATTTTCCGCAAAGGAGCTTAAGTCTTCAACGCTATGGTACCTTCGATTATTCGTTCGATTGAAGGGACACTCCGGATTTGGACAGTAATGATGTTCGTCGGCACCTCTTTGATTGGTATTTGAGTATTGTTGATATCTCGATCTGTCATCATTTTGGTTTCTGGACCTCCCTTCGTAGTCCTGGTTCATCCTGTCGTCATTCCATTGCTCCCTATTAAAGGGACACTGGGAATTCGGGCAGTACTTCCTATCATGGCCTCGCCTATCCTCTCTGTACCTGGGATCACTTTCCTGGAATCTTCTCTGGCGATATTGAGAGTTTGGATCGAAGTCATCACCCCGGTTTCTTCTCATTTGGGACATGTCTTCGTTGGACTGCATCCGGCGATTGCGAGGGAATGCCATGTCTTCACCATTCCGATATGGTCTAGCTGGTTCGCTATAATTATCGTTGGACCTGCGCCTAGAGGGGAATCCTTCTTGCCTTTGGCCCGGTGAGTTACTCACTTGCCACGGACAATCGGGGTTACCGCAGGTTCCTGAATGCCTCGTACTTGGTCGCCTTGAGTCGGGGGCTTCATCAAAATTCCCACCTTGATAGCCACTCCTTGGCTCTTGATTTCTACCAAACGAATTTTGCGAAAAGTTTCCCTGCATTGGAGTCTCATCAGGGCTATTTCTTCTTGATATATTCCGCCACGAAGCGTTTCCGTCTCTAAGCGGCGAGTCATCTCTCCTGAAATCCATTTCACCCATCGAATCATTGGAGTACCTATTGTTAACCGCCCGTGATGGAGGAATATTAGGACATTGATTGATGCAAGTGTTTTCACGACTGCTCCGAAACATATAGTATTCTATTTCGGTGGTACTGGGTATTTTAAGGCCCCACTTCGTTTTCAATGCTGGGGGGGGTTTGCTAATCTGATCGATTTTGTTCAGATGTTCGTAGGGTCTGTCATACTCGCAAACGTTGCTGCACAAATCATCTTCTGTTTCCGAGGGAGTGTAGCCTCCGTAGTTCTTAAATTTCCGGGCACCAGGACATCCCGGCTTACACACGAAAGTTCGATCCTGATCGACATCTTCACCGCTGTAGACCCTATTCCTCACTTTCAGGAGTCGTCCGCTGCTCTGGCTGGTCTTGCTGGTGCTACTTACTCGACTCTTCCCTCTCATCAAGGATTGGAGTCCTCCGGTGTCACTTGAGGACTCTGCATCATCAACTGTCTGAGTCTGAGCCACCGATAAAGATTTAGTTTGCTTTGCCTTCGGAGTGGTTTTCTTTTTCTTGAGAGTACACTGACAGGAGTTGTCCGACCTGAGGGGCTTGTTCAGATTGTGATCGTAAGGAGTACGATTGAGGCAAGTACAGTTGTTGACTTCCTCCAAGGATCCTTTAGAATTTTGATTCGATTCGTCCTTCGGTCGATTCAAATCCAGTTTCCAGCTAGACGGGTAGGTGGAGGAGCTGTGTCGAGATCGGGTGCTGCCTTTGGAGCGATCACTCTGCTTCAGACTATGGCCAGATCGCTCACTTAGATTCGGAGTATCCTCTAAAGAAATAGTTGTGTTTAGGAGCTAACTTATCCTTGGATTTCGCAAAACCCACCTTGTTGCTTGTGTACCCTCCATGAATCATTTCGCATGGTCTTTAGTCCAGGAATTTTCCCTGCTTTTTTCCTTTCCGAGGGGATCTTAAAGGGATTGGTTGCCAGAATCCTTTGCAGCTTCTTCACAGCCCGCGTCGACGACCTTTCCTGGCTGCGTTGCATAGCCTTAATGTACTCGGGATCTCTGGAAAGCGATGGCAGCACCATGATGCCACCTTCGTCTCGGTCCCTGCAATCCGGAAACGCGGTGGCATCCTGGCACCTGCCAACGCTCCTGCTCAGAGCTCGGCGCAGGAGGACTTGGTGGGCGGCGCGACGTCTTCTTGTCAGGCCAGTCATCTCATAGCAGTGGGAACAGCCGAGGCAGCTCAGAGGCTCAGTAACATTTCGTAAATATGACAGAATTTGGAAAGCCAATCATATTTTTTTTCAAAAGTAAAAAAATCTAAAAACCTACCACATAAACTATTACCTTTTCAAATTAAACTTAATTATTATTGGGGGCTCAGGTTTATTTCATTTTTTATTGGGTCCAACAGGAATTGTAAAGTCTATCAGGGATTATCAGAGTGGATTTTGAAGTAGAACTGTTGGGGATAATCGAAGGGCTTGTGCTGGATCTCTGGTGGGTAAGACGCTAAAGTCCTTTCTGGATTCTCGAAGGGCTTCAGTCATCAATCAAATCCATATTTCTACATGATCTGCTGTTAGTACTTTTTTAAGTTTTGGTTGTCGGTTGAAAGAAAGTGATCTTAGAACCATATTAGCATCTCCAGACTCTAATAATATCCCTAATATCAATTCCGAATCCATTGCGATTACCATCCGCATGCGTTGAAACATGGGAAGCAATTACCCCCAGAGCATGACGGATAGCAACAAGGACGGCATCTGGGTATGGGATTTATGACAAACGGGGGACTGGCAAACCGATCATAAAATTTCTTGGGTGCCCATTTCTTTCGAATGCGCTTGCGTCGTTTCTTTCTCAGGAAGCACTTGCAATAGGAATTGGGGAGAAGTTCGCGCAGTAGGCGCTCCAAATTGGTAAGATCGCACTCGCAGCCGAACTCATCCTCAAGTCCACCGTTCGCCACACAGTTGCACTTGCCCTGGGGATTGCAGGTGCAGTCCTGCTCCTCGTATTGTTCCTCATCCATAGCATTTTGAGCGACGGCGCACTTGCAGCACTGACAGCATTCCTTCTTTCCCGTTGTAATGCAAATGGGTACCTTGGATATTTTCAATTAAAAGATGGATTAAAATGATCAGGAATAGTACTGACCGTAATACACCGATATGACGTCTTATTGTTATCAGCCACAACCACATTCTGTTGATGCATATTGGCCTGCCATCGCATCTCGTCCTCATATCCCTCCAGGTTACTCATTGCGTCGTGCATCGTGTTGGTTGGTGTGCCCCCGAACTGGCCATCTTCCGAATCAGTGCAGTCACATTCTCTGAGACCAGGCTGATTACTTTGCATTGTATAATCCTCTGGACTTACGCAGTTACAGGTTTCGCCTCCTCCGCTCATTCCATCTGGACCACCGATATCGACAGGATTCTTATTCTTTTTGTCACATCGACAATCGCGTCTTCGATTCGGAGGCTGTCCGCCTACACCACTGGAATACCATTTAATTTTAATAGTTTTCTTTTTGAATTAAAGTATAACTTACTCTCTAGGAAATGCCCTTCGATCGTCTTGGAACCTTTGGCGGGAAAGAAATTATTAAATTTGGTTAAAGAACTTTTGATACATTACCCATTCCGACCATTTCGATAGCCATCACTGTGGGTTTATGTCGATTTTGGTTAGGAAAAGGATAAGTTATTACTTAAGAAACATACCGACTGGAAAAAAGAATATATTTTTAAAAATGTATCATATATAAACAGAATAATTTCTAACTTACTAGCAATTTGGATCTTGGGGGTAGCCCACTCCTGGAGGATTTCTCCTCGCTCCGTTTCTAGGCGGTGAGTAATAATAACTTAAAATACAAAAATTAATAAAAGGATATATAAAAAGGAGGACTAACTCCTACTTAGGATATCCACCCTGCCCAGGATAGCCCATGTATCCACCAGGTGCTGGATAACCTCTTCCCGGATACGGCTCTGGCTTGCTGAATTACAAAAGAAGGAAAACATTTCAGTGAGGAGTGAGGGAAAAGGACCTGCTCACTTGACGACTATCAGCAGGATGGTGGGCTGGGTTGGTGTCTGAGCCTGAGCCGGTTGGGCCGGTGCTTGTGGTGGTGGTGGTGCCAGCGAAACCTCATTGTCCATCGGTTCTTCACCTGGACTAACGGACCGCTGGGCCTCGAAAGCATTCGCATCGTTCTCATCGTAGTTCCTCGGCTGGAAGGGATCCGGCTGTTGGACCTCCGAAACAGTGTAGACACTCTCCATTGACTGAATGGTACGGGCAGAGTTGCGACGACTGGCAGTTGCCGCGCCTGGGCCCTCTTCGGTTTTATCCTTTTGCGGATCGGTCATCCTTATGGACGGGGGAATGGATGACCAGGCCTTAGAGTCAGGGCTTCGAAGACAGCAATTTCCACAGCGACAGATCGGTTTCTTAATTTCAACGATGTCGTCGCCACACAGCATACTTCGCCAGGACCTCCTCCAACATCCCTGAAGACTCTGTCTCCCAAGCCCCCGTTTTCCGGGGTTCGTGTGATCTGAGAAGCAACAATTCTGTCAAAATAATCTCAAATGAAGTTTGCTTTGGCAGATCAAGCAAAGTATACCTACCCAACTGAACTATGTAAATTATCAGAAAGGGGGGCAAACAGGAGCAGGAACATCCTCCATCTAATCCTGCCAAAAAGTGGAGTAATCTAGCCCTGGCTTGCGACTTGAGGGTCGATTTGGGGATCCCCCCTGCTCTCGATTTCCTTGATTGTCCTTGAACTGAAAGGGAGAGTAATCGCAACTGGTCGATCTATTCTGAAGCCTCCGGGATTTGGATTTTGGGGAAGCGGATTTTTCTTTGGAATGCGATTCCTTACGTCGTAGCCTGAGCGGGTTGGTGCCGACCGACCTCATCTCCGGGCCAACCTGAACTCCCTCGGTCTGAAGAGTCTTCTCAAACTGCACCTTATTGGCTTCGGATTGGGATCCGCTTTTCATGCGGTATGGCCTCCTGAAGGAGGATCTCTTGCAGATACTGAAAATCTGCACTGGCTTCTTGGGTCTACCAATACTTATGTCCGTGGTGCTAATGGCTTTATCGGTGGTGGCTATGATTTCCAAGGAACTGGACTCACTGGAGGTGTAGGCATCAGTCTGCACTTGTTTGTTCTTCATGGTCAGCGATCTCCGGCTCATCTCGATTTGCATCTGGTACTGTTGCTCCTTTTCCCATTCGGACAACACCTTCCGGTCAGTGTCACTCCAATCATCCTCATCGACGAAGGCTTCTGGCGGATGAGCTTCTTCCCGCTCCTCCTCTTCCTCCTCCACATAGGAGTAGGTCAGATGCCCACCTCCACTCTGAAAATCAGGGGAAGTCACAACATTAGAGCCCCGTGGGGTGTCCGCCAGGTAGATGGAGGGTCCACTACTCTTCCTATATAGCATATGTTTAATCGGTTTCCGAGGGTACTCGATTTCCGCTTCCTCCTCGGAGGACAGCTGGCTAGGAGGTGGTGCCGCTACTTGGGGCGGATTAAACATATTCGACTTGGTATTGCCACTTGGAGAAAGCATTTTCTGTACACGAGGAACATTATCCAGACTTCTGACCACTCCGCAGCATTGTCTGCAGCATTCCATTGGACACCACATGGTGGTGCCCTCATCCCTAACTGTCTGACAAGCGGTTCCTGAGGTATCTAAAAAATATATAAAGAGCAAGAAAGTGGATGGAACTCCCCCTTTAATGAAAACCTGAACTTACTACACATTTTGGCCGATTTTGAAGCTTCCAAAATCTTCGGCAATGTGTCCAAATCTTCTGTGCTGCTCCCCCTATTCTGCACCCGGACATATTCCGAGGATTTCGGAGGACGCTTCTTTGGTTTCCTCAACCACGGCAGTGTGTTTATGTATTGTCTCTTAGGTGGCCTGGATTCCGCCTCCGAGTCGAACGAATTCGGATTGGAAGGATCAACGTTTTGGACGATCAGAGGTTGGACGGGAAGCAGCAGGACCTGCACGGGTGAGGTGGTGGGTGACACAACTGGAGGGTCTACCGTACTATCCATGTGGTTATCATAGATATTCTGCTCCTGGGAGTGATGGGCTAAATAATTGTTTAGTTTTTCGACTGTTTCGGACATGAAATCGGTCAGAACCGAGATCTCAGATATCTCGGGAGGATTGTTGTTTTCCGGAGCTTCGGTTTCGGATTCCTTATTGGTGGTCTGACTGTCTTCCGAGCTCTTTAGCTTTTCGGCAGCCAAGTGGGTCTCCAGACCAAACAATATGTCTTTAAGGTCGTCTATGGCCTGTTGGCCGTTGGTTTTCTTCAAGGACCTTATGGGTGGCTGTGGGGGAGGATCGTAGCTTGCTCCTGAATCCATTTCAAAATCATCCACACCTCCAAAAGGATAACGCTCTTCGAGATCACCCCCCGTTAAACGATCCATGAAATTTTCACCATTAAAAAGATTATTTGGATTCCAGTTGAAGCCCCAGGGATTAACGGGCTGTGCTGGATTGAACATCATTGGCATGGGCATCAAATACGGATTGAGGAGCTCTCGCCTCCGTCTGCGTCTTGGTCCTCTTGGTGAAACCGACCCATTGGCTTCGATGTTGAAGGTGACACGTCGTGTCCTGCGCGTCATAGTGGTCCTTGCCGGCACCGAAACCAATGGTTCCAGCCTCAACTGGCATCTGCGGCGTCGCTCCAACATGCTAGCAGTTCTTTATTCCAAGTTGTCCGTTCAAAAGTGGATTTTAAAAATCTTCAAAAACTAATTTTGACAGCTAACCAAAACATTGAGAGAATTTTTTGTTTGAAACAAAACAGCAATTTACAAATAAGAATTTTCCAACATATATTTGAATTTGAAGAATGAATCGAAATAAATACAGAATAGTGGAATCGATGAGTGTCTATAGGAATTGTCTTGAAAATTATCATCATTTCGGATCCAGCCGATGGCGGGCTCCGAATCGGGAGCTCAGCTTGGGAAGCTCGCCGGGAATTTGGCCTCGGAAGTGGGCCCACTCCTTCTGGTAGTATTGGTAAAGTGCCACCGGATCAGTGTATCGGTTCTTGCGACGTCCTGAAAAGAAAAAAAAGAGTTTAAAATATTTCCAAAATATCATACTATCCATTGCCCTCACCTGTTGAAGATCCACGACTGGCACTGCGAGCACGAGACCTGCTACGGCGACGTCTTTGGGCCCTGGGACGTTCTCCAGCATTGGCTTCCGATTCGCCACTAGACGGCGGTGGCTGCCTGCCGGAACGCGATGAGCTCCGGCTACGCCTGCGGCTGACTGGCTCCGACTTGGCCATGGTCTGCTTCGTGCTCTGCTTGGGAACAACCGGCGGAATGGAGGCATCCATCAGTAGCTTCTCGCGGAAGAGACGTGCCAGGTCATCGAAGCCAGCACCACCTTCCGAACGTGTGTCCTCCCGATCAGTCTTGAACTCCTTCTCCTTCACGAATAACGATGACGACGTGGTAGCGGGAGCCGAGTTCTCCTTATCCTTATCCTTGTCCCTGTCCCGGTCTCCGGTTAGTTTGGCACGTGAGCTGGCGGTGCTGCGCTTATGCAGGCTGCTGAAATTGTCCTCCTTTGCGTTCTCCGCCAGACGCTCCTCATACTTGATGAGCTTGCGCAAGTCTATATCGGGATGGGATCGGATCAGAGATCAGAAAGTCATTAGCAGGGAGGTGGGAAGAAGGGGGGTGAACATATGGATGAGATGGCGACCGGTGCAGGATGGAGAAAGGTGGAAGGAGCAGATAGAAACCCAGAATTAAAATCATTTTTCTAAAATTTTCAACTTAAATCTTTTGCCAATTTTAATAAATTTCAAATCTAAAAAAAACTAGGCCAAATAAATAATTTTAACTTCCAATTTGGATAAAAAATAATTTAAAAGTTCTGCCAGTTGAATAAAAACTATCGTGTATTTTTAATTGAATATTTAATAATATAATTTACTCTTTGTTTTAATATTTTTACAATTGCTTTTGGTTTTTTTTTTGTATTAAGTTTAATTTATTTTTTATTTCTGTTACATAGTAGTTTACTTTCGCCTTTCTTTAATTTTTTTTTTTGAGCGTTGACTTGATATTAGTACATGGCTAAAAAATAATAATAAAAACATTTGGAAATAGAAACGAAAAAAAGGATCTTTACTACTTAATAGCTAGGATTTGAAAATGAGAAGTTCTTTTTTGGAATTGTCCGAAATAGTTAATGTGCATTTTTTGCATTTAATTTTTTGTATTTGTATTTAGGGGAAAGGGTATTTGAGCTAAACTAATATTAAACTAAGACTTATTTACGTATCGCTGTGTGTGATTTTTTTGCTTTTCTGTTTGTGAGTTGAAATTATGCTAAATTTTGGATGTTGATGGATGGGTCGGGATCTGTTCCCACTTCATTTCCGACTAACAATAGCAATAGTTTTGTTTATTATTAAAAATTAAAAAATGGACAAAAATAAATAAAAACCTTTGGAGACTCTGCATCGAATTGATTTTAATATTTAACAAAAAAATCGTAATGGCAGTGATAAAGTAACATTATAATTTCCAATTTCCAACTTCCCATTTCGCCAAATTTAATCCGAAAATTGAATTGGGAACAGAGTACTCGCTTTTTTGGAGGGAATTGTGGCCTAAAAATACCTATAAACTGAAACTTATCGTCTCTGTACACACTAAAGTCTAAAAAGTGATTGGTGCTGAATGATGACCGTGATGACCTGCCCCCCAAATGGGCAGGACTATTATGATGATGATGATGGTGGATGATGGAGCTGATCCGATGGCTCAGCGACGGTAACGAAATCGCCGAAACGGTGCCCGCAGCCGCCGGCAGGTGACACGCACCTCCTTCTTGAGGAACTGCGAAATGGCCAGGGATTTGACCGCCGCGGTGGCAGCTTCCGCCGCACAACTGCTGGCCGCCTTCCCATTGTTCGGCGGCGCATACTTGGAGATGTCGAACTTCCGCTTTGGTGTCGTCTGTTGTGGCTGCTGCTGCTGTTGGTGGGGACAGTGCTCGTGGGAGTCGCCCGCCTGGGTGTTGCTCAGATCCAGATCGGTGTCCAGACCATCCGAGGAGACGGTGAAGATGTCAGAGTTGTCTCCCAGTTTCTCGCTTGGCGATATGCAACTGCCGAGGCTACCATTCAGCTGGGGCGTCCGCCTCTGAACCTGGCCGGAACTGGGCGTGGAGGTGGCCTGGAGGCGCTGGCCGTTGTGCAGGGTGAGCAGCAGTTTCTTGCCGGGTGTGGAACGGTCCTCCGGTGGCGTAGTCACCGATATCGAGGGTATTCGGGCTCTCTTCTCGACCGGCTCCCCTTCTTCCTTGGCCTTGCCGCTGGTCTCCTGCTCCTCGAAGGCATCCTCGAACACATCCTCCTCTTCTTCCTCGTCCTCCTCCTCGACATCCGCATCAGTGGCCTCGATTTCCGCCTCATCGTCCTGCTGCTGATCCACCGAGTCGGCCATCGTTTCATCCTCCTCGGGCAGGCTTTCGTTTTCATCCGCCTCGGGCTCCGGCTCATTGTCGGCCGTATCATCCACGTCGGTGGCCGGTGGCGTCATGACGGCGCCTTCTCGAGGATTCTGCTTCCCATCTGCCGTTCTCCCCGGCCCACCTCCGCCTTCATCTCCCTCCGGATCTCCACCACCACCCTCATCATCTTCATCCTCTTTGCTCAACAGTTTTTCCCGGGTGGCCGATGTAGTAGTGGTCGTGGTGGTGGTCTGCTCCTCCTCCGTTTCCATTGGCTCCTGCTTAATGGGTCGCATCTCCACCAGGCCCATCTTCTGGAAGTTGATCCTCTCTTCAGGCATGGAACGATTACCGCCAAATCCCCCAGCATTGCGTCGCCTGTGCGCCTTCGGCCAGCCGGTGCGGTTGGACTTCAAGCTCTTCCGCTTTTTGTAGTAACTGGAATACAGGTTCAGGCTGTTGTTCATCCGCCGACTGGTGCCCGGCAGACCGCCCTTGGCCGGGTCCTCCTCATCATCTCCACTGCCCGCACTGCCCAAGAGCAAGTCGCAAAGGTCGAACTCGCTGGTGAAGCAATCGGTGGGCGGAGGTGTCTGCGGATTGGATTGCCTCTCCTGGGCCTCCACTCCCGACGATGACGAAGAAGGTTCTTCGATCTCTAGATCGTATTCCCGGCCAGCCAGCTCCAGGTATTTGTCTAGCTGCCAGGCAGCCAACCCGGGATTACTGTACTGCATTGCCTGATCCAGGGCTTTGAAGGCGGACGACTCCATCTCGTACTCGAGCACACCCTTCTTACTCGGGAGCTTGCGAACTCCCCGGAACGACCCGACACCTGGCTGCTGTTGAACGGTCTGTTGTGGCGGCCGCCCAACACAACCGGTACCCTGGACGTTGACCCTTCTCTTCCGCGAAGCCTTCGCCTCCCGTCGGTTCGCCGTGGAGGCGGCGAATTCCAAGCGGCGGGAGTAACTGTGGCTGTAGCTCTGATTGGCGGTGGAGGGCGGAATGCGGCGACTCCGGATGGGTGACGCCGTGGCTGGCACGGGAGCTGGCGGGGAATGATCGTACTTGTTCTGGCCACGCCGCATCCGCTTCACAGTCTCGCTGATTTCGGTGGCAAAGCGCAGTTCCTCCACGGGAGTGGCGGCCTGGGACCGGGTGGTTCGCGGCGATGCTGGCGCCACCACGGGCTCCTGCTTCAGGGGCGTCTTCAGTTTGGGCGGCTGCGCAACCACGGGTGGAGGGGGCGGCTCTTCAGCCTCGGAGTTCGTTTTACTCTGCGAGTCCTGCCGCTGACGGATGATGCAACTGACCAGGGCCAGGGTGGAAGCGTGCTCCCGCGGCGATTTCCTCGGCGGCAGCTCGGCAATCCTGGCCAGCTGCTTGTTCCGGCAAGTGATGCCGCTTTTTTGGCTATTGCTGCAGCTGGAACTGGAGGTGCTGCGAACCCGCTCTATCAACTGCACCCGATCCCCCAGAGAACCCGAGGCGAACTCCCGTTCGAGGAGCTCCGGCGTGCTGGCCTTGCTATCACATTTGGCTATGGCAGTGGCTAGGGGATGGCCTTCCAGCTGCTGCTGCTGCTGGAGTTGCTCCTGTTCCTGTTGGTAACGCTGGAGGAGGTGCAGCTTCTTGTGCTTGTAGACGGAGGACGTGCACGGAGATTGGTCATCGTCCTCCGTCTTCACTTCCTTCTTCGTCTGGGGCGTCTGCTCCTCTTGCTTCTCTGGCACTGCCTCCACCTCGGCCTTCCCCTCGCTGCCATCCCGGCACAAGGAGCAGGTGTGAGCCGGCAAGGTTCGGGCCATGGGTATGGGACCCATTTCGTAGGGCAACTTCCGGTAGCGGGTGCTGCCATAATACGTAAAGTAGTGCTCCTCGCCCGCATCCTGACGCAGAAACACCCGATTCCAAAGCTCTCCGCTGGGCAGGGACTCGAAGGTGTACTTCATCTTCTGCAATCGCTCGCTCTTGGCGCAGTCGAAGATGAGATCCACCGGTGGAGCTTTGTTCTTCGGTGGCCTGCCCTTGGCCGCCTTCGCTGGGCTCGCCGACTTGGGGGCTGGTCGTGTGGGCGATGTCTTCGCTTCCACCACCGGCTCCACCTCGCCGGCACTCCGATTTATGGTTAACCTCGAGCGCCGCCTGGCCGCCCTCTGCTCCCTGGTGTCGGCAGGTTTCCGGGCCTTTGTCGTGGCTGTACTTTTGGTGGCTATGTAGTCCTCATCGCTGCCCTCCGAGGACACGCTGCTCTCCAGATCCAGTTCCAACTCATCCTCGAGGTCCTCCAACAGCACCTCTTCGAACTCTGGTTCCGTCTCAGCTGGAGCTTCAACTTCCTTTTGCTTTGTCTTTGCTTTCTCTGATTCCCCCATCCGATCCTCCAGTTTGCTGGCCCATTTCCGGCTGGATGTCTGCCTCAGTTGCTGCTGCTGATGACGACTGCTGGCAGTGGCGGCTGTCACAATGGCGGTGGCAGTCCGACTACTCTTCCTGGTGGCCACCATTTGCTGCTCCTGCTTCACCTTCAGCTTCATCTTCATCTTTAGCTGCGGCTGTGGCTTCTCCGGCTTGGGCTCTTCCTCTGGCTGGATGGGGGCGCTCGGAAAGCGCTGCTGGTTGCTATTGCTACTGCTGCTCCCGGTGGACAACTGGCGCTGGAGCACCTCTTGTCCACTGCCTCCACCTCCCGCTTTTCTCCTCCTTCCCACGGCCTGGGCCCTCTTCCGTATACTAGTGTTATGTAGGCCGGAGGACTCTTTTGTTTCCGCTTCGCTGGTGCTGGTGTCCAGGCTGGCCGAGGAGATGCTGCACCTGCCCCTCACATCCGAAGTGGTTTGCCTGTCGATGTCCGTGGGCAGCTCACTGCTGCTCCTCGTCGTGGACGCCGTCGTCCGTGGAAACATGAAGTTCTCTGCCTCGCCATTTAAGCGCTGCAGCTCCGTTTGCCGGACTTTCTGGAACTTGACTATCAGGGAGGGGGAATCCACCTGGTTGCCGCCGGGCCTGCCTCTTCGCGGCGGAGTGGCGCACTCCTCGCGAGTCTCCACCACCTTGTACAGCGAGGAAGGCGGCAACATGGCTCTAATTGGCGGCGACAGCCCGGAGTTCTGGGTTTTCCGCCGCCCAGTAGTCGTGGTGGGAGTGGCGGCCGCCGTTGTAGGATGCACCTGGCGCTGGAGCTCCGATAGACTTCCAGCTTGCTGTTTCTTTCCGCTGTTGCCACTTCCGGCACTGGCGCCTCCGGGCGAAGGCGTCTGCGGGGATGCAGCCGATGCTTGGAACTTTTCCGACGAATGCTTGCCTTTGGTTATACGCTTGGATCTCTCCCGCAACGCTGGCGATGGCCTCTTCTGCTCCTCATTACTCATTGACTCGTCCACATCCATGTCCAGATCACTCTCAACGGGCGGCTGCTCTGCCAGGAACCGATTCACATCCGCCGAACTGCTTATGAGGCTATCCAATGCCAGGAAATTCTCCGAATTCTTGGCAAACAGCTCGTGATCCTTGCTCTGGAGATGAATGTTCAGAGTGTCGTACTCTAGCTTACAGATCTCGCACACTCCACCCTGTTTCTCGCTAGAATCCTTCGGCTCCCGTAGGTTGGATCGAGGACTATTCGGCGGGAGAGTCGATTGCTTCTTCAGCTGCTGCAAGGCCGGATGCTGGGGTATCTTTTCCTTGTCTTTCTGGGATGTGCGCGAGCCCTGGGACTTGCGGGTCATGCTCTGCTCCTGTTCCTTCTTCTCCTTTGTCTTTGACTTGGTTAGCAGTCGAAAGGCGCCGTCCTCGCTGCTTAAGTCGATCTTTGGCCAGTCGTCTGGCTGCTTAATCAGATGATAGTACGGCCGATAATTTCGCTTCACGGACTCGATCTTCACATACTGCTTCTTCAGCTGAATGTGATGGGGGCTACCTGTTGCAGTGCCTGAACCCGATCCTGCCGCTCCTGCTCTGCCGCTTTCCTTCTTACCGTACAAGTACTGCTTGAGTTCGGTTTGGATGCGCTTTATGAAACGCTGGGCGTAGTCCGTCTGCCAGATGGTATAGCTACGCTTGATGGATGTTGTGGGTGTGGTATTGACACCGCCACTGGGCACCCCAACTGTTGTCCTGCGGACGCGACTTAGTATGGCATCAGCACGTGATTGCCGCTGATTCGGTTTTCGGGCCGACGAACATCCATCGTCCTGATAGTGGCTGGTGGGTGTACCAGGTGTGGATGGTGTACCAGGTGTTCTGTGTCCTGTTTGGCTACCGCTACCGACCTCCGGCTTGTCGGTGATAAAGTGTGTGATATTGTCGCTCAGGAAGAACTCGAGGTGACCGCCCAATGCCTTGATATCCGACTCGATGCGAGTGGCGAGCTGATGGTCACAAATATCCAAATAGAACTTGAAGTGACACAGCGGCCGTTTGCTTTTGATGACCTTTACTTTAGGTGGTGTTGTTGTTTTGGTTGCTGTTGTTACTGACGATGCTGCTGCTGCTGCTGATGTTGCTGCTGGTGTTGCGTGGCTAGTTGTTGTTGCGAGTCTGCTGGCGCCTTGTTTGTCCGACTGCGGTTGCATACCTTCTGGCGCAAATTAGCTGCACAGTCAGTCAGGAGTCCCAAGAACCCAGAATAGAGAAAGAAAAGAGTGGAGACAAGAGACAATTAATTACTTGTAATGCAAAAACCAAGTCCACATAGGAAGAGGATATTTTATGGAATTTAGTTTAAAATATTTAATTACAATTTTTTAACAAAAAAAACTAATACTTTGTATTATTTATTTAGTTATTTTATTTAAAACCAACCGCATTTAATAACTCCTTTGCCGCGAAAAAAAAAAAAATACAATAAGGAAGAACAGTTATAAATCACTGCCCGGAGGTCCTCCCGCGTCTGCTTCTTCTTGCTCCTGGCTTGCGTGGGTTATGCAATTTTGCATTCGGATACACACAAATCAAATCAATAATTGCATTCCACTGCATTTCGGTATGTATTTCTCAACATCCCATCGTGTGTCGAGTGTGAGTTAATATTATTTTAATTCCAAACTAAAAATGGGACGACTATCAACCAACCCAAGCGGGTGGAAGAAGAAGAAGAAGCAGCTGTGCGGCAATAGAGGGCTACCAGATTGGGTAAAAGTGCCAGCACGTTGCCACTTGGTAATAGATAGTGATGATACATCTGCCAAAGCAGGAGATTAAAATCCAGTTTTAATATTAAAATTAATAGGTTACGATCTATTAGCAAAACAATCAAAAAGAATTTAAAAAAAATAGTTTTGCGAAATATAAAAAAAAAATTAATATTCATTAATCCTAATCATAAAAATATTTTACTAAATAATTTATATTAAAACTTAATGAGAACTATGATTTAATTGTAATCTAAAAATTTTTGTTTTCCCCCTTTTCAAGTCTTTTGTTTTTATCCTTTGTTCTGGGTCATTGCTTATCGGGTTTCGTTATGTCCCACATATTCGTTAAAAAAGAATGCGAATGAGCTGGCAAAGGCATAAAGACCGATGACCGATATCAATTAGGTTTTAAAGGTATCTGGCAACCCCCTGCCCACCCACTCCTATGCAAATGAACTGCCCAAAAGGCCCCAAAATCGACATATAACCTGAAAATCAAGCAAATCAGCAAGCTGCGCTGGCACTTTTTCCCCTCCATCTCCACCACCATTTTTTTTTTCCATTACAACACGAAAGTTAGTAGCAAAGAGGAATGCGGGAGAACAACGAGTGGCAACCCTCAGAAGCAGCAGCAACACCAGCAACCAAAAACAACAACAAAATGATAATAAGAAAACGAAGACGGCAAAAAATAACACACACACGAAATAAAATAAGAGCAAATGGAAAAAAACGCACAAAACTCAAAGATACCGAGGGAGGAGGGAGAACACGACCGACAGCAGCAGCAGCGGCAACAGAAAAGGGAAAAAGCAGAGGCACACACGCAGTACATAAATTTCTACGTTTGTGGAAAAAAAAAACAAAATTCATGTGAAGTCGCGGATGAAGCTGACAATGCGGTGGAGGCCGAAATACACACACACACAAACTCTCACACAGATACACGAACAGTGGAAGATACAAACAAGCAGAAAAGCAGGCCCAGGGCAACAAGCAACAACAAAAACCACGAGAGGCAAAACTTTACACGCCAAAGCTCTAAATACACTTTCAAAATTGGTTCCAATAAAATTCTTATCTATTTAGAACTGGTTTCTGGTTCTGGTCTATTTACCACAAAAGTATCTATCAGATAGTTTACATTTTATAGCTCATTTATTTATTTTTTTATTTATAATTAACAAATTATTATATTAACTGTAGTATCCACTGTAAGGGTATGAAAACAATGTCTTCCTACAGTGGTCACTCGGCTGCCATGTGTTTGAAAAATATTTTCTGTCTAGAAATGTGCCCTGGAAACGTATAGTTGTTGTTTGTTTTTGTTCTCCTGGGTTGCCGGTTTTGCTGATTGTTCGATTATTTTCCCCCCCCATATAGTATGTGGTGTGTGTATAGAGTGTGTGTGTGGCAGCAGCAGCAACCACTGTGGTGCCTGCCCAGTAGAGCCATATGTAGTTGAAGTATCTACCTCGCCACCGTATTATTTCTCAGTCAGTCTCGTGTGTGTTATTCACATTATTTCCGAGTAATACTCGTTTTTGTTTTTCTTTATTCCATTGCACTGTATTTCTGCTGTAGCTTGCCTCTCTCTCCTGCGCTTTACACGTACGTTCGTTGGCAGCGGGCACAGGGAACAAATAACAACAAAAAAAAATAAAATAAAATAAATAAAAATGGTGACGAATCGTTTGAAATTTAGCCGAAAAGTCGAAACTGTGAAGAAAATAAAACTTAAATATCAAAACATTCGCACACAAACACACACACAGGCTGGGAGGGGGAGGGAGAGGGGAAGGATAGACATAATCTAAACTTACCTTTCAGAAATTCACGGAGTTGCTCGGCGGTTATATTCCTATAGCCTAATTCATTTAGGTGCTGCAGTATGGCCCGTGCATCTAAAGGCAAATGTGACATTTTCTATGACTTTTCGCCAATTGTTCCGATACCGATTCTCGTATTGTTAATTTTTTGTTTATATTCCACTCTCACATACACGACACTCACTCACACACACATACATATATATACATATGCACCCCGTTTCTTGTCGTTTCTCTTTCGCGTTTGTTTCGTTTCTGGCTACACTGCCTCTTCTTCTTCTCCTTTAGCTACTGCTTCGTGCGCCGACAATCGACAAAAAATTTTCACTGTACTTTTGTTCGGTTTTTTTTTTCTTTTTGTTGTCCGTTGGCACCGCGTTGGCCGTATTTTACTTGCATTTAGTTGCGTCGAATTAATTAGTTGCAACGCTAAATATACACACAACTGTATTGGAACGATCGGGTGGTGAGCGAGCAGCGTCTATCGTTCCGTTGCATACGCCTTTGTTATTTTAATGATTTTCACCCCTTGTACTTTAGCAGGGCGTCGCCAATTTGGTTGTGCGCGCACAGTTCGAGAGTGGTAATGGACTTTTCCAATTTTCACATGTTTTCCAGCTAGTTTTATAACAATTTTCACCAATTGAAAATAAAGTGTACACGAACAGAGCAGCGCACACACGCTCGACCAACAATTTTTTCGTCGTGTTATCGATAGGCAGTGGTCATGAGAGTGGTGGCTAGGGATGGTCAACATTGGTGTTGGATATGGCCGAGGTACTGTGGTGAACAGTCACGATTTATTTCAAGTCTTCTTGACAGTCATTTGTATTATAATCTACCTTCTAGATGTAAGAAATGAAGTATTTGTAATAGAATCTACCTAGTTTATAGCACAAAAGTTAAAAAAAAACCTTGTCTTATAAATGTCGTGACTGGTCGCAGCTGAGTTATCGATAGTTAGGATCTGCCATCGCTGCCACCTACACAGCGAAAGGTTTTTCATTGTTGCTTGGTCTGCTCTGATTTTCTCGGTTTCTCTGTTCTGCGACTGCGTCCCGTTTGCGTGGATAAAGATAGAAAAAAAAAAAGAAAGAAACGAACGCTACTCGGTCCGATCGTATTTTTATAAAATGTCTCGCTGTGCGTACCTGCTTTGCTTGCTGTTCTTAGGTGAGTGATATTCGCGTGGAGAATGTGGGACAGATTTTCGAGATATTAATGAGATACTCGTGTGATCTGGTATTGCAGCTTCCAGTTGCCTGATTTCCAGTGCGAGCGCAGGGAGAAGTAATTATGGAAGGAGATACAAAACGACCGAGGCGCCCACCACCACCACCACGCCCCCGCCGACGCCAAAGGAGTATCTGGACAGTCGGGCCGGAATCTCGACATTTGGCATTATCGCCATCATCTTCACGGTGATAGTTGTATGCCTGGTCTTCTACTACGGCATCATCTGCTACCCGTTGCTCTGTCGGGACGAGAAGAAGTATCGCTTCATGGACGTGTCCTCCACCATTACGGCGGCCACTTCGCGTTCCATCCAATCTATAGAGAACTATCCGGATCAAAAGCACCACCATCAACTGGCCTGATTTACGATCTAGGCCTCCGACTTAGTTGTACTTAAAAAAAAAGACTTTGACATACTGCGAGTAACGAAAGCATAATTATGCTTAACGATTTCAAGTTCCCAAGTATCTGACAAGAATCTATCTCCTTCAGATAATCCATCCTTGACACATCCAATCGAATATCTCAAAAAATGTAGAAAGAAACAATACCTTAATCTATTTAAATAAAAAATTGTAGATTCTTGTCAGGTATTTTAGTGTTAAATGTAGCCATAACCAGTCGAGCAGTTCGCTGGAAAGGGAATTAATCATTCATAATTGTAAATTGTATTCCCTACGCATCCACTGTTTCTTTATCTGTTTCTTGTATAAATCCCTATCCCAGGCTCAGTCTCAGGCTCAACAAGTTTTGCCCGACCTCCATCCCTTGGCCCTGGGCCCCTGAGCCTCTACCTTCGTTTTTATGCAGGTAGTTTTACTGTCCGACTGTCCAAAACGTTTACACACCACTTTGTTCCGTCCCTCTCGCCGTCTTTTTTTCTGGTCTCAGATATTGTATATTTTTTTTTGGACAAAGCCAAAGTGTGGCGATTGAGTCACGTTGTCCATGGCTGATTCATAAGAAATCTCACGAAATTTGCCCGACTTTCTGTTTTCAAATTTAATCGCTGCTCGCCTTGGATCGTATTACCAGAGGAAGTGCTGGTGTTTAGCCTCGAATATTGCCCATAACTTCAATTAAAAAATGCATTTTAATGCCGCCCCAAAACACACACAGGTTGTACTTAAATAGATCGAAACCAAGTACTGAATATAAAATATAATGCCAATCATAGTTTAAGGCCCCCGATTCTGCCGTCGAATTAAGCAATATGGAATTTGTGCATTTAGCTTCTGAACAGTATCGTGTATTACTTACACTTTGTGTCAAATTTAGAATTTAAGCAAATTCACTTCTTTATATACACCCCCTTTTTGGACATTTTATGCGAATTTTTACAAAAATCGAAATAAAATATATACAATTTTAAATCATTTAAATAATTCCCACTTTTTGTTACACAGTTTATTCAATTCGTGGTACAAAATTCATATGTTCGATGGTTTCAATTCTATACAATCTATTTGAGGATTGGTAGGACAAAAAACGTGCTAGTATAGTACTCGTAATATTATTTATATTTAGATTTAGATACGCTGGCTGACCTAAGAATATCATTATCATTCAGAATGCAAGTATGTTCTTTATCGGTAAGTGGAAAGTTGAGCTTGAGCCGCACAGTCTTGATGGTATAAGGGGTGTATGAGATTAATCTCCTACAGCTCATCCTTAGCAACGTCGTCCAGGTCGATGTCGCTAAGATCGATGTCCTCTTCGGTGGGTAGCTGGCCGTCCTTACCATCCCAGGGATCCACGGAAACGATATCGGGCTTCTTGGCGCCACGAACGGGAGCCGTATGGCCGCGTCCGTAGGAGATGTCGCGCAGGAACTCATTGATGCCGTCCTTGGAGAAGGAACCCTTCAGAACGGAGAATTTCATTTTCTTGAAGTTAACAACTGCCATGGCAGGATAGCCGAATCCGCCCACTTCCAGGGATTCCTCGAGTGCCGGCTGCTGACCACCCTCGGCCCAGGCCCAGCCCCAGAGTTTCTGCTTGTACTTCTCTCCCAGGGTGCGGAGAATGTCGAGGAACTTGTTACGGCACTTGGCATCGCAGTCCAGAATGTGGGGAAGCACGGACACCACGCACAGAGGCTTGCCCTCGCAAGCGCTATCAAAGGTCGACTCGTTGGTGATTTCGATCAGCTCGGGAGCTGGGACATTGGCCACATGCTTGTCGCTAGCCCAGGACACAATATCAGAGGCAGTGCGTCCACCACTGTACTCCTCAGCATCGCTGGCACGCTTGGATCCAGCCGGGAAGAACTTAATAGTGGGATAGCCGCGTACATTGTACTCGGCGGCCTTGCTCTGGTGGGCGGTGGCGTCGAGGGCGCCCAACTTGACCTTGCCCTTGAGCTGTTTGGCAGCGCTAGCCCATTCGGGGGCCAGATTCTTGCAGTGGCCGCACCACGGGGCAAAGAACTCCACCAGCCAGATGTCGTCAGAGTTGAGAACCAGCTTGTCGAAGTTGTCTTCCGTAAGTTCAATGACATCATCGCCGGATGAGCTGGAACCGCCGCCGGATGAGCTGGAACCACCGCCGAAAGCAGCCTGCACCTTCTTCTTCGCTTCCGCTAGCGCCGCCTCCGCAATTGCCTTTGCCGTCCGCTGGCCATTGTAATCAGTGGGCGTCTTTTTATTGGCGCCGAAAATCTTGATGGTGGGGAAGCCACGTACACCAAACTGTCCGCCTAGACTGCTATCGGCATCAGCGTTAACGGAGCCCACTTTAACCACTCCCTTGAGAGCCTTGGCTAGCTTCTTGTACTCCGGCACCAGGTTCTGGCAGTGACCGCACCACGGGGCATAGAACTCCACAACCCAGATGGCGTCGTCTTTCAACACCTCCCGATCGAAATTGGAGGACGTCAGTTCCACAACGCCGTCTGAGGGGGAATAGAAGCCATAGGCTGAGCCGGCTATGAAAGCCAGTATTAAAATGGTCGCTGCAAATTAAAGTTTAAATTAAAACAATTCGCAATTATTAAAATCATTTTTGAGAAAACTTACACAGCTGTCGCATTCTGTTTTTTATGTGCGTAGCGCTTACGTGTCGCTCTGCTGTTTATCTTTCAGATTGATTTGGTCTTTTTTAACTAAGTATAGAGAAGCGGTGAGATGCGGCTTTTATTTCTTAACAAAAAGAAGGTACACGTCACTAGAAACGCGAACTATCGGCTAGCGATGTGCTTGCATCTCTTCGACTTGACTGCTCATCTCTAAGGCAATGGCTCATCTCTAATGTAACTTGAAAATTTAAATATTTTGGCGCGCTTTTTTGTGTGGTCACAGATTTTAACATTTTACATATTTGGAAATCGTTGGCGAAGTTTGAAATGTTGCATATATCCAAAAGCTTTTGCTTTAATATCTTCCCGATGCCTCGTAAAACTAAACAAGTTAGGGATTTTTTAAACAGTTGAAATCGCTTAAATGTTGACATGCTAACAGCTAAATAGGCGGGCTATAATATCAATATGAATGTTTCTTGTGGTGTTAAAACTTCTAGATTTAAGGTTTAACCGGTTTATTATAAAAAAATTTGGCGTAAATTCAAAAAATAAAAATCGCCATTTGCATTAAATGGTGCCAGACTAATAAACAAACGTGAACCTGTTTGTGAAAGTATGGCAACGTTAATTTAAATTTTAAAATTCTTCAAAGAGGAAATAAATTTAGATTTCAATTATATTCGTATTATTTTGCAATCTTTCTCAATTCACTTAAATCTCCGAAGGAGAAAACTGAATTTTGAAATTTATAGCGTTTTGAAGAATACTGATAAACACTCTGTTTTCCAGAATATTACAAATTTTTTATGCTGTTTGAAAAGTTTATAAATCCTGTTAAGAAAATATTTGGGTAGTATTCGTAAATTATTGGTTTTTAAAGACTTTATTTTATATTATATTTTAGCAAGTCAAAGATTTTGTTATTAAATTTTTCCAATTTCTTATGCTTTCCCTTATTTTGCCAAGATATTGTTTAATTTGTCCTGGTATTTCCTTTAGCTTTGCTTTAATTTACTCATACCTTGTTTTGGGGTAGCCAGAATGTCCAGTATCATAGTCATAGTCCACCCACTGTCTTCCTTTTCAGGCGCCCCCTTCGTCCTTGTTGGGGTCTTCGTTTGTTGCGTGCGCATATGAGATAAAATATGTGGTCAATTTTACTTAATAGCGACTTAGTAGTAGTGTTGCCAAGATTTATGTGACGTTCATATTGCCACAGAAAGACAGAGCAAAACAATTTACTTTTCTGGTAAATCCCTCTAACCCCCAACACTTCACCCACCCCCTATGCTATTCAAGGGTTAATTGGCGGGAGTCCAGAGGGTCTAACTTTCCCTTCTTCGATCTGTGTGTGTTATTTTTATGATTATTGAATTTTAATGCATATCGAATGCACACATAAAGATTCAATGACACATAGTCATAACTTCTTGGGGCTGTAACGAAAGAAAGGTTGTGGGTGTGGCCAACCCTTCTTTTCTGCCAGGCCGAATGTAATGTTTATGCCACATTTGGTTTGCACTTCTTGCTTTCAGCATAAAAAGGCGTAATATTTGTATTAACGTCAATGGGCAAAAGGTTGACACTGAAAAAAATATATAAAAAATTGTTTTATTAGAAATTGGGTCTTCAGTGAGTCTATAAAGTATAATAGACTTATTTAACTATAAATTTATATATTTTTGTGCTTGAATAACTTTGTTCTTTTCTGTGTAGTGACTTTTTCCTTACAGGCTTATCAAACAAATATTCTTATGCCCAGCGGAGCGATCTTTTTATTGATATGCTACGGTAAGGGTGTGCCGAAAATATTAACCCCTTGTTACCCCCAAAAATATAACTGGTGGCTCCTGTTGTTGTGTCTGCACTTCTGACTTATTCTGACGTCCTGTCAAAACACCTTTCTGCAAGGATGTGCGTCTGTCAGTGACATCAACCTTTCAGATTTTGGGCGGTTATGAGTGTGTGCACTTTAAAATATTTACTGCTCTTTTCTTTAACAAATTTTAGGTTTTTTTTAAAGATTTCTTTCTCTCAAAAAATTAGGTTAATTCTAAAGTTTTGAAACTATAGGATTAGGTTAATTTATTTAGGTTGATTTAAAGATTTCTGTCTATCTAAATAGTTTATTTCTAAAGTTTATTAATATATGAGGATTTGAATATTTTAATATTATAAATATACTTATTAATAATTAGGATTGAAGAATCAGTTCCTTATGTATAAACTTCAAAGTTTCAATACTCCTTTTTTCAAACTTTTTCCAAACCTTTTTCTGCATTTGGTTTGAATAAAATTTTGTATTTTGTTGTGTATCTTTCGGATATTCTTTTTTTTATCGCCAAATGCCATTTTGCAACGTGTCATATTTACTCTGCGGATTTGTCCCATTATTCACTTGACAACACCACGGAGATCAGAGTACCCTTCAAATTTTTTTTTGTTTGATTCTCGAGTGCCTTGTGGTGGCGGCTTAGTTTAAAGTTGATTCGCTGCCACGCGCTTTCCATTTTCCATTTCCCCCCTAGTTGCATGGGTATTCCTTTGGCCCTTTTCTCTTTTTGTTATTTTTGCAAATTTTACTTTATCTATTTTTCTATATCATTGAACTGTTTTTTTATGGGATTTTCTTCTTGATTCGGTTTCGGTTTTCGCCCAGAGTGGGGTTGGATGGGTGGAAAGTGTTCTTGATTTCTGGTTGATTTGCAGGCCTTACTGACTTCTTATCGAGTGGAACGTACGTACGTCTGGGCATATGTGTGTGGAGAGTGAAATGATGATATGTGGCTTATTATTGTCAATTTTTATGGGCTTTTCATGTGTGACTGCATTTTGGTAGCTGGGATAGAGACTACGTTGAAGGGAATGTGTTAGATAAGAAGGCGCGAAATGGTGGTGGGAGCTGTTGAATGGGAATTCGAGATGGGTAGAGGAGATTGGATTACTGGGATATTGTTTAGGGAGTCAATTTGGTTAAAAAATTATAGAGATTTTTTTTTAAATATCTGTAAGGTGTTAGGAGTGGTAATTTTTGTTAATCAAGTTTCTTGAAACAATAAACTATTTTATAATCCCCTCTTTATTGTCTATCTCCTTAAGTTTCCGGCCAAGAACACAAAACCCATTTAAACAATCCACTTCCACCAGCAAATAAACTTTGCAACAGAACGTGATCAACCATAATCAAAGAATAAGGTACACTACTCCACCATCCCATCCCCCAAGAGAACACGATTGAAGAGGAAAAACTATCAGGCGTGATTCTCAAAAGGGACCGAGTGTTGAACCTTATAATTTTCTTATGAAATAAACTGCAAATAAAGTGAATTTTATGCAAAATATGTTTAATAAACAAAATCAAGTTGGGCCATGGGGATAACAAAACAACCAAAAAAGGAAGAAAAACGGGGACAAACTGGCAAAGGACATCGCATCGACGACAGTGTGAAGATTTTTAATTGCCTTAGGAAAATGTGTGTGTGTGTGTGTGTGGGCGGTTTTGGGGGGACAGGACTTGAGATGCCAAGCCAAGATAATAAGATTGTAAACTATGAAACGATGTGGGAGAATGGGGTTGGAGAAGAATTATCCCCAGCTCGGGTTAAACAACATGTGTGTTGGGGTGGGTTGGAGTGTGTGTCTCCTTCTGGCTGGTTAGTGTCCATAAGGATGTGGATGTCCTTTTTGCTGGGTTTTGCCTTTTTAATGTCATTTCAGCTACTTTACAACGAGATATTTCAGTAAGGTAAATGGGGTGAGACCCCGTTTGTAGAGGCGGAAGATTGTGTGTCTCAGACAATTTCAGAAAATGCCAACTCATTACAATTTGGCCCCGACTCTCGACTCTCTGCGGCAACTTTCTTTCCTTTTATCCGGCCAAAAGTTGTCGCCACTAGAATCTGGCTACGTAATTAATGATATACATATATATAAAACACTTCTTCTCTTCGGTATAGGTATCTTATTTCTTCCCCTTCAATCTTATTGAACTTGCCTCGGTTTTTGGCTTTTTTATGCTGACGCTAACTCGAAAATAATTTGATATTTTCAATTAAAGTTTTCAATAGCTTTTCAAAATGTTTTCTGGTTGCCCAGGGATGGGGGTGGAATGGAAACAATAATTGCATTGTAATTGTCTTTTGATAGTGTTCATGTTTTGTTGAGGGGTAATCGAGTGGTTTTTAGGGAGAAGAGGTTTTGCGGTTAAGGATAGGGGTTGCTTTGCAAGGATTTGACTTTCAAATCTTTTAAAGTAAGGTCATGTCCTTAGACAAAGCTAATTTAATTGAAATAAAATCTTAGTCCCTGACCTGAATCTGTTTTATTTTTTTGGTCTTATGTTTCTACTTTCCCTTACCTTTAAATTACTTTTCTTTCATCAATGTTTCCTCTTTTATTCTACATTTTCCATTGAAATATTTTGCCGTTATTAATTAATTTTTTGATTTGTCTTTCAATATTGAGTTTTTCTCCTCCCCTGTTCTTTTCTCATTATACAAAAAAAAAAGAGCAATGCCGACAATTTTAATTTACACCCAAACACATAAAACGTCCTGCAGATCCCCTCACACCGCCTGGCCCGTAAAGCTAAAAATAATTTGCAGCAAACAAAACAGCGAAAAAGGAAAACTTGATTATTTTATAAAAATATTTTGTTACGTTAAAGAAAATTTCCCCCACGTTTCCCAGGTTCTCTTCTCTTTTTTTTTATAATGTATACCTTCTCCATCCCACACCATAGCCATGGCTTTCTTTTATTTCTGTTTCGTTGGTGCTTTGTCGATATTAAACGAAAATAAAATATAAACAACAAAAAATGCGACAAAAAATTGCAAGTTTTTCCTTTCCCCGGGTTGGGAGAAGAATACCTGTACCTGTACCAGAAGGTGGGCCAGTGGGTGGGTCTATGTTGGGAAGTTGGGAATTGTTATTGAATGCCATACTCGGGGCAGCTCGACATTTTTTCCATTGCACACTTTTAAGCGCAAAATCAGCTTAGGGGCTCATTATCCCAGCGTTCGTTCATTCATTTAATTTTTAATTAATTTTCCCAACGCCCACAAGAATCGACAAAAAAAAAAAAGAAAAACAAATTAATATAAGAAGGAATATGCATATATAAAATGTGAGCTTGGGACGCGTAAAGGGATTTCTGTTGCTGCCATCAACACTCGCTAGCTTTTGGCTATTTGTGGGCTTCTTTGAGACCTCGCCCACCAAACAAAAAATACAAAAAATTAAAATAAAGGATGAGAAGAGAAAGGAAAGAAAGTTGCGGAAAAAATGCATGGAAGAAAGTGGCACAAAGGGTTCAGTGGGTTGGTCTCTACTGGAAGAGGGGATTTTAAGGATGTGGGGGCTTCTTTGGCGAGCTGCCTTCTTTACTATTTAATTATTTTCGTTGCTCTTTTGAGCACGGCCTTTTGGTTATAACTTGGAAAATACTCATATAATAAAAACAATACAAACACTCGAACAAGGTAAGGTTATAATACACCACATTTAAATACTCTACAAGTTTTTTTTTGTCTAAATTTTTCCTAAAGATTGATGAAGGATATTATAAAAAGGATTTTTATAGGTAGATTGATAAAAAAGGCTACTTAATAAAAACTAAATCTGTAATTACAGATAATTTTGATAATAAGTACTAATCTTTTGTTTAATATATTTAAATAATCATATAAGTATTTATACCACTATACCACTATTAAAATAGTGATTAAGTGTTAGAAAAATAACCCCAACAAAATATTAAAAATCTTCAGTTTCATGCTTGAGCTTAAATACCTTTTTTTTAAAAGATAGAGTATTTTAAAGAAACAACCTGCTAAAAGCAAAAAACAGAACCAGGAAGCGTTAATTGATTTTGTTTTATTCTTTCTCCTAAGCTCGCCACACTCTGCCGGAAGAGGCAGGAGGGGTTGGAGAAAGGGATATTTTTTTTGGAGAAAAAAAAAGGAAATACAGGACGAAAAAGTAACAACCCTTTGCCAAGTTTTTCATTTCCTTGAACTGAGCTTGCTTGGCTCCTTTTATGCTTAATTAAATATTCATCAAACACACAATGGAAAACTTTTAAATACTCATCAAGTTTGCGGGCATCGTCGTCTTGGGAAACACGAGGAAAATCGTAGAAGGGATTTTGAGGAAACTGGGAAGCCTTGGGAGGATGAAGCCAAGGATGAGCTCTCATACGTTTTCGTCTGGCTCTGTCCGCTCTAATCAATAACAACAAATCGCCGTTTACTTTGTATTTTAAATCTGTTCAGCTTCTGAAGCCCTCTCTATCCCACATATAT